>NW_026126482.1:32447500-32917500 GCF_943737965.1 Phodopus roborovskii | reverse complement strand
AAAATCCATATATGAGCAAGTACATTCCATGTTCCTCTTTTTTGATGGGGTTACCTCATTCAGGATGGTTTCTTCAAGTGCCATCCACTTGCCTGCGAATTTCAAGATTCCATAATTTTTTTTTCTGCTGAGTAGTATTCCATTGTGCCACATCTTCTTTATCCATTCTTCAATTTAGGGGCATCTAGGTTGCTTCCAGGTTCTTGCTATTACAAATAATGCTCCTATGAACATAGTTTAACAGATGTCTTTGTTGCATGGATGTGGCCTCTTATGCCTAAGAGGGGGATTGCCAGGTCCTGTGGTAAGCTAATTCACATTTTCCTGAGGAACTGCCTTACTGCTCTCCAAAAGTGCTCAACATCCTTAGCTATTAGGGAAATGCAAATCAAAACAACTTTGAGATACCATCATACTCCTGCCAGAATGGCTAAAATTAGAAACACCAATGACAACTCATGCTGGAGAGGATGTGGAGAAAGGGGAACACTCCTTCACTGCTGGTGCAAGTGCAAACTTGTATAGGGAATCTCTTGATACTACCATGTTCTATGATTAAAGTTGATGGGAAACTACAACAACCTAATCCAGCCAGGATAACAAGGAGCACAGATCCTTAATGAATGAAGGTATGGGAAAAGATCCAAGGCCTGATAAATTGCTTATGGAGGGTAGAAGAAATACAGAATAGGTAACAGAAGAAAGTAATTATAAATACCATGACCGTGACCATTTATAGAAATGAAGATTATAATTGACATAAGCATTCCTTTTTTTGTTAAGAACATTTTTACAGATGAGTGCATTTTCATACCTCAATTTCATCATGTAATATAATATCAACTAAACATGTACCAGTGGTAGCCACATTTGAATTTCGTGATACAAAAACATGTTCACTAAGGGACATTTCAAGGTGTCTCTGCCATGAAACTAGGCTCTTAGGAATCCAAGCATGGCAGAGCCAGCCTGTCAAAGCAAAGTCTTTGTTCGTACCCTTGCTGCTTAGCAGTTTAAAGGTACATTCGGTCAGAAAAAGATTACAGGTAACACAGCAAAGACAGATTCATAAGAAAAATAAACAAACTTCTAAGTGAGTTACATAGAGTGGGAGAGAAAAAACAGGGGTAAAGCCGTTAAAAAAGAAATTGAGTAATTACAAAATATAATAAGCCATAGAGAGATGAGAAATATATAGGAGTATGGATCCTGTATGTTATTGCACTGTCTTTGAATTTTTGGCTGTTAAGAGACACTGGATTAAGAAAACTGCTACCTATAAATTTCAAAAATATCTTAACTTAAAAATTTAAATCAAACAATATGTTTCTTTGAGGAAGAGGTTATGCTTTTATTTCCACAGCAAATGAGAGGATATGGATTCTTTCTGGATTAAAAAAAAATATCAGGATTGATCAAGGAAAATCCCCTGACATCCTGACAACAGACATAAAGAAAATAAGCCTAAAACAACTACAAGACATATGATTATTATTTTACCAAACACATAACAAAAAAGTCATCTTTGGCTGATTTATGTATAATGGAGAGTCTATACTGGTATTAATGCACATGTCTATGCTACCATTAAAATTTAAGCATGTTCAGGCTACAGAGGCCCGATACAAATGAAAGCAGATGGTCCAAGTTGTCCAGCAACTAAAACAGCTTCAAGGCTGCTGGCTGAGATGGTCCAACCTTACAGAGGACTCCAACTGGGACTTGACTATTATGCAAATTTTGTGGTGGTATCTTGCTTGTACATATTAAGCTTGTCTAAAGATCAGAGGATGGATATACCACTAGCAAACCATAGAGGTCTGGAGATTTGTACAGACACATAGAAAGTGAGATGATTGGGCAAAAAGAAAATATAAGCAAGAAGAACCAGGAACTTGCTCTCCTTTCTGCTGGCAAGCTAATGAAGTAAAAAGTGGCTTTGGCTTGCTCCTTCTTTTCTCTGATCTCTAAGCATTTTCCTCTATATCTGACAACAGGTTTTTAGTTTTTAGAACAATTACACAATTTTCTCATTCTATGCCAAGATAACAGTGCTCACAAACAGCAGGAAGTAGTCTAGAAAGTGACATCCACATACCCAAAAGATTGGTTATGGGTATTTATTATCATTTAAAGGAGATTGATTACAAAGTTGTTATTGGTCATGGTCAGAAAAAGGCTAAACAAAGGAGAAGTTCAAAGCACTCTTTCTAAAGGAAAAAAGGTGGGTAAGAGAAATGATAGGAGTACAAACTTGTACAGCCATACAGGAGATCAGTATGGCAGTTCCTCAGGAAAATGGGAATCAGTCTACCACAGGACCCAGCAATTCCAAATGATCCACATCCATGCAACAAATACATCTGTTCAACTATGTTCGTAGCAGCATTATTTGTAGTAGCAAAAACCTGGAAGTAACCTAAATGATCCTCAAATGAAGAATGGGTAAAGAAGATGTGGTACATTTACACAATGGAATAATATTCAGCAGAAAAAACAAACAACAACAATGGAATCTTGAAATTTGTAGGCAAATAGATGTAACTTGAAGAAACCATCCTGAGTGAGGTAACCCAGTCACAAAGATAGGAACATGGTATGTACTCATTCATATATGGAATTTAGACATAAATCGAAGGATCACCAGGCTATAATTCACACCACCAGAGAAACTGGGATACAAAGAGGAACCTAAAAGATTCATACAAGGTCCTTCACAGAAGGGGAAAGGAACAAAATCTCCTGAGAATATTGATAGTTGTAGGGGATCAGTGAGCAAAGAAGGAATTAGGAGAAAGAGAAAGGGAGGAGAGGAGAGCATGTGGGACCAGGAAGATTGAGTCAGGGGGATGAATAGACAAGATAAAAAAAAAAAAGAGAGAGAGAGATACACCATAATAGAGGGAGCCATTATAGGTTTGAAGAGAAAACTGACTCTAGAGAAATGTCCAGAGACCTACAAGGATGATCACAACTAACTATCTGAGCAACAGTGGAGAGGCTACCTTAAATGCCCTTCCCTGATAATGAGATTGATAACTAACTTGTATGCCATCATAGAGCCCTCATCTAGCAGCTGATGGGAACAGAAGCAGACACCCACAGCTCAACACTGAGCTGAACTCCTGGAATCCAGTTGCAGAGATGGAGGAGTGATAAGAAAACAGGTCAAGACCAGGCTACAGAAACCCACAGAGACAGATGACCTGAACAAGGGGGAGCTAATGGACCCCCCCAGACTGATAGCTAGGAAACCAGCATTGGACTAACTCAGACCCCCAAAACATGGGTCTCAGTTAGAAGGCCTGGGCAGTCTAAGTGACCTCTGATAGTGGAACTAAGATGTATTTTTGGTGCAGGAAAGGACTTTGGGAGCACATTCCCCATGGAGAAATACTCCCTTAGCCTAGATGCAGGAGGGAGGACCTTGACTTTACTCCAAATGTCTTGACAGATTTTGATCATCCCACCTAGAAGGCATCACGCTCCCTGGGGAGTGGGTGGGGGATGGGATGGGAAGGGGTGGCAGGGGGCATGGGAGGGAGGGAAAGGGAACTGGGATTGATATGTAAAATTAGAAAAAATAATAAATATTAAAAAAGAGAAATGATAGGATAAAATGGTATATTATTGAATCTGCTTTAATCTGAAAAATAGCTATTAATCTCAAAATATTTATATGTGTATGGACTTTAGTTCACTGATAGAAAATTTAAAGTTATTTCTGTTATGCTGTATATACATTTCTTGTTTGGGGCATTGTGCTTGAGCAGCTCATTTAGAAATGCAACAAGTATTTAAGAAATACAGAATAATAGTCATCTATAATATTCAAACTTATGGTCATGTTAGGCATATTTTCACTTTCAAACACAGATATATTTAGATATATAGATGGTTTTCAAACACTTCAAATACCTAAAGAATATGTCATTTAATGTTTAACAATCTAAGTTTTCTTGACGGTGAAACATGTCTGCCAATCTACTTCAACAAAGATGACAGACATCAAAAAAATTCCATATGGAGTTTGTTTTCTTTATGGCAAAAGCTATCGATGTGGGCAAAGAAACTGCCCTTGCCTTGATTGCTGAAGATAAATGCCCAAATTGGACCAATATGATACAAAAGACTGTGACTGCCAAGAAAAGGTAGGATAGTTCTTCAAAACTCCCTGTAGGCCATATCTGGATGCCCCAATATCACAGAAGAACCTAGGGTGACTGTTCAGGCACCCTGGTATTCCTGTCATTAGTTAACATTTCACCATTCTGGATTCTTTGATGGAGCTGAAGACTAGATAATTATAGTTTTCCTTAGTTATAATAAAAGGTAAAATAGATGTAAAAATTTAGACTCATCAAGATAATATAGGTAAAAGAGAATTTTCTATAATTTTGCCAAATATATATAGACTGGATATTGTAACTCTAATTCTTACCTGAAAACAGTTTTTGCTATATAATTTTACTACGTTAAAATTAAAAACTTCCTTTTTATTAAGACATAAAAGGGGGAAATGTTGTGGTTTATTCCTTTATATTGTGTGAATATATGTTGCTTGATAGGTTTCATAATAAACAAGAGATGATGGGGCAGTAACTGAACAAAATAAGTTTAGGCAGGAGAGCCACACAAGGAGAAGGCTAGGAGACAGAAGGGCGGAGTCAGGAGTCACCAGCAAACACAAAGAGAAGCAAGATGGATATGCAGTACAGACAAAAGGTACCAAGCCAAGTGGCAAAGCATAGATAAAAATATGGGTTAATTAAAATGTAAGAGCTAATTAATTAGTAAGGAACTTAAACTATTGGTCAAGCATTTATAATTAATATTAAGATTCTGAGTGATTATTTGGAAGTAGTTGCCAGGACAAGATAAATTTGCCTACACAGCAGTTGCTGAGAGACTTTGGATTGTGGGGGTAAATCTGCTAAATTGAATTGGCATATATGTCTTAATGATATCTTAACTTCAGAAGGGAAGTCAGGGTATGTATCATGTTGGGGAAGAGGTCATGCCTTTGTTTCTACAAGAAACAAAAACTGTGGATTCCATCAAAATTAAAAGATTGCATTTGACTAGGGGACATATCCTAAAAATCTTGGCTATAGACATGAAGGGAGAAACGAAGAAAAACTACAAGACAGGTGACATATAAGTTGATCCTTCTACTATGGGAACATCTCTGAGTCTGGAAAAGATATTATAAACTTTGTTGGCTATACAGTACTCATGTGTTATTATTACATGCATATTTTCATATGACATGGATGTAGATTTATATTATAGTTTAGTTTTACAGTCCAAATGGATTATAAAGCTGACAGATGCCTTTTACCTGTTTAAACATACAGCATAGAATCATCTTTAGCTGTTTTGTGCACTCCCCACTTTCTGTAATTATACTAATGTGGCTATGAATGCTACCTTTGTAAGTTTATGTGTTTTAAGAATAAGGGACCAGACACCAAAGGAGAGAAGTATCCCAGGTGATCCAGCCTCTCAGAATGCCTCCCCCATTGCAATTTACTGAAATATCTGCATCCAGAGCAACTTCAGAGCTGCTAATTGAAAAGCTTCAGCCTCACAGACTCTTCTAGTTAAGATGTGCACTTACTTATCACACAGAAACTGAACCACAAATGATAGAGCTAGCTTTCCCAGAACTTGACCATTATCCCAATTTTTCCAGGGTCTCCAAAAGATTCTTTTGGCCCCAAACAACAGGAAGCAATTTTAAGAACATGATTTCCACATTCCCAAATGTGGGATGGATGGTTTTTGGTCATTTGGTGAGTTATGGATATTTATAGTTGTTTTTGGGGGTTGGTTGCAAGCTGTTGTTGGTTATGGACAAGGAAAAAAAACAAAGGTGGTTAGATAAAGGGAATTTTTTATTTCTTTTCTTTACTCTATCCTCTTTTCTCTCCTATCTAATGGGAGGAAAAAAGCAGGTGGAATATATGAATGATAGCATAAAAGAGTAGATTATTGAACCTACTTCTAAACTAAAAAGGAACTACTAGTCTCACCTATTTTTTTTTTGAGACAAGGTTTCTCTGTGTAATAGTCTTAGCTGTTCTGCAACTAATCTGTAGAACAAGCTGACCTCAAACTTACAGAGATCTGCATGTGGCTGCCTCCCGAGTGATGGGATTAAAGCCATGAGCTAACACTGCCTGGCCTAATCTCAACTATTTTACATTGGTGTGGCATTTTGTATATAAATTTAAGGTTATTTGTATTATATTGTTTCTATTCTTGTTTAAGGTATTGGACCTATACAGTTCATTTAAAAATATAGTGCCAAGTTCTATGCCTTGAATGCTATTATTGCAAACCATTTAGGATAGTGCTGGTTAGTAGTTAGTCATCTATAACAGTCAAACTTTGATTTTAGATAGATGGTCTTCAAACTCTTCAGATCCTGTAGAATATGGCATGTAAGATGTTTTAATAACACAAGGCTTTTAATGACAGTGATATATGTCTTCTGGTAGGACCAATCTACTTTAAAGAAAATAATCGGCATTGATGAACCCCTGTATGGAGTTTAACTTTAATGTGTCAAAGCTAGCCACATGGCAAGAAACTGTCCTTCCCTCAAATGCTGACAGTATGTTGTCCAATTGGACAAGTAGGACACAAAGAAACCTGACTGCTGAACTTTGCCAAGACAAGGTAAGTCTCTCCTTCAGACTTCCTGCTTCACCAAAAAGTCTGTCAGATATTCGAGGCCTGCAGGTATAAGATGGATGCCCCAATTTTGAAGAGGAACTTAGGTATCCACGAAGCCAGATGTCTCTGTAATTTCTATAGTTGTGGAAGTTGCTTGCTCTGTACATTGTGTTTACTCAGGAAATATTTTATCCTTGTCAGATCTCTAATGGGGTTGAAGACTAAATTGTTAGAGTTTTTCCATTTTCTTTGTTACCCAATCTAGAAAAGAAACTTGCAAAAAGAGATGTAAAGTTTATAAAGGTGAAACATAAAAGCTTAAGAAAATATTTTACAGTCTAAAAGAATATTTTTAGCTGATAATACAAATTATGATGGAAAATTGGTTATGTATAAAACTTTGGACTCAACCAAGATAGGATTGATAATAAATACTCTCAATCTGGTCTCATCCATTAAACCATTGTAGAGTCAATGCTTTTTGGTCTGTCCTAGTCTTTCTTTGTATTTTCCATCTATTTTTATGTCAGTTGCAAGAGATTCTGTTCCTTGAAACATGGTAACAGTAGATTTAGTCATCTATATCCATATAGAGCTCCCATATAATGAAATTTGAGAAATGATGGAAGTCATTCATGAGTACTGCATTGTCACCTGTTCTGTCCTTTGAACAGTAGAAATTAACCATAGTAAGAGAATTGTTTCATTGTGAATGGTTACATAGAGAATGAAACAGATGTGCTGCTTCCTCCTTCCTGTACCCTGTGTTTCTTCATTGCTTGTCTACCAGTATCAGAGGAATTATATGGGCTCCATATTTTCCTTAAACCCTTAAACATTACAAATTCATCCAAGAAGTGCTTAAAACTTGACTGTCAGTATAATTTCATTTTCAGCTGTTGTATGGACTTTGAAATATCTATTTTAATGAATTCCTTGTCTTTTCTGATTGCAACGCCTTATAGAGAAACTTACAGTTAATACTACTTAAAGTGCTGTCTAGAAGGGGGTTATTAGGTAAGTCTCTATAGTGTCAAATTAAAGGTTGTACTTTGGATTATTTTTCTACTTAAATGTAAGATCACAAAGAAGAAATAAATCTCCTTTGGGTATTAAAGAAAGTAGATTTAATTCTATAGGGGAAAGCCTATTTGCCAAGTCATTCCAGCCTTGAGGATGGAAATTAAACCAAAAATGGCATGTGGATGATATTTAAGAGTAAATTTTCAGTTTTGCTTTAAAAGAAAAGGCTGAACTTCAGAAATTATGAAACATGTAAGTGAAGGAAGATCAATTTGTCAAACTCACTCTACCTTTTTCAAACTCATACTGAAATTTTAGCCGTGGCTAGCAGAAATCAATCCTTTTTTTTATAATCCAATGCAAAACTTCCACACAGAATTTATTATAGCTATGCGTTTTTGTCTACATATTTTCTCTAACATATACCATGAACATTATATTTCATATGCAATGACAAATTCCTCAACTAGATTCCATCTTTAGAACTGCTGAGCTATTAGACAATGCAAAATTTAATTCTTAACCCTACTCAATCTTCATCTAACAGTGTGTTTTAGTAGACAAATTTATTGGAAGTAGCAATAAGTTAATTAGTTAATTAGAAAAATCTCCATATGAGATGCTCAAATGGGGGAAAGAAGCAAATATTGTTTTAGATCAGATATGGATTTTTTATTTACTTACTTACTTTTATTTTGAAAATGGATTTTTTTTCCTTATATGCTGTATCCTGATTACCATTCCCTCTCCCTCTACTCCTCAAAGTTCCTCCCCATATCCCATCCCATCTGGATCCATCCCCTTTCTGTTTCTCATTAGAAAACAAATGGCTTTAACGAAAATTAAAATAAAATAATATAAAACAAAACCTAACACAATGGACTATGACAAAACAAACGAGCAAAATGAAGAGAGTCTAAGAAAAGGCACAAAAAAAAAAAATATATATATATATATATATAAACACAGGGATTTACTTGTTCACATACTCAGGAATCCCCTAAAAACACTAAACTAGAAGCCATAATATGTACCCAAAGGACCTGTAGAGTAAAAAGAGAGGAAAAAATATATAAAAAAATAAAAAATACTGATAAGATAAAATTCAAAATCAAAACCAACCAACCAAACAACAACAAAAAACAAACTTGACTTGACATTGTAAGAGAAGGAACCCTCAGGGATGCCATTGAGTTCATTTTCTGCTAACCATTTATTCCCTAGACTGACAGCCTGCCCTTAAGAACAGTTTGTTTCTCCAGTGATACTTTCTTAGAGAAAAATATATTTTCATTTATAAGTGGTTAACAACTGGAGATGGCTTCCGGCTTAGGGATGGTGGCATATGTCCACCTCTTCTTTCAGCTTTAGGACTACATCTGCTACAGACCATTGAGGACCCTATGAATTGTATCCCAGTCTCTGGGAGTTCATATGTATGTCAATACTGTTGATTTAGAAAATCTTGTTTCCTTCATCCCCTCTGCCTCTTACACTCTCTCTCTCTCCTCTTTTGCATGGTTCCCTGAGGGTGGAAGGGAAGGATTTGATGGAAACATCCCGTTTAAGGTTAAATCATTCTTTGCATATTGTGTGACTGTGGGTCTCTGTATTTGTTCCCCTATGCTACAGGAGGAAGCTTCTCTCCTGGTCTGAGCAAGACACTGATGTATGAGTATAGAAGAATGTCATTATGAGTCATTTAACTGCTCCTTTTTTTTTAAAAGAATGATCAATTTAAGGCTGGAATTCTAGTAAATCTGTTGATCAACTCAGCACTTATTATCAGTAACATAATTAACTACTGGAATTCAAATTAACATAATTAATAGGCATACTTGTAGTTGTTAATGTCATGCAAAATACAACACAGAGATATGTGAACTAAAATCCAATGGAAAATCATCATCCTTTCTCAGAGTTTTTTTTTAAATAAAGTGTTTTAATATAGATTTACATGTGGACATTAAGGGAGGAGGAGAAATATGTAGGCAGATAATAAGCAGTAACACTCTAGGGCAGTGTGGGAATCAGGGGAGGGCCTTTATACATATTGCTGAAGATAGATGAAATATTTCTTTGCCATGTATATATTCTATTTTATTTATTACCAGAAGGACACATGAAAACATTATTTTTATTTTCCTAATCTAACTATTATCCTCTAGGCAGTGTAGTGGTTTTTACTAGACCACCTTGAAATTATTTTTTGAAGCATTCTGACAGATTACCTTTGGCCTTGAGATTTCTAATGCAAATACATTTAAAGCCCTGGAAAGTGACAGCAAATTCCATTTGTGTTTTCTGTTTCCTATCCCTTCTTATCTATTTTTTTTATTCACTTACATTTTTGTCTACCTGCTCTTCTCTTTCCTTGTTGATTCCATTTCTCCTGTATCTTTTCTCTTTATTTTATAAATTGTTGGCTTCCTAAAGATCTGTACTTTAAGCCCCATCAGATTAATTCTGTGGAATCCTTATACCCAAGAGAAACTACTTTTAGATATTCCAAAGGAGATAAAAGTCCAAACTTGACTTTGATCTTTGATACCAAGTACTCTAATTTCTAAATACACTTCTTTTCCAGGTTTGTTAGCTGGATATTGTGTTGCATACCTGTAGTCCCAGCAGTCAGGGAGTCTGATGCAAGAAGACAAGTGCAAATCTCGCAGTTCTAAGGTAGCATGGTTCACAAAGTAAGATCATGCTTCAAAAATTAATACATAAATAAACAAATGCATAAACATGCACAGATAGATCTTGACCTTTCACTTTTTTAAACTTTTATTGGTTATGAGGATGGACTGGTGACTTCCTCACTTTCCAAGGAGTTTTTGATCCTGCATATTATGGTCCCTGTTTCTGTTAGAATATCTGGATTTCATCCTAGTATCTGGGATATAAATAAAGCCATGTACAAGATTGAGAAAGACACCAATATCCTCTGCAATATATAAGCCATTAAGAAAAATAACACATTTTTATGTTTGCCTAAGACAACAAATTATTTTCCCTTGGTTATTATGTACCTCAAACTATCTGGGGACTTCCTTCTTATACTGCCACAAATGGACATCA
The DNA here is from genome assembly GCF_943737965.1 of Phodopus roborovskii. NCBI lineage: Eukaryota > Metazoa > Chordata > Mammalia > Rodentia > Cricetidae > Phodopus > Phodopus roborovskii. The sequence goes on along the minus strand of NW_026126482.1, from coordinate 32,906,718 downwards.
AGGTGAGCTTTGTTTCATGTTGTTAAATTAAAACCTAAAAGAGAAATTCCGATGCTACTCTGGGGACCATTATTTGGAAATGTCACCATATGTTAACACCGAGGCTACTTATGAACCTATCTGTTTAGTGAAATGTCATCTGTTGATTGGCCATGAAGATGTCATGTAAAGATTCATGTATTTATAAGTTTCTGAGTTTATGCCTATGGGAGACATAAAAGCTTCTGAGTAAATCCATTGTTCTCTTCCAAAACCACTCTCCCAGTAACAAAAGAAAAGCAGCTTCTCAAATTATGATATACAATAGTTTGAAAATTTGTAAGATAGTAACTCTTTTCAAAGTCATATTTGATTCCTTGAATGAATTTCTAACCCTGGAATTTAGTTTTCGTATGGCCTCTAGACAATGGGAAGATTTTTTTTTTTTTTTTTTTTTTTTTTTTTTTACGTTAGGTGGAAGTTGAAAAAGCCATGTATCAGATCAAATGTATTGGTTAGATTCAAAATGTCTGACATAATTGTCTGAAGAGATGGGCCAGTGGTTAAAGAGCTTACCTTCTATGTAAGCCTGATGTTATAGTTTGCTTTATATTGCTGTGATAAAACATTGTGACCAAAGAAATGTGAGGGGAAGACTCAATTTCATTTTATGGCTTATGGTCCATCATGAAGAGAAGTCAGTGCATAAAGTCAAGAGAGCCTGGAGGCAGGCGCTGAAGCAATGACTATGCAGGGATGCTGCTTACTACCCAGAACCATTTGCCCATGGATCGCAAGACTCCAAGTGAGCTGGACCCTCCCACATTAATCTTTAATCTACCTTAATTAACAAAACTGACCTAAATACTTGCTCCCAGGCAATCCAATAAAGGCACTTTTTCTTCCTTAACTGAGATTCCTCCTCCTAGATTACTGTACATACGTTGAGTTGACACAACCTAACCAGAAGACATGATGACTTTAGTTTCATTTCTCAAACTTTTGTAACATGGCAGGAATGGGAGCATTTGCTTATAATCTATGCACCAGGGAGGAATAGATAAGTGAATTTTCAGAGTTCCCTGGCCAGTCAGCCTAGCATATTTCTCAGGCTCCAAGTAAGAGACCCTATGTCAGATAAAAAGGAGGGAATCTTCCATGAAGCTACACCTATGTTTGAATTATGTCTCCAACATGTACACAGACATGTGCACTGATATGCATATGCATACATATAAGCACAAACATATATGGACTTGTGTGAGTGAGCACACACATGCACACACCAGGATTTAGAACTCATTTAATAACTACTTTGCTCAAAAGTTCTGTTGGATATAATATATTAATTATAGCTTCTCTGCTTCTTTCTTTCTCTCATATGTGTGCCTGTGGAATGTGTGTGTGTGTGTGTGTGTGTGTGTGTGTGTGTCTTTGTGTCTGTGTCTGTGTTCTGATCCTGACAATATTTAAGGATTTAGGAAGTAAGGTCTTTTATCAAAATCAGTCACTTGAATTATGACACGTGGATGTTGTTTTAGAATGCAAAGAACGAACAGTTCCTGGCATAAAGATGCCTTTAAACTCATTTGGCAACTTCTGTACTCAAAAGTGCTACTGGGTATATTAAGTATAGCCTCTCTGCCTCTCTTTCTGTCTCTCATATGTGTGCCTATGTGTGGTGTGTGTGTGGTATGTATGTGTGTGTGTGCATGTGCACACTCATTGATCCTGACAATAATTGAGAAGCATTTGAGTTTCCAGTGGTGTGAACAAAGTATGCCTTCTGCTGAAACTGTAGTTAGGGTTTGAATTCTGACCTTCGTGTGGGGTGGCACTCTGGGCAGCAATAGGACCCAGTGAGCCCCTTGATGTCATGAAGATACAACTGAGGAGTGTACACTTTCATCATTATGTTAGATTCACTAATAGCTACACTTCCCATTTCCCACGGGTTTATCAGGATGCAAAACTCTGTTTATCCTCTGTAGATATTTCATCAAAGTTGAGGGACAGTTATAGATGTTCATTTTCATGCTTTACCCTCCCAGAAAGCAGTAAAATTGCTCTTTAGTGAGCAGCAATCTAATAAAAGCAGGCAAGGGTATGGTTCAACATAATGCAGAATGCATATCTGAGGCCTTCTTTACCACAAGTCTCTGCAAAGGAGCACAATGATCCTGTAGCATATGCTGTTCACCCTCTCTGGAAGCTCATGAAAGTGCCTTAAAATACAGGAGTTGTTGACAGTCACAGGCCATTTGGAGGGAGCACTATATACTTCTTTACATTATTGAACCAGGTAAACCAAAGTCAAACATTTCTTTGATATGTACTCAACATTTTATATGATGATTGAATTTATAATTTGAAGAATATTAATATTAAATCTAATTCCCAATTTTACTATTTTTAAAATGAACAGGATTTATTGGCAAGTTATTACAAGGGAAATACAAAATAATAGATGGCCTTCCCTTTGAAGTCCAGGGAATGTCTCTTGAATGTCTTGACTCTCCAACTTTGGCAAGGAACAAAGGACATTAGGCCATGCGATAATCTGTTCAGCAACTATAGAAAAGGAAAAGAACAAATTCATCTAAATCATTAATATTTTATATCTTAATGAGACTTATGTGAGTGGGATTTTTAAAATCAATCTTTGCTGAAATGTTGGTAGAATTTATAGGTCCTATATTGAGAGGATTTGAGAATATTAATTAAATTAACACTTAGACTGGGAACACTGCTTGCACTGGTACCAAATGGGATCTGAAAAGTGATAGATACTTTTACCACATCAACATAGATACTATAAAATTAACTTAGCTAAACTAATTTAGATTTGCAATAAAGGCCAGAATGGTATCACAGAACAGAAACATGGGAGGAATACTCACAAGTTTTATTGGAACTTTGTTACTGCACTTCTCTCCCTCGGGAACTTAACTTAGTAAATACAGGAACAAACGGCTGTCTATTAACCTCACTAAAGTCTCTCACAAGACATTGCTTTAATATCACACATGACGGTTTACTGTTGTAAAGAAGCTCTTGTCCCCAGAGGACAAGAGATTGATAGGGTAATGGGATAGAACGATACCCTGTTGACCTTCTGCTGTGAAACAATTCAGCATGAGTCTGAGAGAAGGAACGAAAATTTTCATGCAGTGAAACTTTATGAAGTGAACTTATCGTGAACCCATAGAAATTTCTGAATTTCACTGCAGTACTCATACCATCGTCTCAGTGGTGCAAAGATTTTCATTAACCACTGAACCCGCAGTCTCCCTTTAGAGCACTTATTTAGTGTTCTATTTATACCAGTCATCAATAGGCATCTGAGATGCCCAACAGCAGAGCTAGTTGACCCTAATTTAAAAACCAAACCCCAAAACTCAAGGGAGAACATCCCCAGGGCTCAGTTTTGCACTGCAATTGCTTTGACTACATGTTCAGGGACTGTAGCCAAAGCAAAGACACAGTTAAGTTAGAACTGTTAAATAAAGGGTTCTTACTTGACTTTGAACCTACAGTTGTACTTCAGAGGTAGCTCAAAACACGCTTTTCCCTTATTATAATTTTCAACTTGACAGCTGCTATTCCAAATGTTATAAGATAAACACAGCTAACCAAATTTCTAGCTCTTACAAAGGAGGTGACAGAGAGTTAATTGTTATGATGTAGTCATGTAGGGAATAGAGAAGAGCTAGACCAAGCTGAGAAATGACTCCATGGGTAAAGAGCTTGCGGTGCAAGTTTGAAAACACAAGTTCTGATCCCCAGAACTGATGTGAAACCAGACATAGTAGCAGATGTCTGTATTTACAGTGCTCCTGTGAAGAGATAGGAGGTTGAGACAAGAGAATCCCCTGCCAGCCCATCTCCTTCTGTAGCAGTTATCAAATAAGCCAGAAAGAAAGCATCAATAACTGAGGCTGGATTCTGACAGTGACACTTGTGCACCTGCACTCATATACAAATGTACACTTACACATACAGAGAGACAAAAAAAACCCTGTTTTTTCAAAGAAAGAGAAAGCGATGTTTGAAATCCATCTATTATTGTGTTTTATATCTTACATGTCTCCCAAAAGCTCATGAGTTGAAGGCGTGCTCTTCAGCCAATGGCACTACTTAGAGGTGTCAGAAGCTTCTGGTGAAGCTAGGCTGGAGAAAGTAATTTCTTAGGTTACATCTTCAAAGGTATGTGAAATTCAGCCCTCTTTCTTCCCTCTGATTGATGAATAGCATCACTGCAGTACATCACTGCATAGTGTTTTTTTTTTTTTTTTTTTACCAGTCCATAAAAAAGAAGATGCAAGTAACCACGGGCTGAACTCTCTGGAACTCTGATAAGATGAATCTTGCTTCATTGTACTGATGTTTTCTCAGTAAGCTGATAAAAGCTGACTGACCTATTTATCATGTACAGAAAATACACAAGCATGTACAAATATGATCACATGCAACTCTCCAAAAGTAATTCTTTAAAAGGGCAATATTATGATGTTCATCTTAGAAATTCAGAAACTCAAATGCAGAAAATTAAACAATCTAGATAATTTCACAAGACCAATTTTTGACTCATGGCTTGTTCCTTGCATTGGAATAAAAGTGTGGAGCATCTCTTCTTGTTTTCTACATTGAGCAGCTGTCTTTGGAAAGTCACTTCACTTCTGTGTTATTCTGTCCCTGGAGGAGACGCAGGCTCTAAGATTCACCTTTGCCTAACTAACATAATTTAACAAACCCAAGGTGTGCCTTGGTAGCATTTCAGAAAATGTTAAAAATCTGTGGTAGATGGTATTAGCTGGATGGCTTTTGGTAAACTGGCCCAAAGCTTGGCTCCTTATAGGAAAAGTTATATAGCAAGAAGCCAAGATGCCCTGTGGCCAACTGTAGGCAAAACAAAGTAAAGACTGTTTACTCCCTGCCATTGGAGTTTGGAACTGGATTATTTCCCCACTTTGACAGGGATCCTTTTATTACAGCATTACAGGACTGGAGGTAGCTTAGTGGAAGAGCACTGGCCCAGTGTGCAGAGGGTCCTGGGATGATCCTTAGCACTAAAAAAACAAACAGCAAACACATAAGCAAACAAACTAACCTAGGTACAACATTGCAGAGGATTCAGCTAAGCCATTCCCAAGGATTATGTCTGTGAAAAGTCTGGTTCTTTTAGATTTAAAAATAATACAACTTAGTGTCTCTCATAAAGAAATGTGAAGGTGATAGGCATATTTTAAAGGTTAGCAGCTCAACCTCAATGATCCTATATCTCTTGTTTCTTCTCAAATCCTCTAGTGGTTCACAGAACAACTACATCAGTTCCATATTAACAATTCATACATAGGGAACACAACAGCATAGAAAGGTTTCCTTCTTGCTTATGTTCCTTTTAAAGATAAAGTTTCTCCAAATCACCTTTTGAAGAAACTCCTGTGTTTAAACTTATCAGACAGAATGAGGATATATGCTCACCTTCTAAACTTTTATGGACAAGAGAGTTAGATCAAACACCCATGATTTATCCCTACAGCAGAAATAGGAGACTCCACCTCACAGAGTCACAATAGGGATGGGTACTCCATCATTAATTGCTAGTTCTACAGAGAAGAAAAAAGTTACTGAAGGTGGGCAACAGTGGGAGCAAGGCAATATTGTTGTAGTATTGGCTTTAAATTTTTAAGATTCTATGGCTGATCAATATAAAAACCTATTCGCCTAGTGTTCCGTGGATACTGAAGCATACAGGATTAAATATCATATTCCAACCATCCCACTAAACTGTGTGGCCTTTTATTTGGAGGCACACAGTTTAGTGGAGATACACTCGATGGCATTGGTGGAGCTGAGGATAGCTTCTAGGACTTTCAGGAAATTTCAAGGGTTAGTATGTGCCTGACATCCTAAAACTGCCCAGTCCATCATGCGAGCCATCACATATGTGGTCCACTCTGCTACAAATAAATTACAGTTTAATGGAAATATATATATATTTAATTCTTCACCAATCCATGTTTTAAGTGCCCAATAAGGAAGTTGCCAAATACAGACAAAGAACAACTCTCACTGCATGAAGTTCTTTCTAGCTGTCTGTCCACCCTGCAACCATGTGGGCCACCAAATAGTTGTGAATAGAGAACAACACAGATGAAAAACATGTTTAAAATAGAATTTTTGGCAATCTTTTTGTGATTTAATTGTATAGTTTCCAGGCATCAATTTCTTATATGGTCATATCAGGTTGTATTGTCAAAAGGTGGACACATTGGGTGATATTAGAACTCCTGGGTTTCCATAATGCTCCAAAAATGCAACAGACTTTTACCATTGCATCTCACAGGCACACACACTCTCATTCTAACAATTCTTACACTGTGTTCTAAATGACAGTAATGTTTGTCTCCGTCACAGAAATCTTGAGCCCAGTTACAGTTTTCTTTACTAACTTGTACATGTCTTCTAGCAGAACACTTCTGTACTTTCAAAGTTGTTTTTCTAGCAGGTGTGAAAGTGGACAAAGCAAAATAGTCACCCAAGAGAATCTCAAAGAACCAGTGTGGAGGCTAGTCACAACACTGTTTCCAGGGTATCCCTGTTAAGAGCAGAAAGCAAGGCACCAAATCCTCAGCAGATTTCTTCTGTGCATGTGCTGTGGTGATGTCACTGGCTCCTCGTGTGTGAGCAGCACTGGGGCAGGAGCTAGGTGATGCTGGGGGCAAGAGGGCATCTTCAGGCTGCTCTCTTCATCCTTTCTAACCTTGGAACTACACATCAATTGCTGGTGACCATGGCTTTGAATTAACCTCCAACACCAATCCCCTGAAGACTAGATACAACTCGAGTCACACACACGAAATGCAGTAAAAAAGACAAACTGACCTGAGAAATGGAATTTTTTTTTTCAAATTTAATTCATCTACTTTAAAAAGCAGAAGCGGCGGCAACTGCTTGGAAGTGGCCTTATTTACCTGAACTGGTAGGAACAGGAAGTTCCCTCTGCCATCATTCTCTCAGGAGGAAAACCTTGAAATGGCCTGTGTCCTTGGAAATCCTCCCTTAGTTGTGTAGATAGCAGGTGTCCTCTGCTCTGCTCATCAAGGTACACATTCAATTTTATACAGTGAATGTTGTCTATGTGGAGAATCACAAGTGTAAATAAAGTAAGTAGATTCATTCAAATGAATTTTTGTTGTATTTTGTCTTTAGACACTCTAGTATCCTGACATTGTAGGGTGGTGGATGACAAGAGGTAATTGTGGCATCTTTTCAAAACTAGGAAAAGAGAAGTAAAAGAGGAGAATCTGCCTTCGGGGCTCAGGGCCCAGAGAACTAACTGCTTGCCAGCTCCTGTCTCTCTGCTGTAATCAAAGTTCTACATGAAATTGAACTGTGAGCCTTGTTCCTTCTTTTCACATCTGGAAAATGGTAGAGGCGTATTATCATGTTGTCTTATCATCTCTTTTGGTGTCTTTTCATGTTCCTTAGCCCAGAATGACAGTGCCAGTTCAAATGAATATGCAAATGTGGAAGATTAAAAAGTGACAACACCTTTTGGTCAGAAAAACAAGTTAACAACCCCAGGCAGTGACAAGTGTTATATGAAAGTTGTAAAAATCCAGCTGGAAACAAATGGTGAGGGGGCAGTGCTATGGAATGCTAGATACAGGATACAGTGGCCTCTCCCTCACAGAATTTTCCAGAAGCTACACATGTGCTAGGTTCTGGTCTGGAAAAGTCTGGGAAATGGTGAGAGGATCTCAAAGTACTCAACAGAAAAAGGCCACAAGTAGTCAAGCAGATTCTAGGAAGGTTTGTTTTCCTCCTTAGCTATCTGTCCAAAGTCATGTTTGATAAATTGGAATGTCAAAACAAAGTAACAGTGCAAATGATAACAATAAAATGAGCCCATATGTAGTATATTAAATGTGTTTTACTTTGCAGTAACTATACTTAAAACCAGGTGGGGAAAATCACCAGTAGATTTTGGGTCATGCTGCTGTATTTTTCACATTCATTGGATCATGGGGTCCCAATAACCTGGAAAACAACTCAGGCAGCCAGAAAGGGGAAAGGTTACCTAGTAGGTTCTGCATTATAAAGAGCTATGCCTTAGGCAACATTACACCTGTTTTCGATTTTCTCTTCTGTCCCCAAAATTAATTAACCACTTGTCCTATCATGAAATATGTAGCTTCAAAGGAACTTATTTTCAGAAGTTTAGCAATAAATTGAAATAACAACCATAATTATCATGAAGGCTGCCAGGGCTCAAATGCTACAATCATCTGAAGCTAGGAGGAGCCAAAGGGCTTGTTTGTCTTGGCTCATGATTTTGCTGCAGGCTTCCTAAGGTCACCAAATACATTTCTGTCAACAGAGAGAAGTTATTATGACAAAACTCATGTTGGTCAGGAAGTGTGACCAGAGTGAGAGAGCCAGAGGAAGTGCTCTTGTCAATGCATTCTGATGATGTTTCCTGAGCTTTTGATGGCAATAGCAAAATCCCCATTCTCTCTCTGAACCTACCTTAATCCCCCACAGCTGGAGAAAGTGGTAAATTGAGCATCCTCAAAACTCGTTTGGAGATTAGATGTGGTCACCTTGTCCTTTCGTCACTTTGTCCCTCTCTGGCTCCTGAGTATTAAGTCCTTTAGTGCTGACTTTGTTTTCCATTCCCAACTTTCAGTATGTAAGTCCCCTGGTTTGGAACTAGATTCATGAAGATCCACGTAAATTAATGTGCCAATAAATCTTAGGGAAACAAGTCACTGTGAACCCTGGCCACCTTCCTGGTGGTGCTCTTGGGAATTCCCTTGACATTAGAGTTTCCAGGGCTGTGACCTTTAGCAATGTATAGCTCTTGTATCTAGCACCTGTAATGTTGCCCACATCACATTCCCCTGGTGAAGTTTCAGGTCAAAACCAAACTGATGAAGCTGTTATGAGTAGAATGGCTGGTGTGGAAAATGAAGCTCATATGCCATGTGTGACTTGCTCCATTTTGCATAGCTCTCATTTGACAGCACCAGAATGATATAGATACATACATATATGTATATATATATACATATATGTGTGTATCAAGATTTATTCCTGTAATGTGTGTCAGTATTTCATTCATTTTTACCAGTGATTAATATTCTATCATGTAGTTGTAACATATTTTCATTACCTATTTTTCACTCCTACTATCCTGGAAAGAAACTGCAGAAAGAACTTAGGACAGATTGAAATAATGTGTATCGATTTTGTCTACATTACTTTTCCCTGTAGCCTTGATAAAATACCCTGACAATATAAACTTAGAGAAGAAAGGCCTATTTTACCTCACCATCAACACTCATGATAGAAAAGTCAGAAGAGTCACACTACATTCACAGTCATAAAGAAAGAGCATTGGATACATGTGCAAGCTCATTCTCTCCTTTTATACACAGTTCAGGATCCTATCCCAGAGATGGGGCCACTGGTAGTGAGTGAGTCCTCCCACTTCAATAAACCTAATTGAGAGAGTTGGTCAGTTATGTGAAGAGGCCCTACTCTCAGAATATTCTAGATCTCAGCAAGTTGATAATTGAGCAATTGAGATTAGCCACTATAGTTTTTATCAATCAAGCCAGACAGCCTGAAACAGAGTACCAGGTGATTCTACATTCAAAACAGCTGGACAAAGCAGCCTTACAGACTACAGCCAGGATTTCTGCACCTTCTTAGAATCCCCCAAGACAGTGCCCCTTACCAGCAGGAAGTAGTTTGGAAAGAACGATGCCCAAATTCCCAAATATTGTCTATAAATGTTTGTTTTCATTTAAATGGACTTGGTTATATAAAATAAATAAATAAAGAAAGAAAAATCTATATCATATCTACAGAAAATGTTTGCTACAAAGGAAACCTCTAAACTACAAGAGAAGAGATAAAAGTATTTCTTGTCATGCTGTTCAATGTTACTGAATAAGATTATTGTGGTGAGGAGAGGTTATAATACCTTCAGCCAAGGAAGCTGCTCAAGGATTGTTGGGAGTTTCCCATTGCTTCTCTTTAAACAGTCTTGTCAGTATCAGAGCCTCAAGGGATATACAAAATGTAATTACCAAGATTTATGATAAGGCAGAAGTGAAACCCATAAGCAGAGAGGAATGTTTAAATGCCAGCCAGTCCCCAGTGTCTCTTTCTAAAATGTTTCTTATGAAATGAGATCGTGGTTTACAATGAGATCCACCTTGCCATTTGTATCTGTGTCTTAATTAGTAGACTTTTCTGTAGAATGTAAGCTTATGCTAGAACATGAAGATGAACTGTTGCAAGGGTGGCTGAAGTTATCTATTGAATTTCACTTAAATATCAAACAAATGGGTCTGGCATGAGTTTTTCTGAAGTTTGCACTTCTCTGGACTGCTCCAGCCACTGGTTGACACTAAAATGATTCAAGAAGGCAAACATGAGGAGGCATGCTTCTTCTGTTTCCCTTGAAGCTATCTATGGTTTTGTGCCCAAGGCTGCCATGGGGCTGATAATTATCGGCAGCAAGTATGACTTCTTTGTGTTGGCCAACTGGACGGGAGTGAGACGATGAGGATATCTCTCTGCCAAGCCGATAGTGGTGGTGTCTATGAACGAACCCGACAAAACAATGTAGGTTTAGTCTGAACCGTTCAGTCAGTTGTTAGTGTTTTAGCTTTTAAGAAGGCAATACATATAATGTTTTACATTTTCCTAAGTTTATCATCTTAATTCTTAAAGGAAAGAGAACAGAAAGAATTCACTGAAGCGAAACAACACAGAGATTCTTCTTACTCAGTGCTCACCAGAAAGGCATGGGTTCTTCTTTCAAGCTCAATTTAACTCAGCCCTTGGGCTCTGAGTTTCATTCACTCCAGGCCAAACAAAACCCCAAGGGGGTTGGGGGAGGGATGAACCAAAAGCCTGAACATTAAGAAAGCTATAATAAAACTGTCTCCCAAGCAGGATGTGAAAACAAATCCATTGGATTTTGGATTGATTAAAATTAAAAATGAAGTTCTAATGGTGTTTGTCCTCAAATTCTTCCAACAAGTCAGTCACAAGATTACATTATAACTCCTTCATTCTCCTTGCCCCTTTTAGGCTTCATATTACTGATCTGGCAACATCTGGTAGGCCCTGAACAATGCCAGCTTCAGGCATCATTTATTAGCTCATAAGACTTTCTGGGAGTGTGAACAATTACCAATATGAACTCGTGAAAATCACCAAGATATCCCAAGGAAGAGTAATGAACAAAGCAAAAACAAGCTTTAATGACTCCCAAGTCTGGGGGAGGGAGATTAAAACCCACAGGCAGGTGACTGAATGCACAGTAGCTAATGAAATGAACCCAGCCCTTTGCTCTCTGTTTACACAAAGCTGCCCACTAACTTTCCTGTAGGGCTCTGAAGAGGACCCATGGGTAATGTGCTTGTTGGTGTGGTTGGTATACACTGACCAGTTTTTCTAAGCACCACAGTCATATACATTCAAGAATTGTGACCGTTAACCCAAAGTTTAGTTGAGTAAGGACTGACTGTAAGTGCACTTTGAGAGAGCAAAAAAGGGAAACCTTAATTGTGGGTGTTTGCTTCAGGCTATTTCTTTTTCCGAGATCTTCTCACTCGCTTACGATTCTTACCATCTGTGCTATTTCTATATTTCTGTTTAAGTAGTACAGGAGCTGAGTGGAAGAATGCAGATAAGCTTAGAGTTGCTTTTTGCTATATCACAACATAGATTCTACCCCAGAAAGTTTCGTTGCATTTGCACTTAAAATTTTTAGAAACATAAAGATTTTAACTGTGGGTGAAAGGAATTTCTTTTTTAGTCACAATGATGAGCATGCAATTTGATGATATAAAAGTGTTTTGTAGTAGTATGGGACAGGGTCTCTTTGGAGTCATTTCCATCAAAGGTGTTTTGTAGGAGAACCTGGCAGGGCACATTCCAGTGGATTTACTGCCACCATATTAGAAAATCCCATGTGATAAATTGAAGTTCTGCTTCTCTTATTTCCTGATCCATTAGAATGTAACATTTGCCTTATGGAAGTGACTTCAATTTACGTGATTGAAGTCTCTAATGTTGTAAAAGAAAATAAAATGGTACTAAGGCCATTTCACTGAAGTTTGTGAATGTATGTATGTATGTATGTATGTATATGTATATGTATATGTATATGTATATGTATATATCAGTTTTGTTCAATTTGTGGAGAAGCTGAGATACAGAGTATGAAAAGCCACATTGAACAAGTTGCTGAGACTGGCCACCTTCTCAGGCAGCACAGACCAATACCTAAGGGTTGAGTATATGATATACTACTCTTATACACAGGTTCTGGGCATTAGAATTTGGATACTCCTGCTGACTCATCAAGGACTCTTAAAACACAGAGCCATCACCCCAGCTCTGATGATTACTTTGTCTCTTTGTTAATTGAAAATAGATTCTTCTCTCACACAAAACATCCTGACCACAGGATCCACTCTCTATACTCCTCCCAGATCACCCTCAACCTCCCCACTCCTCCTCCTTTTCCCCTCAGAAAAGAATAGGCCTCCAAGGGACATCAAATAACACCACAAAACAAAACACAATAACACCAGACAAAAGCTGACATAACCAGGTTGGACAAGACAACCCAGTAGGAAAAAAAAAAAAAAAAAAAAAAAAAAACAGTCCCAAGAACAGGCAAAAGAGTGAATTGAAAGACACACTTGCTCCCACAGTTAAGAGTCTCACAAAAGCTGTAAGATAACAACCTCAACATATATTCAGAGGACCAGGTGAAGACCCCTGCAAGCCCAGGGCTTGTCACTTTACTCTCCATGAGCCCTGCTTAGTTGATTCAGTGGGCTCAGCATGTTCTCCTGGTGTACTCATCCTTCTTTCCCCTCTTCCACAGGATTGACCAAACTCAGAGATGGACCTAATGAAGACCTCAAATTTAGATTCTCTTTCCACACAGTGGTTAGCTGTAGATTTCTGCTTCCTCTCCCATCTGCTGCTGGGGGAAGCCTATCAGATGATTACTGGACTACATTCAGAACCATTGTACTGATTTTTTTTTTTTTAAACCAGCAGTTTGGTCCTAACTCTGAGCTATTTACTCTCTAGTTCCTGGCCATCTGAGCAGTGTCAGACATGGGACATGGATTCCCCTTGTGGAGTGGACCACAAGTTAGATCAGATACTGATTGGTCATATTCACAACTTCTGTGCCAACTTGCCCTAACATTTTGCACATCTTGCAGGCAAGACAGATTATAAAGGTTTTGTGGCTGTTTTGGTATCCCAGAGACTACATTCCCACACCAAAGAGACTAGAACATAGTGTTGAAGGAGGTGCCATGCAGGCACCACCTTTCCATGGTCAACAAGCTGTATTGATGTTTTCCTCAGCAATGGTACCCAGCCATCAGTTTGCAGAGTGCAATCCTCTGTCTGTCCTAACATCAGTCTGGGTTTTTTGGAGATCTCCATGAGACCCAGTTAGTTAACAGCTCAACCAAAAGCAACCCAATCCTGCCAGTGGGAGCCTTTCCAGGCTATAAAAGATGGCAACTCAGACTCCACATCCTGTATTACTAAGTGTCCTCACTAGGATCGCCCTCATGATTACAAGATGTTTCCACTGCTCTAGGTTTCCACACCATCTCCTAAATGCCCTGCCAATTTCCAGCTGTCTCTCTGGTATTTACTCCCTCCATTCCACACTGGACACCTGATCCCTCCTGCTTCAGTCCCCACCTTCCCTAAGCCCACCATAAAACCTATTCTATTTCCCCTTTCCTGGGAGATCTAGTTATACCGCTAGAGGCCTGCTCCTAACCTCTCCTTTATTGAGACTTCTCTGTTTAGATATGTACCCATTTTTCACTGAATTATCTGGTTTGTATGATATCTAGTTTCTTGAGTTCTTTATATATTTTAGATATGAGTCTTCTATCTGATATTGTTGTTAAAATCTTTCCCATTCTGTAGAATGCCATTTTGTTCAATTGACAGTGTATTTTGCCTTACAGAAGCTTTTCAGTTTCATGACATTGCATTTATTAGTTGTTGATTTTAATGCCTGTAGTATTGGTGTTCTGTTACTAATGTTGTCTCCTATGTCAATGTGTTCAAGACTATTCCTCATTTTATCTTCTATCAGATTCAGTGTATCAGGTTTTATGTTTATGTATTTGATCCACTTAGACTTCAGTTTTGTTTAGGATTAATAAGTATGGATCCATTTATATTTTTCTGCATGCACTCATCCAGCTAAATCAACACCATTTGTTGATGCTGTCTTTTTTTCCATGTGTAGTTTTGGCTTCTTTATTTAAAGTCAGATGTCCATAGTTGTATGGATTTATGTCAGGGTCTTCAGTTTGAATACATTGATCAACTTACCTGTTTTTATGTCAATACCATGGAATTTTAAATATTATATCTCTGTAGTACAACTTGAATGATGGTAATACCTCCAGCAGTTCTTTTATTGTTCAAGATTATATTAGCTATCTTAGGATTTTTGTATTTTTGTATGAAGTTGAGAATTATCCTTTAAAGGTGAATGAAGGGTTGCATTGAACATTTTATGGGGGGTTGTGTTGAATATGCAGGTTGCTTTTGATAAGATGGCCATTTTACTATGTAAATGTACATACACCCTACCTATCCATAAGCATGGGAGATGTTTCAATCTTCTGATAGCTTCTTTACTTCTTTCTTCATAGACTTCAAGTTTTTGTTCCATAAGTCTTTCACCTGCTTGGTTAAAGTTACTCTAACCAGATATTTTATATTATTTGAGGTCATTGTGAAAGGTGTTTTAGTTTGTTTGTTTGTTTGTTTTTGTTATGTTTTTCCCGATTTTTTTTTCTTATTTGTCATTTGTATAAAGGAATGCTACTGCTATTTTTGTGTTTTTTGAGTTAATCTTATTTCCAGTCAGTTAGCTGAATGTGTTCATCAGCTGTAGGAGTTCCCTCATAGAATTTTTAAGGTTACTTATGTATACTATCAATCACCTGCAAATAATGCTACTTTGATTTCTTCCTTTCCTATTTATATTCCCTTGATTTCCTTCAGTTGTTTTATTTCTCTAACTATAACTTCAAGTACTATATTGAATCGATATGTAAAGTGTGGGAAGCCTTGTCTTATTCCTGATTGTAGTGGACTTGTCCATTTCTAGGCAGCCCTATAGATGGCCTTCACCCAACCCATACTATTAGGGCCCTGGCTGGCCTGTGGGTATCTTTCACTGCCAAGTGGCCAGAGTATAGGTTTTAAAACTATGTCCTTATGATTCTCTGGATTTCCTCTGTGTCTGTTGTTATGCCCAATTTCTTTCTGATTTTGTTAATTGGGTGTTGTTTCACCATCTTTTCATTAGTTTTATTTTATTGATTTCATTCCCATGTTTGATGATGATGATGATTTGCCATCTACTTCTCTTGAGTGTGTTTTTCAGGGGTGTGAGGAGTTCTAGAGCTTTCAGATGTGCTGTTAAGTTTCTAGCATAAAATCTCTCCATTTTTTAAAAATGTATATACTTAATGCTATGAACTTTCCTATTAGTAACAGTTCTATTGTGTCCCAAAAATGTGGGTATGCCATGTATTCATTTTCATTGGTCCTACTGAAGCTGGGGTCTGTGTTGACATCCATAATCCATGTTGCCACAAAAGGCCACAAGGATACCCAGGGTCTGGGCTACCTGTGGCCATGTTGGTGTCCAAGAGCCTTACCTCTATTGGAACCATGCTGCTCTGAGTGGCTTGTGCTGGCAATCACAGCCATGATGACATTTGAGCCTGAGCTGCTGACAAGAGCCATGTCTGGGCCCATAGCCCTATATTATCTAGGCTCTCTGTTGATGTCTTTAATTTTTTTTAATATTTCTGTCTTGGCCCATTTTTCATTCAGTAGAGAGTTGTTCAGTTTACATGAGTTTGTAAGCTTTCTTTTGTTTCTGTTATTATCCACCTTTCATTCATTGTGGTCTGATAGTAAGGAGAGTTATTTCAGTTTTCATGTATTGTGTCTGAGTATATGGTCAATTTTAGAGAAAGTTCCATGAGATACTGAGAATGTTTATTCTTTTGTGTTACAGTGAAGTGTAACATATTTCATATACATATATAAAATACATACAACATAAAGGAAACATATCTTAGGTCCATTTGGTTTATGACATGTGTTAGAACCAGTGTTAGAACCAGTATTCCTCTGTTTAGTTTCTTTCTGGATGACCTATCCCTTGGTGAGAGTAGGGTATTTGTACGGTATTGAAGTCTCCCACTACCAATTTCTGAGGGTCAATATGTGATTTAAGCTAAAGCACTGTTTTATTTGTTGTTGTTGTTTTTGGGGTTTTTTTTTGTTTGTTTTGTTTTGGTTTGGTTTGGTTTTTGTTCATTTGTGTGTTTGTTTCTAAAAGTGGGTACCCTTGTGCTTGGGGCATACATGTTAAGAACTGAAACATTACCTCAGTGGATTTTTCCTTTGGTGAGTATGTAGTGACCCCCCACCTTCTCTTTTGATTAGTATTTGTTTGAAGTATATTTTGTTAGATACAAAAATGACTATAACAGCTTGCTTCTTAGGTCTGTTTGCTTGGAATATCTATTTCTAACACTTTACCCTGAGGTAATGCCTATCCTTGATACTGATATGTGTTTTTTGAATACATCAGAAGGATGGCTCCTATTTTTACATTCGTTCTGTTAATCTGTGTCCTTCTATTGGACAAGAGAGCCTATTGATATTTCGAGATATCAATGGCCAATGATAATTGAGTCCTGTCATTTTATTGTTGTTGGTTTTTGTGGTGGTGGTATGTGAGTGAGTGTGTGTGTGTGTGTGTGTGTGTGTGTGTGTGTGTGTGTGTACATGCTCTTGGCTCTTGTTTCCCTTCTTTTTGTTTTGCTTGCTTGATAGTGTTTATTTCCTGTGTTTTCATGGCATGGTTAACTTCTTTGTGTTAGAGTTTTTCCTGTAGCACCTTCTGTAGGGCTGGGTTTATAAAAAAGATATTGTTTAAATTTCATCTTATCATGGAATATCTCATCTGGGCTGGCATCTTTGGTCTCTTTGAGTCTGCAGTACATCTGATCAAACCAGTCTCCATTAAGAATCTGATATAATTCTAATAGGTCTGCCTTTATATGTTACTTGGCTTTTTTCCATTGCAGCTTTTAATATTCTTTGTTCTGTATATTTTGTGTTTTGATTATTATGTGACAAGGGGACTATCTTTTCTGATTCACTCTTTTGGTGTTCTTTATGCTTTTTGTACTTTAAAGGCATACTTTTTTTTAAGTTAGGGAAATTTTCTTCTTTTTGTTGAAAATATTTTCTGGGCCTTTGAGTTGATATTCTCGTCCTTTCTCTATTCCTATTATTTTTAATTGTATTATTTTCAGAGTGTCCCAGATTTCTTGGATGTGTTGTTTCAGGAAAGCCTTTAGATTTATCCTTTTCTGTGACTGATATATCCATCCATTTCTTCTATCCTATCTTCAATGCTTGAGATTCTCTCTTCCATTTGTGTGTGTGTGTGTGTGTGTGTGTGTGTGTGTGTGTGTTTTTGGTGAAGTTTACCTCTATCAGTTTCTGCTTGAAATTCCTAAAGTTTTAATTTCCAGAATTCCCTCGGTTTTTCTTTATTACTTCTATTTCCATTCATAGGTATTGAACAGTTTTATTCATTTCCTTCAACTGTTTGTTTTCCCTTGGCTTCTTCGGCAGATTTACTAATTTCTCCAACTGTTTGTTTCTGTTTTCCTATTGTTTCTTTAAGGTACTTACTTATTCACTTCATCTTTAAGAACCTCTATCATCTTCATGTAATTAGTTTTAAGGCGATTTTCCTGTGCTTCAGCTATGTAGGAATATTCAGGACCTGTAGAATAGCTGGCCTCTAGTGGTGATATATTGACCTGGATATTACTGGTTGTATCCTTGTGCTTGAATCTAGGTATCTGAGTTTGGGATCATTAGAGGTGTAGGTATTGATTTCTGGGTTTGTCTTTTGGGGGGGGTTGGTTTATTTCTTGGTTTCTCCTCTCTCTCTGGAGTTTTAGAGTGTGATGGCTATGTGTTGCCAGTTTAACTAGCCTGTTTGCTGGTATATTCACAAGGAATCCTTTCTGTTGTTGGTGGCTGGGTTGCAGAGATGAGAAGAAGGAGGAAGGTTAAGAGAGAATAGACTATGGGATCCACAGGAGGTGTGCAAAGATGACAAGAGAGGCTGCAGCTTGATATTCTGTTGCAGCACTATGGACAAGCATAATCATTGGGTCTGCTGGGCACTGAACATGGAGAATGGGGAGGGTCTACAGACAAACCACTTTGTCTTCTTCCAGTCAAGACCTTTGGTTGAACAGGGGGTGTCCACCTATATTGGAGGCTAAGCACAGAGAAGAGTTATAGGGGAGGGAGACCAGAAAGGTATGGTGTGTGGGCTCCATAGGAGGTGTGGACTGGTGTGGGGTGGGCTGCACCTCAGGAATTGGGTCTGATGGGGGAAATAGAGAGCTTATTTTGTTGTTGTTTGTTTGCTTTTGTTTTGTTTCATTTATCTTATTGAAGTCAGTGCCTAGGATGTATGCCTTAAGAGTGCAAAACAACTTTAGTTTATGAATGCCCTTCGATCTTCATTTCTACAGTAAAGTTAAAGCAAAACCTATTACCAAATGTATTGTTAAATCTTGCACTCATGAATACAGACAAAATATTATATACCAATTTCACAGTTTCACTTCTAATACCTAAATATTGCAGGGTCTCACTTAAGGCGTTCCCAAGTTTTCTGAGTATAGTTAATCAGGACAGGATTGTCATGGTTCTATTCTGTTCTAAAACGATGTCCTGTCATTCCTATTGTCCTGAAGAATGAGAGAATAAGACCAATCTCTTCTTTCTTTCTTTTTTTTAATTTTACATATCGATACCAGTTCCCTCTCCCTCCCTCTTTCCCTCTCTCCCACCCTCCCATGCCCCTGACCATCCTCCCCTCCCACCCACTCCTCATTTAGAGTGATGCCTTCCAGGAGGGGTCATCTAAATCTGTCAAGGCATTTGGAGTAGGGACTAGGCCTTCTCTCCTGCCTCTAGGAGGGAGTATCCTTCCATGGGGAATGTGCTCCCAAAGTCCTTTTGTGCACCAGGGATACATCCTGGTCCCACTGTCAGAGGTCCCACAGACTGCCCAGGCCTTCTAACTGAGACCCAAGTTCAGGGAGTCTGAGTCAGTCCAATGCTGGATTCCCAGCTATCAGTCTGGGGGCCTATTAGCTCTTCCTTGTTCAGGTCATCTGTCTCTATGTGTATCTGTAGCCTGGTCTTGTCCTTCCTCTCTGCATCTAGATTCCAGGAGTTCAGCTCAGTCTTTAGTTGTGGATGTCTGCTTCTGTTTCCATCAGCTACTAGATGAGGGCTCAATGATGGTGGATAAGTTAATCGTCAATCTCATTATCAGGGAAGGGCATTTATGGTAGCCTTTCCACTGTTGCTCAAATTGTTAGTTGGGGTCAGTCTTGTAGGTCTATGGATATTTCTCGAGATTCAGTTTTCTCTTTAAACACGTAATGGCTCCCTCTTTTATGCTCTCTCTCTCTCTCTCTCTCTCTCTCTCTCTCTCTCTCTCCTATCGTCTATTCCTCCCCTGACTCAATATTCCTAGTTCCCTCTCCACTCACTGCCCCTTCACTCTCAATAGGCTCAGGCGATCTCACCCCTGTCCCCTCTTATAAAGGACCTTATATGAATCTCATAGAATCCTTCTTGTATCTTAATTTCTCTGGTGGTGTGAATTATAGGCTGGTGATCCTTTGTTCTATGTCTAAAATCCATATATGAGTGAGTACATACCATGTTCCTCTTTTTGTGACTGGGTTACATCATTCAGGATGATTTCTTCAAGTTCCATCCACTTGCCTGCGAATTTCAAGATTCCATTTTTTTCTACATAGTAGTATTCCAATGTGTAAATGTGCTACATCATCTTCTTTATCCATTCTTCAGTTGAGGGGCATCTAAGTTGCTGCAAGGTTCTCACTATTACAAATATTGCTGTTATAAAAAGTTGAGCACATGTCTGTGTTGCATGAATGTGGATCATTTGGGTATATGCCTAAGAGGGGGATTGCTGGGTCCTGTGGTAGACTGATTCCCTTTTTCCCGAGGAACCGCCATACCGATCTCCAAAATGGCTGTAGAAGTTTGCACTCCCACCAGCAGTGTAGGAGGGTTCCCCTTTCTCCACATCTTCTCCAGCAAGAGCTGTCATTGGTTTCTAATTTTAGCCACTCTGGTAGGAGTAAAATGGTATCTCTGAGTTGTTTTGATTTGCATTTCCCTGATAGCTAAGGATGTTGAGCACTTTCTTAAGTGTCTTTCACCCTTTTTGATTTCCTCTACTGAGAATTATCTCTTCAGTTCTGTACCCCATTTTTTAATAGGGTTATTTGGTGTTTTGTTGACTACTTTCTTGAGTTCTTTGTATATTTTGGAGATCAGCCCTCTGTCTGTTGTAGGATTGGTGAAGATCTTTTCCCACTCTATGGGCTCTGGTTTGGTCTTGTCAGCTGTGTCCTTTGCCTTACAGAAGTTTCTCAGTTTGAGGAGATCCCATTTAGTAACTATCAATCTCAGTGTCTATGCTACTGGAGTTATGTTCAGGAAATGATCTCCTATACCAATTTGTTCAAGGGTACCTCCCACTTTCTCTTCTAAGAGGTTCATTGTGGCTGGATTTATGTTGAGGTCTTTGATCCATTTGGACTTGAGTTTTGTGCATGGCAATAGACATGGGTCTATCTGCAGTCTTCTACACATCATCATCCAGCTATGTCAGCACCATTTGTTGAAGATGTTTCCCTCCTCCAATTGTATACTTTTAGCTGTTTTGCCAAAAATCAGGTGTTCATAGGTGTGTAGGTTAATGTCAGGATTTTTTATTTGATTCCATTGGTCTACCTGTCTGTTTTTGTGCCAATACCAAGCTCTTTTCAAGACTATAGCTCTGTAGTAGAGCTTAAAGTCGGGGATGGTGATGCCTCCTGAAGTTCTTTTATTGTACACTGTTGTTTTGGCTATCCTGGGTCTTTTGTTTTTCCATATAAAGTTGATTATTATCCTTTCAAAGTCAATGAAGACTTATGCTGGGATTTTAATGGGGATTGCATTGAATCTGTAGATTGCTTTTTGGCAAGATTGGCATTTTTACTGTTTATCCTACCTGTCCAAGAGCATGGGAGACCTTTCCATTTTCTGGTATTTTCTTTAATTTCTTTATTTTTAAAGGCACAAAGTTCTTATTACCTAGGTCTTTCACTTGTTTAGTAAGTGTCACCCCAAGATGCTTTATGTTGTTTGTGGCTATTGTAAAGGGTGATGTTTCTCTGATTTCTTCCTCAGCCCCTTTGTTGTCTGTACATAATAGGGCTACTGATTTTTTTTTTTTAGGTTATCTTGTATACTGATAGTTTGCTGAAGGTGTTTATCAGCTGTAGGTGTTCCTTGGTAGAGATTTTGGGTCGCTTGTATAAACTATCATATCATCTGCAAGTAGTGAAAGTTTGACTTCTTCCTTTCCTATTTGAATCCCCTTGATCTCCTTTTGTTGTCTTATTGCTTTAGCTAGGACTTCAAGTACAATATTGAAGAGATATGGAGAGATAAAGCAGCCTTGTCTTGTTCCTGATTTTAGAGGAATCGCCTTAAGCTTCTCTCCATTCAGTTTGATGTTGGCCCACCGATGGGGGTCAAAGATCTGGCAGGCAGGGACCCAGGATGGTCCTGCTGGGACCAGTGGTGGGGGTCACAGATCAGGCAGGCAGAGCAACCACTCTCTTCTTCAACATCATTCACATCTGCAGGAATTCTTACACACTCTTTCTGATGAGGCAACTCACATGAAAAACAAAACAAACAAACACAACCCCCCAAAAAACTATAATGGATAAGGATCATTTTATCTGTTTAAATTGGCCACACTGCTGTAAAACTGCAGGATCAGGAGCTTCATGCTTATCATATTGACCTAGGGAAATCCCATAAAAGATCTTCCCCATGGAATCAGATCTCACGTGAGTGAACATAGTTCCTGAAACATAATGTTGCAGTTCAAACTCCTTTGTAGGAGCCTGTGAGATACCTTTTCTGTTGTGTTTTCCAATGATAAGGATGACTCTATTAAACACTTTGGCCAAGAATTGAACATAAATGTTGCTACGGTAAGATGAAGTAAGTAGTAGATATCACTCATTCATTGTGATCCTATATATTCTTCTTAGCTGAAGAATACAAAAACACATAATGATCCCAGTACAGGTAATCTGAACAAGAATGATTCAATTCAAACTTTTGCCTTATTCTTTAAATATTCGTGAGTGAAATAAGGCATAGTGATGTGCATGTAAGATGAACTGTAAGGGACAGAAAGAGCCTCCAATAGTATCCACACAGGTATGAAACAGATATATAACTCAGGCACACATATGCATATGCATAAAACAAGTCTTTAAGAAAATTCTTCCAAACAAAAATTGAAGAAAATAAGAATAAGGATCATTGTTTGAAGAAATAAAAGCCTCATTATTAATTAAAGACAGATAATTTTGCCTTATAGAAACAAAGAGGCCATGTAAAATATGGAATGATTAATCAACATCCAAAACCAGTCGAAGCCACAAAATAAATAAGAGTAAAACATGTTTTAGTAAAGCTATATGCCTGATATTACCTAAATGATCATCAGAAAGGAAACCATCGTTGGGTGTGCAGAAGTCTTCAGGTCTGCTGGGGTTACAATGGAGGATGGAGATAGATCTAGAGCATTGACTTCTATGGCCTCATCCAGTGAATGCTGGCCTGTATGTCCCTGGAGACACTAGACTAAATGATTTATAAATTGTTAAACTGTGGAAATTGTACCGTTTACCTAATTAAAGAAATTTGTTTTGGAAACAAAATGTTTTCTTTTGCTTCTGAATGATGTTTTGCCTAAAAATTTCTAGCTACCTGTAATTAATTTTTAAATACAACAATCATTGTAGTCACCCTATATTTCCTTAACATTTATCCATGATAATAGATTGTTTCAGTCTGAAGTACGTTAACTTTGACTCATGCCACATTTCTAGGCCAGCTCAATTAATGTTTTCAAATATTGGGGCCTGAGATGAACTTAAAGACTTAAAATCACATTTGATTACTACAAAAATGAGGAACTGTGTAGCAGTCCTAATTTTTAGATCTGCTGATAAGTAGCTATGTGCCATGAATGGCTAATCCTATCTCTGGGTGTAATATATTATTGAGTCTTTAAACACTCAGCTCATTCTAGTGAATTCTAATTGTCCATTGTAGTATTCAATTCTCTCCCTTTTGTTATTCATTCATGTAAAGGTATGGTCAGCATTTATAATGTCCTTTCTATTTAGTAAACCAGAAATAACCATAACCAATGGGAAGTTTATTAATAAAAAAAACCCACTTCCTTATATTATGTGTAGTAGTCCCAATTTTTCTAAAAGAGGCCAAATTATTTACTTTAGGTAATCACCACTAATAATAAAACTATCTTCTCCTGAGCTTTCTTATTTAAAACCCCCAGCCATTAGTTATTTTACCCATTGAACTCTTAGAATTACTCAGTGTTGTCTCCCCAGTGTTGGATTTTTATAGAAGAATGTGTGGTGTGTCTGAGTGATTTGGAGTGTAAACAGGCTTAGGAAGGGCAAACACAGAATCTACAGGCAACACAATAGACTGACCTTCTCATCAACCCTTCACCCTCCCCCTTCCTTAACCAAGTCAAGTCAGGAAAAGCCAGAGGAGCAGCAGAACAATGAGTGAAAAATGACCCTTGCTGGCTGCAGATTTCCAATGCCTTATTACTTAGCCATCCCATCTTATGCATCAAAGAGCAAGCGGTAAGGGAGACTGTTGCAGTGTTTAAGAAGAAAGGGAAGAGGGTGATTTATTGGCAGACTGAGATCTGGTTACCAGCCTGGAAAACAAGGGCAGATGCATCTGCGTGATTACAAAATGAAATGCCTTTCAAATAACTTAATCTCCAGGAATATTCTAGTCTATACATTTGCTTTTAATTCCTCAGGGAGAGGCAGCAGCAGAATGTGAGGTCCTTTGTTTACCCACCGTGTAAGGATGGAGGACATGGGTCTGTGAGTGCACACGTGTGAGAGCCAAGAGGATTATGGTATTATCCGACTATTGTTTTCTGCACTGCAACCACTTCAAACTACAGAAAAATGAGAGCAGAAATGGGACCCCGGAGATTTTTAAGTACAGGCTGCCGCCACTGAGACCTGGCCTTGTCATGTTTATGGAGCAGAGGAAAGTAGGATTCTTTCTTCAGGTTCCATCCAAAACCTTGTGTGGGCATGAAGAGATATGGTGGAGGAGAAATCACCCAAAAGGCAATCATACTCTTTTTCTCTCAGAAAAGTAGATTTCAGCCAAGCAGACATAAAAATTGTAAAGTTTCCATTACAGTTCAAGTGTTCAAAGCCAAGAGGCTTTGGAAATGTTTATGGCTAGTGTTGGATAATAAAGGCTTCCTTGCAGCTGTTCAGACTAAATATGAATTTAGGAGAAGCTAGAGAAACTGCTCATCCCTCCGTGATGCTGAGCTTCCCTAGATCTGGGACAGCAGACATGTCATTTTCCATCTGGCACAAAAGGAACCTGGACCCACCCCAGCTGGATCAGTCAAGGAGCCTGCAGTGTGTCATGTCTGCAGGGCCCACTTTCTTTAGACTAAATGACCCTGGGCCAGTTGTCAAAAGACCCGAGTTTCATCGGGTATCAGAGGCCATGAAGGTCAGAGATAAAAGCAAGCAGAATGGCTCATAGGGTTACAGTAATGTCAAGCAAGGTCGGATCATTTTGACCATTTGAGTGCTTGGCTGCAAGAGTGAGACAGGATTATTAACAAGAGGGATGACCATCGTCTTTTCAAGAATGGTTTCAAAAATCTTGCCCAAGAAAAGATGGCTATTAGTGTCCCCAAATGACAGATGAAGAAGTCAGAGAGGAGAACGGTTAGGCTCAGAGCACAGGTGTAATTTTGAGAAAAACAGAAAATACTGAATTCCGCCCTCCTGGGTCATGTGCTGGCCCTCAGCATATTATTCCAGTCTGCTGGGTCTGCTCTCTGAAGGACTGCCCAATCTTTCTCAGAAGACACAGTTCAAGTGAGAAGCATTATTCAATCTGTTGTCTGTCTGAAAGCCCTCATATCTCATGAATTTACCTGTTGTTTTAAATAGATAATGTGGGCTTGGGTATTTTTGTTTTATTTTTTCATGTATTAAAATCTGTAAGTTAAGAGCAAAAACAGATAACTAAAAAAAATTAGCAGAAGTGACTGCTCCTTTCGTGTATAAGAAGTATATTAATGTATATACTCATTCTAAAATCATACAACTTCTCACACTCTCATAAATAATTCAAAGGATAACTAAAATTTTATGAGATGATATATTAGAGTATTAGAGTTCTGTAGAGGAAGTGTGTGTGTGTGTGTGTGTGTGTGTGTGACAAAGAGGATCAATTACATTGGTTTACTTGATTTGGGCTGTGTTGTCAAATGATGATTGTCTCATACTGAAAAAGTTGAGAACCTAGTCAATGGTCAGTCCATGAGGCTGTGTGCTTTAGCAGTAGCAGTCTGGCACTACCTGCAGAATTCCAGGACAGCCTCTGGTCCTAAGTCCAGATGAAAAAGCTGGTTTCCCATATCAGTGAAAGAATGCAGTAAAGAGTGTAGAGGACCTTGCCAGCAGAGTGGAGGTAAACAGGAAGAAAGTAAAGCCCCCTTCTTCCTTCTCCTTATATCTGGGCTGCCACTGCAAAGGACCATATTTAAAGTGAGTTGTCCTGTTACAAACAACCTGATAAAGAAAATCCCTCACAGGGGTGTCCAGTGTAGTTGATTTCAGGTTCAGTCAAGTTGACCACTGAGATTGTCCATTACTTCCGGGGGCTTATTGAAGGTCAGATTAATCCTTCATACTTTCCAATGAAACTTGTCAGAAACAAAACAACTGTTCTCTAGGATTGTTTGATGATTTAGGTATCAGGAAATCATTTAGACCTTTATGTAAAGTCATGTTTACTGAGTAGTTCTTTTATTTACTGAATATGCTATATAAGACTATAATTAAAACCAGTGTAATGAGCTGAATGTGAAGTGTCATCCATAGGCTCATATTATGAACACGTGGTCCCCTGATGGTGGCTTGTTTTTAGAGGAACTAGAACTAAATCCTTGATGGATGAACGAAACCACTAGGGGCGAGCCTCGAAGTTTGATAGGCTGTCTTTCTGCCTACTCTCTGGTTCTTGAATGAAGATGATTACAGTAGGACTAGGTACCTCATACACCAGCTACCATGCTTTCCCTGCCATGATGGACTATATTTTTCTGTATTTTTTCTTAAGCTATTTTTGGTCATAGAATGAAAAACATAATAAATACAACCAGAGATTTAGATGTTCTACTTTCTAAGCCCCATCCGACCTTGTAAAGAATTTTACTTCTATGACTAGTTTTTTTTCCTGTAAAATGGAAATGAAGTGAGCCAACATGAAAGTATGTTGCACACAGTGAACCACTGTTTGCATGTTAGTACACCTTCAAGCCTTATTTTAGAAATGTTCCAAACTTTTGCACTGCTGCCTGTGTTAAACCTAATCAAGAAGTAGAAACAAAATATGATTTTGTCACAGCATCTGGCTGAATGACAATGTCATAAAGGTAGCAAAATAAAATATTAATTATGGTCATTGAAGAAAACTTTCTATATGCCAACAAGATTACCATCAAAATAAGATGCATGCTTCCTGTATTGTGTTTGTCAGTCAGTGACTTCCATAGCATACCCATTTCTTATTTGTTGGATTCACAAATAATTGTTAAAAAATGGGTGGGGTGTGGGAAAGGAGAATATATTGTTGGCAGCTACTTGATGGAAAATATTTCCCAAACCTCAGGTAACTCCTACTTATCCTAGCCTAAGAATGAGGGGAATTCTTAAAGAAAAGATTCCTGTTTCTTATAACTGCTTATCAGCATGATCAGGGTTTTCTGACTTTTCAAATGAGGTTGTATTCAGCCTATTGTGTCTTTCTCTCAGTAAATCAAGGGATTTTTAATCAGTGTGATAATTTTTCAAATAGTAATTTTTACATAATAATTTATTTTTAATTTAGGAACTATGAAGTGTATGAAAGAAAAAAATGTATAGGAGATTTAAGAATGGATAGAATATGCAGTTACATTGGCTAATAATAAGAACAAATTAAAGGCCTGTTATAAACAAATAAGTATTTTTAAATGTGAAAGATAATTATACAATGAAAATATAAAGCATATGGTAATCATAAATAGATTACATAGAGATAACTACTCTGGTAGACTTTCTTCTTATTGTTTTCAGGGGAAAATAAATAAAAAGCATGCAGAATAATCCTAATTATGATAGCAAGCTAATGGCTAGGGTCATTTTGTTCTAACCTGTAAGAAATTGTGCACAGAAAAGAGAAGCTCTTCTTGATGGGATTTCGGCAGCATTGGAATCCAAGGGGCAGTAGTAGGGAGCAGAGAATAATAGCAGGTAGCATCCTTTGGTGGTAGTGCCTATAGCCGTACAGATGTGACAGTGCTTGCTTAGGCCTGGGGAAATCGGATTCCCTATCTTCTTACAAAAGCTAGCTT
Source organism: Phodopus roborovskii (assembly GCF_943737965.1). Classification (NCBI taxonomy): domain Eukaryota; kingdom Metazoa; phylum Chordata; class Mammalia; order Rodentia; family Cricetidae; genus Phodopus; species Phodopus roborovskii. The sequence continues at coordinate 32,878,976 of NW_026126482.1, read as the reverse complement.
CACAGCTTCTGGACAAGACTTATGATCAGGAGTTGGCATGCCCTAACAGCAGCCAGTGTTTTGACTCCTGGGCCTGTGGTATCAGATGCCTTTGGTCTGAAAGGCTTCATAGTTCTCTGAAATTCTCCCAGTGACAATGGTCCACAGTTCCTCTTCCTTGATTTTTATAGACTTCTATCTTTTTCAGCCTCAACTCTCTATCCTTTGTTCCTGCCCTTCACCAATCTCTCAAGCTGTTCCACTGCATCCTCTACAGCTGTCAAACAGCCATCTGCTCTGTCATTCTGGAGCTCAGCCTGCTGACTGCTCAGCTATGACTAGCACTAATGTGCTCCTGCCTATAACATTGCCAACGCTTGGCTGTCTCTTTTACTTCTTTCTCTTGTTACCAGCTCAGTCTGAGCTATAGAAGTCAGTAAAGAAAGAGCACTTAAGAGAAGCACTTCATTTGGGTTCTGTGCTGTAACACCAGAGGAGGCTGGCCAGGAGAGGAAACTCCCAGTTTATTCACCAAGTGAGACTGAACAACTTGTTACAGAGGAAGAAAGCAAGCAGGTATTTACACCAGTCACAGCCAAGCATACATGCTGATGAGCTATATTTGCAGCAATCAAAGCAAACATCACATGCCAATGAAGATTTCTGCTTGCAACAATCTCAACAATGTCCCTTTAGCACTAGTCAAAACAGTCTCTCTGCTAGGCCACTAGAGGAAGCACTCCCTCTGTCCTTTATGGAAATGTTTGCGGAGTCATCTAGAGTTCACTGAGGCTTGTGATAGCCAGGAGTCTAGTATAAACTGTCTGGAACAGTCTTGACTATGACCATAGCTATGGAGTCAGAGCAATCAGTTGTGATTTTGTGTAGTTTTCTCTAAGCATTTATGGGAGGTTCAAAAAAATCAATGTACACACAAGGGTAGTCTACTCTCCTGTTTGGGTAACAGTCTTTTTGCTCAAGAGAGTCAAGGAAAACAAGGCATTCCAGTTAGGAAATCAAATTCCCTTTGACCGCCTTTTTTGTCCATTAACAAGAGAATGAACATCAAAAAGCAGTATGGTTAGCACTAGCAGACTAAACAGATTTTACAGCGTTTTAACAGTGCTTAATACCTGCTCTGTTCCCTAGGGAGAGGTTACTGACTCCTTGCATCTATCTCAATTATACACACATTCAATTTTGTCTTGGTATTTTCATACATGAAACATTTTCCGCATTAAAATCTCTTTGTGTCATTTCGAGTGTGTGTTCCATCATGTGAATATTATCCATGAAAAAACAACTTCAACGTTATGTAGACATAAAAAGTGAATTCCTGACAAAACAAACAAAATTTTAGTTTGTAGGAAAGGTGACGATGAGAAACAAGTTTCTTTGTACAGTTACATGCTACAGTCTATAAAGCCTGGGCTGTGTGACAAATATACTCTAAAGCAGTACACAAAGCAACCATGTTCTTTCATATGCCTTAGGACTTTTGTCCTATCCATTGCTTTTCACCTCCCCTCCAAAGGTTACAGTGTTACTGTTCTTCCTCCTGGAACTTTTGGCAGAAAGAAGACCAAATATATGCGAGTTACTATGAGTAATGTTCTAAACATGAACTGAAGTTATCTTAATAATCTCATGCCTGTCTTCAAAATAAGCTTTTAAAAGATACAACAAACACACAGCACAACAGCACTGCTTGTTGTGCCCAGCTCCATTCAGAGTCACTTCCTTCCAAGGACACTGAAATAAGTGGTCTGTTGTCAAACTAGGTACTAGAGTTACCTTTCCACCCTTGAGAGTATGCCACTGGGATACATGGATGGACTCCCTTCATTCCCTGCAAATCTTATTGTGAAGGTGAGTACACATAACAAGGTGTGAGAGCCAATGATGGCCAGAGACCACTGTCTTAGTCTACAGCCTAAGTGAGATTGTGTTGTATTCTTTAAAACCTCTGAAATAAACAACTTGCCTGTAGGGTTTTTGTGCTGTCCAGCTGCTCCCTGCTTGGGCTGACTCTTACTGGGGGGAACTCAGAGATGCATATCTCGAATGGTAGTTCTTTTCCTTAGCAGAAAGCTTCCTGCTATACAGTCATTTTGTGAGGTGTAGAACTCCTGCAATGAGGTCCAGATCCTTATCTAGGAAGTGCCAGATGTCACATCTCTTTTCAGAGCCAGGGAGATGACGCAGACTCCATTCTCTTAGCCAGAATCTGAGGGCCAGGTGTCCCCTGGCTGCTGAATATGAGGGAGAGTTCCAGTATCAATATCCACTAAGCCTGGTAATATTTAACTAGTTACTTCACAAAATCATGCACACAAACACACACATGCACACTCTTTGGAAGACTATAAATATGAGAAACTTTCTTTCCTGCTAACAAAACTCACATGGAATCATATGTAATGAACTCAAACCAACAGTGTTTCATGTACCTCTCATAAAAATGTTTTCTGTTTTTTTTGTTTGTTTGTTTATTTTTTAAATCTGGTATTTTCATTTAGAGGACATAATACTATGGTGACATGAATTTCTTCATTAATAAAGAAAAATATTCTGAACAACTGAGTTCATTTCTTTAAATATATTTTTGAATAAGATTGGAGGCTCTCCTTAAAATGTCAGAGCCCCTCTGTAGTACAACACATTTCCTGGTATATAAAGTCTCCTGAAAATTTCCTGGTAGTCAAACATCTGTTCCATGGTTCTCAGTCTTGTTTCCATTGGAAAATCAAGTTTGGGACAGTGAAGAAATACTAAAATTACATGGAAAAACTTCCATTATAATCACTTTTTAAAAATTGTTGCAAATTTCTGTGACAAATTGCCTTAAAGTCTCTGGTATTAAAGAGTAAACGTGTTTTCCTCATGTTTCCTGATCAATGATTTTTATGTACTCAGGTTGACTTGGCTAGACAGCTCCGATCTTGGCTGGACTTTCTTATATACCTGAGATTTACCTGTGAGGAGGACAGCATCATCCAGGAAATCTGAGGTCTTTTGACTTCTCTGCACATGCTTTTCTTCAGCAGGCTAGGCTGGATTTGCTCTCTTGGCCTCCACAGTGGAACAAGAGACAAGCAGAAATAACCACGATGTGTTTGTTTGTTGTTTGTTTGATAGGTTGTTGTCTGTTTCCAGCTGTGTTTATGCTAGTCTGTTAACATTAGCTAAAACAGTTTGCAAGTGAAGCTCACATTCCTGGGATAGGAGGACAAACTGTGAAGTCCTGTGGCTGGCATGCTTCAAGGAAGAATGAAGAACAAATTAAAAGAGCAAAGCATTCAAACGCATTTTGTATAAATTTTTATGCAATTTAGAAAGAGATGTAAGGAAATTAGAAACCCAAAGAAAGAGGGGTATTGTGCTAGGTATGATAGCAATGAGAGCAATTGTTAGGAGAAAGGTAGCCCAAAGGGAGAGACTGCGAGACTTGTCCTGCTCTCTTTGGCTAAGCATTGAAATGGAGATCCTAAGGCAATCTACTCCAGAACCAGGGAGGTGATGCACAGCACTGGAGGCAGGGAATCATGAAAACACTGAGGCCAGCCCAGTCCACATAACAAATTTCAGGGCAGAAAGGGTGACATAAGGCGATCCTGTTTCAATACACACACAAACAAGAAGTGGGGAATTCCTAAAAACACCTCACAGGAGGAAGGGAAGGACTGAACAGGCCTAGCCAAAGAGGGAAGGTCTTGCCTCCCAGGAAGAGACCTCAGAGTTTGGAAAGCTTACCTCACTGTTAATTTAACATGCCTATTTCCAGGCTTTGTTTTATTCTTTCCTATGAAAGGATAATGCCTTAGGAAAAGGGGAGAGAAACTAGGGCTTTTTCTTCTCCCATTTGGCTAAATTCTAAATAAATCTATTTTCTTTCACCAATTCTGAGTCTTTATTTTAGGCTTAGCTCCTGCCTTGATTGGACAAAGGAGTATTAGATGATGGTAGCAGTGATGGTAACATGAGTCTGCACATGACTATTCCTGGCCTCCCAGTGGGAACCCCAGAATGAGGAGCTTGTGGCCTTGATGAGAAAACAGTGACAAAAGTGTACTCTAAGGCCTGCTGTTTTCTGTAATGCCTGGCTGCTCTGCTTAAGGAAAATGACCCAAATCCATCAAAACCATAGGAAAGATTGAGATTGACATCAATTAATAGAGCAGATTCATGTGGAATAATTAAGAGGCTTTCTTTGAATGCCTGAAGCAGGATGACATCTTTATTTGTAGCCTCCTCTCCCCCTTTTTCCCCTCCCTTCCCCTCCCTTCTCCTCCTCTTTTCTCTTTTCCTCTCCTCTCCTCCACTCTTCTCTCCTCCCCTCTTTTTCCTTCCTTCATCCACCTCTTGTGGTGTGTGTGTGTGTGTGTGTGTGTGTGTGTGTGTGTGTGTATTGGATATTGAGCAGAAGCCCCTTCTTGTAAACAGATTTTTCCCCCCACTGGGACCACCAACTCCTGAATGACAACACTGAGACCTATTATTAATTATAAAAGCCAGACTGATAGCTTAGGCTTGGGTTTAGCTGACTCTTATAGCTTAAATCAACCCATTTCTATAAACCTATGTGCTTTCCCAAGACTCATTTACCTCATCTCTGTCTGTTCATCCTGCTCACTCTGTGTCTCATGGCATCTCCTTATGACTCAGCCCTTCTTCTTCCCAGAATCCTCTCTGCCAGAAATACCTACCTAGCTATTGGCCATTCAGCTTTTTATTAAATCAATCCTAGTGACACATATTCACAGTGTACAAAGATCATTGTACAACACTTTCTCTTATTAACCAAACACTCCACCCCTGAGCTGTATTTCAAAAATCAAATCTTGCCTCTTTTTTTTCTTTTTTTTCTCATGCAGTTTCAGTAAATTACTTGGGCTGATCTTGAACTAACTTTGTAGCTCAAATTTGGCCTTGAATTGGTTATTCTCCTGTGTCAGTCAGTAGCTGGAATTGTATGCCCAGCTCTTTGTTAGCTAAGAGTAGGGCTTATAAAGACTATTGTCACAGAGGTTAATAAAAAGACAAAGAAGCTCCTCAGACAAGCGCTGTCAGCTTACACGTGGTCATAGCGCTAACCTACCATGAGGCTTAGTAACTGAGGAAAGTGAGAATTATTTCCAATGACTACATGGCCAGTGTGTTAAAATCAATATCAAAATCAAGAATTTGAAACCTAATGTTCTGCTTTTCTAAAATACTTCTCCTAAGCTAAAAGAAGTCTAAGAATCTAGTGTTTGTCATGCAATTGTAATCTTAAGTCCTCAGAACCCATGTTAGGCAGGCACAGTGCCACATATCTGAAATCCCAGCATTCCTTTAGCAGGATGGAAGGGATAGATAGTGGAACCCAAAGAGATTCAAAGACCAGTCAACCTGGTTTACACTGTAGAGAAAACAACAAAGGGGCCATGTCTCAAACAAGGCAGAAGATGAGGCTCTGACATCTGAAGTTGTTTCTGACTTCTACGTGTCCTACAGCAAGCACATGCCCATGCTCATCCCCATAGACACACACAGATGAGCATAAGTGTGAGTGCACTTACTCATGCCTATACACACACACACACACACACACACACATACACACACACACACACACACATCTCATTCTTTATTAAGTCAGTTCAAAGTTCACTATTTAAGTTACCATCTTGAACTTACTCCTTGCAAAAGTGTGCAAGTCCTATTGGTCTTTTTCTTCTTTGTGACATATTTGTTTATCACTTCCCCTGGACTGTCTGATGCATGAGAAGAGACCCCACATTCAGTTTTGTGTTTACATCCAGTACAGTTCCTGGCTCTCAATAAATATGTAAGAAATGAATGAATAAAAGGAATTATGTAAGAAAGCATGTTAAGTGGAAAGACATGTTAGAATAATGGGAGAAAAAGAAAATACAAGGCATATAAAACTCAAAAACTTCTTCATTGAGAACTTTTAGAAAATCCATTTTTAAATATAACAGTCAGTATAAACTATATGTTTTAATGCCCTTATGCTGGGTATTCAACGCACAGATGCTTCAAAACACACATGCAGCTACATTTCATGTTTGTATTAGTAAGAACCAAAGAAAATCAATGTCAGAGACTTATCAGACAAATGCAGGTCCTCCCCCAGGATAAGCTGCTTTCCCAAGAATTCTCAATTAGAGAGAAGGATGAAAGGGGAAATACACATTACACACCCGATCCAGAGTCAGCTGATACAGAATCAAATGCTTCACCGGGCATTCTGCAAGTGTTTAATATTTTCTGGAGCCAATTTAGACTTGCATACATTCCCTCCTAACTGCCTGCATGCTGGTATTATGGTACCTTCTGGAATGCACAAAATGAACCCACTGCCATCTTGCTTGCTAATGAATTTATTTTGTTCTGGTTATAATTCCAAAACATAAAAGGGTCTTCGTTCACTTCTCTTAATTGGATTCAAGTGTAATAGGGGAGTTATCATCTTAAATTCATAATAGAACTGAAAATTAAGGAGAGAAGTTTTGAAGAATCCTTGTCAAGGATATATATATATATATATATATATATATATATATATATATATATATTCTATAGCCCCAGATGAAGGGATTAAGTATGGAGCTGTGAACCACATACTGACTGCTTCCATCCCAGTGGAACTACTCTGTAAATATCCCCTTTATAGTTCTCCAGGTACCAAATGCTAGCATAAACACTATCATTCTCAAGGTATCACACTCAGCTAGGAAAGGAAAGGCCTTCTCATGGCAGAATCATCAATACCATGGTTCCATCTTGAGTACCATTAATAGAAAAATCAGGGAGAGTTTGGCATGTGTGGGATCTGTAGCAATTATTTCAGTTTGTTTGGACTTCAATGTTACTGCATTTAAGGAAAAAAATCCTGAAAAGAGGCACAAAGAAAAAATTAATATGACCTGAAATAGAGCAATGAGAATAAGACTAAAATATGATTGCCAGGTTGAGGGATTCAGAGTAAGGAGCTCCTATACCATTTACTGATCAGATGAGTATGAATGATTCAGTATCAGTGGAAACACATAAGCTCATAATTGTATCCAGGCTTTAGATATATATAACATAAAGGCAAGGGCAGGTGTTGGAAAAAAGTTAGTGTCATTTTTTTGGTGCATTGGATTGCTCGTGTGAGAGATTCCAATAGCAGATAAATGATAGAGAAGGAAACCCTTCAAAAGCTAAGGAAATAATTGTGCAATGAGGAATGGAGATAGTGGCTTTCAGTAATTGGCACCTAGGGACTGAAGACATGGGAAGTACAGAAAACATTGCCCCAGTAGTGCATGGAATTGGAGAGAGTGTAGCTAATTTTAAATCTAGGGAAGTACCAACATCAAATACGTAAGTGAAGGAAGTAAATATGAGATAATGGAGAAAGCATGGCTGAGATTCAAAATGTACCCAGGAAAGAATGCTGTCATGGATGTTTGAGTAGGATAAATTTTTATAAAAAAGGAGCTTAGTGCCAGTGACACCACAGAGTTTTAGACAATAGAAGTTGTATAATTTAGAATGTCAAGGATCACTGTGCATTCACTGTTGAATTATTATTTGTAAAATGAATTTAACTGCCTTAGAACCTTGGTTTTCTCCCATAGAGAAGTTTAATTCACTGTCTATTCCCTTATAGGCTAAGTCTAAATATTTTTAGTATGAGGGTAGTTTCTTATGTTTATATATTTAACAGACTCAGCACTTAACACATAACAAAAAGAATAAAAACATATAACATTTGACCATAAAAATTGCCATGGGAATGAATTTAAAGAATTTCAGATGCAAGCAAGCTTACATCTTCACTAGATGACTATGGGTTCTTAAATTATATTTTAAAAAATTAGTATTTTTCAATGACTAGGGATTTGGTCATGAGTGTGTATGCATGCACACACATTCACATGTCCATATACTTATGTATATGAAGAAGAGAAATGGTTTTCAGATTAATTATCCATTCATTCTGCATTAAGTGTTATTCTAGCCTCTCTCTGGCCAATCTGGGCATGCTAAACTTGCCTAGCTATCACTTCAGTAAAAAATTACGCCATTTGATATGTATGTTTTCCACTCCAAGTTTACCCCTGTCATTTGTCAGTTTTAGATATATTTCCAGTCCCCAATGTGCTACTTTGGCAGAAGAGAAGAGATTCTAAACTTGGTGCTTATACATTTTCAAATTCACCTCCAATACTAAACAGTTATTCTGTTTTCATTTATATTTCTATTACTTAGTCATCAGTATCTATCACATACATGGTTTTGTGGTTTGAATGTGTCTTCTGTATAATTTGTGTGGATCCAATGTGACCATAAAAATTGAGAAGTATGGCCCCAAGGAGTCAATTAGTCTCCAAGGACTCATTCATCAAAAAGGGAGTCTCACATAGCCTTTGGACAACATGGTCACTTGCTCTTCTGCTTTCTCCTACGTGAGGCTTCTCTGTGGAGAGCCTCTCCAGACCAAATCCAAGCAATTTATCTTCACAGGCTTTGGAGGACTGACTACATTTCTATAGTTTGTAAAATATCCAGTCTTAGATATTCTGTTAAGTCATCATTATAAGGTTTGAAAACTACATCCCCTCACATCAATTACTGTGGGAACCAGAAAAAGTAGTGTGTTTGTGAGCTTATAAATAATAATGCTCTATAAAAAGATTTTTAAAGCTTACCTACCAAATACAGTATGCTATAACTTAGGTCTTGAATATCATTTACTGGCCTATATGATAATATTGGGAGCAGAAACCTTTAAAATGTGGTCTCTAGGTCTTTGGAGATTTGGCCTAGAAGAGGGTTGTGGGACCCAGGATCTTTCCTTTGTGTGTTGCTTCATGTCCATGAGTTCAATGGTTGTGTACCATTGCTATTTGGCATTTCCACCAATGATCTAAAATCATGGATGGAAGGAATGTGAAATCCATGAATCAAAACAAACCTTTTATCTCTATAAGATAATTATAACAGGGATTTTTGTGGACATACTTTTATAGTTTAAACACAGTTTACTGCAGAACTAGAGCAGGGATTAACGATGGGCATACCCGAGGACTATACCCACAACAGGAATGCAGCAAGGTAAGGGGCCAAATAGAGCAAGCACTAAAAGACCAGATAGCCAACATGTGACAACACACTCAAGCATTTAATGTTAAGAGTCAAGTAGGGCTTTGTATGGACCTAGTTACATGCCACTGAGGTGAAGAATCAAATGCCCCTTAAAGCATTATCTGTTCAGGCATATGAAGTATTTAGTTAGGGCTGGGGAGGTAGGTCAGTAGCTGGAGGCCCATACCTGAGTGACCAGAGCTCCTTTCCAAGTCCCACTGGGTAGAAGAAGAGGACTGAGTTCTATTGTCACCTGACCTTTACAAACACTCCATGACATGTCCTGTAAGAAACTAATTTTTCTTTAATAGAAAACTGTCAATTCTCAAAATAAGTAAGCTGGTACTATATGCACCGCATACAATGTAACATTTCCTTAGAAGTTGCTCGAAAGTTATGAATTTGTGCAATAGGAAAAATGTGTAAAGGAGCTATAAAATGACGTAAAATAAGTATTCATGAAAATTGCGTTAAGTGGAGTATGTCAGCTTTGGAGTTTCACTTGATGTTAGGTGCCAGTTAGGAAGCTGTTTGGGGAAGGTGCCTTCACCACACACAGTCCTTACTTGTAACTTGAGAATGTGTTTGAGACACTCAGGTTTGGATGGATGGAAAGCTTGTTAAATTTTCATTAGAGCTTGGTGTATTTTTTGATGGATCTTATCTGTTACATTTCCTCTTTCAGAGTCTTATTCTTGATGTCATTAAATATAAAAAGAATGATATAAAATAACCATTATATTACATTTTCGTGAAAGAGTTCCGTTAACTGAAAGCGAGGTATCATCTGAGAAAGTTTGGGTGGGAGCCACAGAAAACAAACATTGAAGAAAGAAAAGACAAGCCTTGGCTATTTTATAAATTTAAAGATTCCCCCAAATTAAAATCATTTTCTGTGGAGTTAGAATTATATGAAAATGGCATCTCCCGTCTTTGCAGACCTAGTCATTCAGGCAAATTACTGAAACATTCGTTCTAAATCCCAGTCTACCTAGAACTATCTGGAACTATCTCCTCATAGTTGTGTCACCAATGAAGGGAGACAAGGGAACAGGGTGATTTAAATGTTCTCCTTCATAGCATAAGAACAGAAGATGAAAATCTGAAAACTTAGGAGAGTAGAGGAATAAGAAAATGTGGTTTGAATTTCATTGTGTGACTTTCAGTCCTGGCTTGGTTCTTTATTTGGCCTGACACTTTGTTAGGGACTTAACCATCTAAAAAGTCACCGATTCATCCAAAAAGGCAAGGAGTAACACCTCTTTTCATTTTGCTGTACAGATTTCAAATTAAACACTATATTAAAGTACTCCTGCTTTTACTGAAGCACTAGTTTGCAATGCTGGCTCATCACATTGCTCAGTTTTAAAACCGCATAACATTTTTCCGGTTGAGCAGCATTACTTCCCATGTGCCCCTTTATACGTACTTCAGTGTTCTTTATAGTTCTAGTTACAACAATGGATAGGTTATAACGCCATGATAGCACGGTTCCTTCTGGAACAAAGCTTCCCAGGACAGCCCATTTCAATGAATATTTGCTGGATTGAATTGGACCCAGTTTTGCAAACTGATGACAAATTTGTGGAATACAAACTTACTATCTTCACAAGACTGCCTGGATTTAATGATATCCTCACATCAAATGTGTGTCGCAATATGTATTTCAGTTGATGCAAAAGTATGTTTTAGGCAGTTAAGAAATACATTTGAATACTCTAATAATGTTGGCTTTGTATGCACCTATATAACAGCATTGAAAGAGTAGCTACAACCACTTTCTAAGAGTTACAGGATAGGCCTTTCTGGTTTCATTGAAGTTTCCTTATTTTGATGTGTATTAAATGTGTTAGTGTGACAGATGTCCATGCTACACAAATGTTCAATGTATGATAGTTGCAACTTAGCTATAATTTAGCAATGTAAGATGACTTTTGAAATAATGTAAATTTCTTTGAAGGTCCCAAAAGACTTGTGGAAAACAAGCTAGTATTTAACCAGATGAAATAATGTATGTGTTGCTAAGAGGCTATTTAAAGTTACATACATTACCTAACCACCAATGAATACTATGACTAAAAAATACTACTTTGGAGAATCATATGCTAACCTTTAATGGCTCCACCTGAACGAATATTTCATAATTTTCCTTAGCAACATGTCTTATTTCTTTTTTTAACTTTCTTATTTATTCTTTGTGTCTTTTCCATCATATATCTTGATCCCATTCATCTTCCTGTCCCTTCACATTTGCCCTCTGCCCTTGCAGCCTCCCCTCCAACATAAAATAAAACTTAAGAGAAAAAAAAAAAAAGAGAAAAACCTCTTCGTGGAAGCTTCAGTATGACACAGTGAGTCACTCTGTGTACCCTTTTATCCATATATCTTTACATGCAAATGTTCATTACAAAGAGTCATTGGTCTGGTTCAAGGCTTCTGGTTTCTGCCACACTGTCAAAACTGGGGTCTTTCTGGGACTCCTCTTGGATATCCTGTTATTGCATTTTGTCCTGGAGGTCCTGTAGCTTTGGGTCTGCAGGACCAGCCTCTTCACATGCTCCAGCAGACCATAGATGGGGTGGACATTGATGTGAGCCAACTCATAAACCTAGTTTTGGGCCTGAGTAGCTGCAGGGTTGATCAGCTTACCAATTCTCCTTCATCCTCACTAGGAAGGTGAGTTTTCTGACTTGTCCCTGCAACTGCGTCTCTCGCAGCTATGTATGAGCAAGTGGAGGGACAGGTTCTCTACTGCTTTCATTCTCTCAGGCTCAACTCTTCCATGCCTACATCATTAGGGCCAGCTCTACTATATTGTCCAGGCAGGCACAGGAGCCACTCTCCCAAGTGCTGCACCTGTTAAAGGGCAGGACAAGCTCTCCTTTTCATAGACCTTAGGGCCAGCAGATGAGGGAGGAGGATATCTTTCCCTTCCCAGATCACCATGTGGCAGGTGATTGGCAGGGCCATATCTCCTATGCTCATGTTCCCATGACTGGCTTCCCTGCCACCACACTCCACCCCAACAGGGTCAACGCCATTATGTTGCCCAGATGAGGTGCAGAGTCCACTTTCCAGAGTGCTACAGCAGGTTAATGGAAGGGGTATCTCCCTCACCAGCTGGAGGTTGTAGGGGCAAGGGAAGAAGGTATCTTTCCCTTGCCACAACCAGCACATTGCAGTGAAGGAAGTGGTACTAGCTTTCCCACTCTGTTGCCTTCAGGGCTGGCTCCTCTCTGCTCTTGTCTACAGGGTCAACTCTGCTGTGCTGATCAGGTTAGGTCTAGTGCCCATTCTCCAGATTGCTGCAGCCTATAAAGGGTTGGGTCAGTTCTTTGCCACAGGTGTCAAAGAACAAGGGGAGGAGGGCAATTTTTTGTTACCCATATTACAGAAGAGAGGAACCTGCATTTTCTCCTTGGGGCCTCTGGAAAACACCTGGACATTCACATGGGTTCCTTTTCCCATTCAGTCTGTCACAACACTGGGCAAGACCATGCTTTCTCCTCACCCATGTCTTCTTAAAGATATCCACATAGACAATATGCAGTAGACAATGACAATTTTATGTGGGATGTCATTTTAGAAATTTAGAGAGACCAGAATACAATAGCCCATTGTTAATATTCACTGAAAAATGATGTTAGCTGAGAAGTTGCCACATACTATTCTAAGCCACTTACAAATATAAATTCACTTAAAACATGCTCATTTAACAGAGTAGCTGTTGTGTTGGTCAGTCAAGTTGCCACCAGTTAGAATCATCTGAGAGGAAGGAACCTCAACTGAGAATATGTCTCCATAAGAAAGACCTGTAGGTAAGTTTCTGGGGCATATTCTTGATTGATGATTGATGCATAGAACACATAACCAGTGCTATTCCTAGGTAGGTGATATATATATATATATATATATATATATATATATAATAAACATAGCTGAACCTGGGTCTGGATAGAGAAATCTGAAGTGTCATTCTTCCATGGTCTCTGTTTCTGTTTCTATTTCCAGGTGTCTGCCTTGAGTTCTTATACCGATTTTTATTCATACTGGACTGTGATCAGGACATGTAAGCTAACTAAACCCTTTCTGTTTCAACTTGTTATTAGTCATGATGCTTTATTACAGCAACAGAAAAACAAAAACAAAAATCTAAGGTAGCTGTTAATTTGGTCCAGTTTTACATTTCAGTAACCTTGGGCATATGCATGTTAAGTAGCTTGTCCTAGGCCACACAGATTGTGAGTAACAAAGCAAGGGTGACTGCCTATATCTACATAGACATCTTGATCATTGAATTATACTTTACTCTAAATACAGAAATGGCACTAGACTGAGAGTTAAGAGACACTAAGATTGAATCTATTCTTCATCTTTAATGAGCCATATGAAACTTTATTACTTCTTCAGCTTTTACTTTAAAAATATCTATGCTACACTCTCAATAGAGAATATTGCATAGATATACCTAAAGGACTCTGGTAGCCAATAGTTTGAAGGTATTATATAGATGCTAACCCACAATAGTCATTTAATGAACATTATTTGTGGCCAAATTTAATTACTTTTGATTTTCTATAATAGTTCTTGATAAGATACAAATCAATTATTTGGATATGTGATATTTTTATTTTATTTGAAAAGTGAATATAATTTAGCTTAATAGATTCATTATGCTAGGGACAAAGTCTTGAATTAAACAAAAACAAACAAAACAAAAACAAAGACAACTTTATTTGCATGGACCATATGTATAAAAACAACTTGAAGACACAGGATGCTTATACAGAGGGCAAGCCAGGGCTGGTAAAGTGTACTCACAGGCTTGCCTTCACAGCTGAGATCAATCCCCTTACTTTGTATTCTCCACCAGGATGGACTGTTCCTCTCAAACAATGAGTCAAAACTAATTTCTCTGTCCCCTAAGAGGTGTCATGGTATGTACTCAGTCATAGCAAAAGGAAATGTCAGCAACATTTCTCTGGTTTTCTCCCAACTCTTGTCACAGGTGTCCGGATTCATCAGGCAGCCCAATATTCCATTGGCCCTCTGCAGCTGCCAGGTCCCTAACACATTCCCTTCCCAATAAGATGACCAAAGGAAAGTGAGATCAGCCTAACAGGCCAGGAAAAAGAGAGCCCAAGGCTGTCAGGTCAGCCTGCTCCAGCAATCACAGAAGAAAATAACAAAACAGAGAATAAAAGAATATTTGAACTAATAAGCACAAATCAAAGGCTCTGGGGAGCAAAGAGAAAACATTCAGACATGACATATAAAGCCATAAAAATATTTACCCAAAAGGGTTGTAGAATGAAGAATGAGTATAATTCAGCTTCTAAAGAAATGCAAGAAGAAGAAGAAGAAGAAGCCAAGTCTGATTAATGTTACCTCATGAGCCCTATAGGACTATTTTTATTTGTAAATGCTAGTTTTGTAGGCCCTCTAAAAGCATTGTAAAGAGTTGGTGATTTCTGGCTGCACGGCAGTCCAGTTAGTAAAGCAATTGCTATGTAAATATGTAAATCTGTGTTACATACCCAGAATACACATGAGAACCTGACTGTTCTCATGTGCATTTGAAGCTCCGGTGCTTAGCAAGCAGAAGGAGATGAGTCAGTGGGACTTGCTCAATAGCCAGCCTTTGCTTCATCATCAATCTTCAGGTGCCAGAGATAGACCTTATTTCATTCAAATGAGGTGAACAGCTCCTAGATAAAGACATTTCAGGGTGACTTCTGGCCCTCACATAAATGGACACACACACACAGGTGCATACTCCCTGTGTGTGTGTGTGTGTGTGTGTGTGTGTGTGTGTGTGTGTGTATTACATTTTCAGAGAGTTATGATGATGGTGGTCCATCATCATGAGAGGTCCACCATGATGATGGTGGAACAAGGTCATAGTGATAGGAACAGCTGACAACTCTCATCTCTTACTACATGTAGGAGGCAGAGACCAAACTAACAATGGGAGGCTTTTTAAACCCCAAATCCTGTTCAGTTACAAACCTTCTCCAACAAGACTCCACTCTTTCATGAACTGTTCTAACAACTGGAGAGCAAGTATTTAAAAATGTGAGCCTATGAGGGTCCTTTTCATTTAAATCATAGCACAGGTAGGAACATAAAGAAGGAAAAGGAGGAAGAAGAAAAGAAGGAGGAGGAAAGAAGAAGAGAAAGAAAAGGAGGAGAAGACAAGAAAAATGAGAAGAGGAGGAGAAGTTTTCATTCTAACAAAGAAGGTAGATTCACTGCAATGTCGACAACCTCATTGTAACACTGTGGGCATATGAGTACTTTCTGTGCTACTATGCTCAAATGAAATATTTATCTGTAATTTACCATGACTGGTTCTCTAGAAAAATTTACTGATAGAGTACAAGAATAAAATAAAACATAACCACCAACATAGCTTAACAGTGTAATAAGTATTATTTCTTTCCTTTAAATTTTAAATTTCAATAAATATCCTTATTAGTTGTGACTACAGATGAAATGGTAGTTTTGTCTCTGTGACTCTGTGTTCCTTCCTTGGGTGCATTGGTTTTTGTCATTATATCAAGTAGTATTTATAGGAAGGAGGAAGACTGAATGGCTTCCACTTCTCCAATTTTTATTATGTGCATTCTTATTGCCAGAATTAAATGTTACCTGAATATGCTTGTTGGCACATTGACACTCCCCTATAGGTCCAGTAGACAGGATGCTGAGGGCTGTGAGTTCAAGTTGAGCCAGGAATACATAGCAAGACCCATTTTTAACAGATTAGATAGATCGATAGGTAGGTAGGTAGGTAGGTAGATAGATAGATAGATAGATAGATAGATAGATAGATAGATAGATAGATAGATAAAATCATTTACCAAGAAAGAACATTCAGAGCTGGGTATTGGTGGTGCATGCCTTTAATCCCAGCACTCATCAGGCAGAGACAGGTGAATCTCTGTGAGTTCAAAGCCAGCCTGGTCTACAGAGCTCATTCCAGGACAGGCTTCAAAGCAATATAGAGAAACCCTGTTTCAAAAAAAAAATAAATAAATAAAAATTCAAAAAAAAAAGAAAGAAAAAAAGAACATTCACTTTAGGTATTTGGAAGATAATGTTGTTTTGTTTGTTAAACTGTTTGTTGTTTTTGCTGTTGTTTTGTGCATTTAATCTCGATCCTCCTGATTCTACTTCCTGATTTCTGTTATCATAGATATGTGTTACTATTACGTAAAAAACACTTTATCTAACTTAAACTTACATTTTTCTTTCCAGTGACTTAGTTAAGGTTCATAATCTCTCATCCTCTCTGTATCCTTCTACTTTGAGCCAAATAGTACATAGTACTTTCTCAAGAATGACTGACAATATTGCTTCTACCTCTTCATTTATATCCTGTTTTCTACCACATCAGTTGTTCATTTTTTAATATGTTATGTATGTTCCCCACAGATTCAGTATTAGTTCTTAGCATTTGGAAATGTTGACATGGATTATCTTATACATTGTGAGATTTTGCTTTTTTTTTTTTTGTTTTGTTTGTTTTTTGATTTTTCTTTTTTAGTTTTGAATAATTGTTTTTTGTACCATTGACTATAAATGCTATAAATGGGTTTCATGTGAAGACCTCTTCAGTGTTTTTTTTTTTTTTCTCTTAATATGGATGTAAGTAAAGATTCAATATGAAAAGCAAAACAGTTTTAAATACATATGTTTGAATGTATACTAGTGATTTCAGTGAAATGAGGATGGGGTCAGTAGCTCAGTTTATTTTCATCTGTCTGTTCTATGGAAACTATAGAAGAAGATGATCTGCAGACAGTACGTGAAAGATATAATCATATATAATTACTATAGCCAGAAATTACCAACACTGATAGAAAATGAAAGTACCATGTTTTACCAGGACATTTTCTCTAACTCACCATAGCATTCAGCCAAAATGTAGCAATTGATATAGCAATTCAGGCCTGAGAAAGAAGCTGTCACACAAGAATAAGGCAGAAGGACACAGAAATAACTCTGTGACATGTACTGAGAAATAAAGAATATTATGAAGTCATCCTTTCAGGATAGGATAAGAAAAGAAGTTCATGGCTGTAGTAAAGTCAAACTTTGCTACAGGTTAAATCTGAAATGTTCTCCAAAGGTTCATATTTTAAAAGCTTTGCCCAAGTGTCAGAGAAAAGTGATAGAACTTGAGGACATGGATCCTAGTGGGGCATCATTTGGTCATTTGGCTATGCTCTTGAAAGGAATAGTTCTGGGCCACACGGTGAAAGACTTTGTCCTGAGACACACTTCCACTGTGATGTGCCTCATCATAATAGGCTCAGTGAAACATGCAATGTCACCAATGAGTTTGAGAGTGGATCTCTAAAGTTGTGAGACAAAACAAAGCTTTTCTGTTTATTTGTGTATTTCTCTCTGGTGTTTGTAATGCTTCCTAACACAGTGCCCCCTGTCAGCTATTCACTGTGGCAGTCAGCCTGAAACCCAAGTTCAGTTATAGTTTTTGCTTCATTTTACCTTTATTGCAACTTTTCATGAAGAGAACAAGTAGTAAATTAAAATTGGCAAGCAAAAGGTCCTTTCGCTTACTCAGGAAACAGTAAACATATAGGCAACACATCTGTCTGACAGATCCTAGGTCAACCAAGAGAGAGTTATCAATATGCAATCAGAGTGCTCACCTTTGATTAGTGGAAATATGTGTAGAAGAATATATATGGTAAAGATATAAGAGCATTAAAATTCAGGCAAAGTCCTAAGGAAGCTTAGTGAAAGCAAGATCTTAATTCCAAACAGAGTTTCCATTTCAATTTTTAAATTAAAGTCAAACTCCATACTGTCTTGTGAATTGATATTTGCTCTCCTATGACAGCCATCTGGGTCTGGGTTATGCATTACTTGTAGTGATAAAGCATCAGAAATGATGGATCTGGGGAGATGGAAAAATCACATAAATTCTAAGAGTCTTAAAACAATTCTCAAGGGCAACATCTTGTCCTACAAACCCGATATTATAACTTCACACCACCATTTTATGGCATGTAAATCTTAGGAACTATAAGAGAAGGTTATAAATTGCTTGATCCCATAAGATAATCAAGTGTCCTTGGGCAGACCTTTGCATGTCTCAGTTTCTCAACTGTAACAGAAGGGGGTTAAAGCACAGAACAGCTGATCATTTCAAGGTCTAATATCCTGAGACTCCAAGACTTCGCACATGAGCCATTTTTCATATGACCAATTTTCATTCCATGAATAAATGTTGTCAGGTTTCCTGTTCCACATAAGGGGACTCTACAGAAGTAATTAGATCCCCATGGAAAAGCAATGCCCTATATATGTCCCACACCTCATAAATAGTCTACGGTGCGCATTTGAGAATCCTATGCAAAGTAATAAAAAACTGAAATCTTCTGGTTTGCTCAAAACAGTATTTTTCTTATTAGAGATGCAGATTATGCTCATTCCCAAGTTGTTGACACAGAATACACAACCGACTCTTAAAAGCATATCAGTTCTTGATGAAAATAGCATTTGCAAGCCAAGACAGAATGGGTACCTACTCAGCAGTCTAGTCAAATAAAATTTAATAAGAGCAGATGTAATAGGAAATGTAAGGCATTGTTTTGTATATGTGACAATCTATTCACCATCTCCAATACATTTTCAAACTAACTGAAAATGCTGTATATTTTTATAGTTGTTATTTGTTGCCTAGCAAATATAAATATCATAGAAAAATTCAATTCATATACTAATTTGAAGATATGAACAACAAAATAAACAACACACAGTGTGGCCATGATTTACCTATAACTCTGACTAGCACACAAATATTATGATGATTTTTATACCAAGTACTATCTCATCTCCTTATACTGTAAACACTAGAGGGAAGAATCCATGCCTGATTTATCCTTGATCTATCAGGATATCTCTAACTCCCAGAGTTCTCAGATAGTAGGTATTTGGTGATTATTTCCTGGATGATTCATTGCAATAGGTGTGCCCAAGTGAAAGAGAAACTACAAATCTGTAGGTGAAAGCCTACACAATTCTCCATTGTATGATTTCAGAAGTTCCATCATTGAGATATGTGATGATTTTGAAATCAGCATTCTGTTTATATTTTGTTATTTTTTTTATTTTGCCTGTGAGAAATGGTACCCTCAAAGGCTTGGATGTTTTTTCCATTTAATTTCAAATAGGAGACTGTTGTGGAATATTAATGAAAGATGTGTTACATTCTTTTATGTTTCATTTATTTAACTTTGTAAAGGTATATTACTTTGCCTGTCTAAAACACTTGATTGGTTTAATAAAGAGCTGAACTGCTAATAGATAGGCAGAAGAGGGATAGGGGGAGGCTGTCAGGCAGAGAGAATATGTAGGGGGAAAAGAGAAGAAGGAGGATCAAGAAAAGGAAAAGGAGAAAGGATGCCAGGGGCCAGCCACCCACATACACAGCCAGGCACAGAGTAAGAACGAAATTTAGAATAGAGAACAGTAAAAGCCCAGAGTCAAAAGGTAGATGGGATAATTTAAGTTAAGAAAAGCTGGCTAGAAATAAGCTAAGCTAAGGCTGGACATTTGCAAGTAAGAATAAGTTTCTGTGTATCTATTTGGGAGGTGAGTGCCGGGTCCCCAAAGTAAAAATCAACAACAAAAAACAACTACAGGAGACTTGATAGCCAACAGAAGAGCTTTGGGTGTGAACACAATGCCAGTGATCACCATACCAATACTGTCTTTGTTTGATCAATTGTTATGCTATTCTGTAACTCCTGTCCTAACAAAACAAAAAGATACTTTTCACTAGAAGGAAGTGAAATAAATTAATTTTAATTTATAACAGCTTAATTAATACATTTGTAAAACTGTTAAGTACATAGCAGAAGCACCCCGTTGTTGATTGCTATGATGGCTAAGAAATTCTAAACCATATTTTAACTTTCCTTGTTCTCCACATTGATAGTAATTTACAATGAAAGAATAAGCACAACAGCACATGTTCCTCCTGCTTTATATTACATATCCCAAGAATACATCTGAAAATCTCATCACACTTTCTCAGGAGACAGAAACCAAGCATCATATATTCACTCTGATTCCTCTACACCATAATGAAGTTGCTCTTCTTCTTCTAAATGAGTCAGTTTACCCACACTCCCCAGGGTCTCCAGGCAAGTATTTCACGGAGAACTGCTTTTTATTTCTCTCAGGTCTCAAAATGATCGGATCACTGGTTGAGAACATTATTGGCAGTGAAGTTAGAGAGTCTGGCTTCATAATCAACTGAGTAATGACTCTCTCTTGCTTTATCTGTGTAATGAGAAAAGAGGCAGAAATACCACTGGGAGCATTTGAGCAGTATAAGAACAATAAGATAATAAATGCTTCTCTTTCACAAGTATAGGACAATTAGCTAATATGGGAGAGGGAGACCTGCCTGAGAACTTAATTTAGAGGAGGTTTATAAGGGTCATGCTGTAAAGTTCCAGACAATTCCATGTGGATTGGTGTAGAGATCTCAGTAGATGACTTTTCTTTAGGAAAATGCCTTAAGAAGCATTCCATAGTGGTTTTGGGGGGGGGGATGGGTTTGTTTCTGTAAAGTAAATGGATGTGTTCCAACTTTCAGATGACAGTTTTTAGCATCTCTGTTTCCTTTCTGAAGTTCCTGATTCAGGTAAGCTCACTAGTCTTGACAATAAGTATGTATTACAAGGGCCTTTATCAGTCAAATTAGAGTGGGCCTTGAAACAACAGGAACAAAAGAAACACATGAAATAGATTAAACAGATAAAGGATAAACAAAAGGTGAGCTGCTTAGTAGCTGTAATCTGATGCAAGCCCAGAT
The DNA here is from genome assembly GCF_943737965.1 of Phodopus roborovskii. Lineage (NCBI taxonomy): Eukaryota > Metazoa > Chordata > Mammalia > Rodentia > Cricetidae > Phodopus > Phodopus roborovskii. The sequence goes on along the minus strand of NW_026126482.1, from coordinate 32,857,999 downwards.
CTGTACTCCCCCAGGAAATAAATCATATGACCACTATGGGTACCAGCATGACAGACTGAAATCACCATATCAACCTCTGATGTTCTTTCTCACTAATTATTTATTTTTGGTTATTTTTTGCTTCTTTATTAATTTGTTTTTTGATATTTGTTTTTAATTATGTATATGTTTGTGCATATGAGTGTCAGCACTATGAAGGCCAGAGTTATTGGATTCACTAGAGGGTAGTTATAAGCAGTTGTAAATGACCTGACAGGTGATATGAATTTAACTTAGATTATCTAAAAAAAATGTATATAATACTCTTTTAATTTTTTAATTCATTTTATATTCAAACCACAGTTGCCCATTCCTCCCCTCTTCCCCCTTACTCCCATCCCCAATTTGTCCCCATTCAATCCTCAGAAAATGTAGGGCTTCCCATGGGGAGTCAACAGGGGGAACTTGGCACATTCAGTTGAGGCAGGACCAAGCCCCAGACTCCCCACCCCAGCATCAAGGCTAAGAAAGGCATCCCACCATAAGGAATGGGCTTCAAAAAGCCAGACATACTCCAGGAATAGATCCCAGTCCCACTGTCACAGGTCCCACAAACTAGGCTACAAAACTGTCTCCCACGTGCAGAGGGCCTGGTTCAGTCCCATGCAGGATCCTCAGCTGTAGGCCTAGAGTCCATGAGCTCCCACAAGTTTGGGCAATGAACCATCTTTTCAGCCCCTTTGCTTTTTTATATTAGCATCTTCCTGCCATTTGCCATGGGACACTGCCTCCTGTCCCCAACATGTCTCTGATGTCAACAAACATCTGAAAACCCTACATAAAGACAGAACAGTGGAATAAACCCAATTTTGCAAAAACCTCAACCCATTTCCTATTAGTAGCTGTAATCCTTTTCTCCACCATGCCTTAACTCCTTATATCAAAATGAGTCCATAAAATAAATCCAAAATTCCAGCAGTATGACTTTCTTGACCCCATAAAAAATTAAAGAAACATGTTATATAGTTTGCTTTCAATATGGCAAGATTAGCCATTTGGACAAGATACTGCTCTTGTCTGGACTATTTGACTTTATGAGGTATAAACTGAACATGCAGGACCCACAGAAAAGTGACTACTGATACAAGATGGACATTGACATAGGGTTCCTGCTTCATGGAAGAGTCTGCCAGACAGTCTACAGGACACAGAGAAAAGTGACTGACAAACTGCCAATACAGGTCGACAGTTTAAAGTTTCCTGCTTTGCTGAGGAGTCTGCCAGCCTATAGGCTTAAGATGGAACATTACAAAAGAACTTTGGGTGACTGAACAGATAGAAAAGAGGAGATGATGAGAGATGTCATTCTGTAAATATGTTTCTCTTATTGGTTAATGAATAAAGTACTGTTGGCCAATTGGAAAGCAAGATATGCAGGACTAGGAGACAAGGAGGATTCTGGAAGTAATAAGGAGGGATCCATGATGGAGGATGGAGAGAGAAGAATGCCAGCCCCTCTCTCTGGTAAAATAAGACAACATGGAAGTACTTAGATTAATAGAAATGTGTTAATATTTAAGACAGAGCTAGCCGATAAGAAACGAGTAACTGGCGCCAACATAATTATATATTTAAAAAAAAAAAGAAATCCTTATTTCATCTTGAATATGTACTCCTGCTTAAAGAAATATCCCAAGTATCCTGTTATTGTATTATTATTTCCTATTACTTTATCTCATTTTTAATTCCTATTTGATGGTGAAAGGGACCTAGAAACACTGGCCAAGGTCTACACATAATCGATCTCTGAATTATCTCTAACCTTCTCTAGAGTGACATTCAGAGATATAGTCCCAAACATAGCATATTGGGCACATGTCTCTTCTGATGGGCAATAAGTTGGGGTTAACTAAAACATTCTCCAACCAAAAATACTCATAGAATGTCACTGAATAAACAAATAGATAAGAAAAACTTCCAAAACAATATATATCTTATATAATCTTAAGAAAATGTGGCCAAAAAGAGAACTCTAAAGCCTTCCCAAGATTAAGAGTAGGCAATCACATACAAAGAACTATTTTAAGAACAACTCAAGTTGTAAATAGAAACTAATATATCCCAAGCACTTAGGGCCATAAAAGATTCAAGTTCAGAATCATAAAAACAAAATATAGTTTTAGTAACAGGCTTAAATAAGTACACCAGGCCTCAGGAAAATAAATCATATTTCTGAAAACTAATATATATATATATATACATACACACACACACACACACATATATATATATATATATATATATATATATATAAAATGTTAACACATACAAACAAATTAGGGACTACTAAGCTGGCTTAGTGGGTAAAGTACTTACTGTAAATTCCTGGAGACCTGAATTAGATTGGTAGAATCTATGTAAAGGTAGAAGGAGAGAATAAACTCTAACAAATTAACCTCCAAAGTTCACACTTGCAGTCTTCACAATTAAGAACACACACACACACACACAGATAGCTTGAATGAAAATGTTCTCCTTAGGTTGCATATTTCAACACTTTACTAAGTGGCATTCTTTAAGGAGGTTTAGGAGGTAGTTCTTTGAGATCTTAAAGCCTTTCCCTACATCCATATTTTTCTCTTTTTCCTTCTAAAACTATAGGTGCAAACAAATTTTGCCTTCCATAAATTACCTTGATTGTGCTATTTTGTCACACTATCAGGAAAGTAACACACAAAAGAATAATGAATAAAAAATTTCCATAATATTTATTAAATGATTTATTGGCCACTTGTACATCTTCTTTGAGAGTGTCTAGTCTATTCAAGTCCTTCTTGCATTTAACAATTTTTGCTATGTAGTAGTAATGAGTCCCTTATACATTTAGGATGCAATCCTGTCAGGGTACATAAAAATGTCTTTGCCTTAATTGAGTGTGGAGAGGGAGTTGGGAGAAAGAGAAGGGGAGGAGAGGAGAACATGTGGGACCAGGAAGATTGAGTCAGGTGATGAATAGACAAGAGGGAAAAAAAAAAAAGAGAGAAAGAGAGAAATACTATACTAGAGGGATACATTATAGATTTGAAGAGAAAACTGACTCTAGAGAAATGTCCAGAGACCTACAAGGATGACCCCAACTAATAATCTAAGCAACAGTGGAAAGGTACCTTATATGCCCTTTCCTGATAACGAGATTATCTAGTGGCTGATGGAGACAGAGGTAGACACCCACAGTTAAACACTGAGCCAAACTCCTGGAATCCAGTTGCAAAGAGGGAGGAATGATAGGAAAAGGGGGCAAGCCCAGAATACAGAGACCCATAGAGATAGCTGACCTGCACAAGGAGAAGCTAATGGACCCCCAGACTGATAGCTGGGAAACCAACATTGTACTAACCCAGACCCACTGAACCTGGGTCTCAGTTAGAAGGCCTTGGCAGTCAAAGGGACCTCTGATAGTGAAACCAGGATGTATCCCTGGTGCATTAAAAGACTTTGGGGACACAATCCCCATGGAGGGATACTCACTTATTCTAGAGGCAGGAGGGAGGGCCTGGACCTACTCCAAATGACTTGACAGATTTTGATGATCCCTCCTGGAAGGCATTACCCTCACTGTACCCTCACTGTGGAGTGGGTAGGGGTTAGGATGGGAGGAAGAGTCTGGGGTCATGGGAGGGAAAGAGAACTGAGATCAATATGTAAAATAAGAAAAAACAATAAATATATTTTTAAAAATGTCTTCGCTTCATTTTGGCTTAATGTCAGAGATTTCAGAACTATCCTTACTCTTCCAAGGTTAAAGTCATAAGACCTAAAGGTCTAAGGTATGGCTACTATAGGATGTTTGGTCTTAGGTGTGGATGTCTTATCTAAACAACAAGAGGCCTGGTCTAAGGTGTTGTTACTCTTTACCCTCAAGGCCACATTAATGAGAGATTTAGTCTAAGGAGTGGTTACTAAGTGTTTAGAGAATTAAGGAAGAAAATCTGTTTCTTCCTTGTATCATGATAAAGAAGTCTTTTGCCATTTCCCCCCTTTTAGTTGGGGTGTATTAGAATGTGGCATAATAAACTTGGGGTGTTCAGTATTCATTGTATTGACTCTATTCTGTGACTCTGTCTTTACTTAGTGTCTTTACCCACCCACTGATTCTCAATCCACACTCCCCCTATTGGTATGAACTTGGCAAGTTGGCTGAATTCAACTGAAGCCCCACAAAGACAGGTTACTATACAATTCCTTATAGTTTTGTGATATAATGATATGTATATAAATACATGTATATTTTAAATACATGCATATGTGACTCATATTATATGCATACATGTATATGAAATATATATTTGGCCTTATCTCAAGTTTTCTGACATATAATTCCTAAAACATTACTTTCTGTGTAGGATACACATAAATAGTATTTTCAGATCTATATCATTGTACTTTCTTCTCATTCTCTTTTCTCTTCCATTCTTGTTCTGTTCTCTGCCCTTCTTGCTGGTTCCTTCCTCCCCCAACCAGTCTCCCTTCTGCTTTCTTGGCAGGTATCCTCTCACCCTCATCTCTTTCCACTTCCCATTAGACTTCCTCTTCCCCACCCTTTGAAATTCATACATCCATCATATTACACAAGAAGGAAGTATGGCAATGCATATCAAGCAGCAGACAGTAATTCCAAGCAGGGTAAACAATCTGATTGTTCTTTGCTATATATGAAATGGGGAAATAAATGGGGGATAGAAGTGTTTATAACATAGGCATATTGGTTTTCTTATGTTATACATGATCTTCAATTATAAAACTATGACAAGCACATAATTGTGAAAAATATAAGAAGTGTGAATTTCCATTAAATTTCAAGACACAGAACACTGTGATGAGATTGTGTGGATAAAACTGGGATTGAAATTCCCTAAAATAAACCTGCAGAATGCCTTAACCTGAAGAACATTAATGTTTCTTTGTACATGTAGCAAGGGTTCTTATTTATAGTTATTGGCCCACTTGATCAGAGACTGGAGAATAAAAAAGAGAGAAGCAAGGCTGAGATTTGGAGTGCCTTTGCAAAGGTCACAGGGATTTCAAATGCCTGGGTGGGAACACCATGTCTAATTTTTGTTGGGCTTTACTATGCCCACTGTTCATTCTGTTTCTCTTTATAAATAAGCAAAGGCTTTTAGGAACCTCTAATGGTGACTAATAACTTAAACAATGGTTTAAAAACAACTATGAAATCCTTTGCTTGAGTGATTTATTGAAATAATGCTAAACTAAATGTTTTCATGTCTTTGTGTTATCTGTATATTTAATTAAGCTAAGCAATTATGGAATTCTGTCTCTTCTGATTTGATACTTGTTACCAGATTCTTAGGAAATAATAATTTTTAAGTGAAAAGATTACCACTTACTCTCTTTAAAATTAAAAAAAAAATCCATGTAATACATGACTAACAAAAACTCCAGGGAAAATAATCATTGTTCCATATCTCCTCAGGTTTCATGGTGAGTTTGCTTGCCACTTCAGAATAGTGTTGAAATGTTATATAGAATGTCAATTTTCAACATGAAAAAAACTGAATAGATGCTAGTCATCAGCTCTGCAGGCTGACTGGCATCTGTGTAGGGGAGGTGGCAGCCTGCTGGACTAGCTTCATTAATTCTCATGTCTAATGAGCAATGGGAATGTCAACTAAACTTTCCCATATGACTAAGAATTATTTTACTGTTTAAGTATCACAAACACAGTATTATACTAGATGTAGTTTTATTATTAATATGAGGATCTGTTTGTTATGTATATTTCTAATTGTCATTCACACACATAGGCTCACACACACACACACACACACACACACACACACACACACACACACAAGTTGAACTCCATTTCATTGTGAAGAATTACTCTATTTTCTTCTTTTACCATATGTTTTGGAAAGGAAGCCCAGAGAACCTCACCACTGTCCACAAAAACCTCCCAAATTCTTGTGGCAAAGAAGCCCTAAAGGCTGAGTAGAGCCATTATGTCCCCAGATAAAACCCCCTGGAGCTCTGGGCAGGAAGCTCTAATCTTTCCTTTCATTAGAGAAATTTCTCATAAATGGGGTATTTTGAATTAAATTTCTGCTGAGAGGCAACATGACCATGGCAACTCTTATAAAGAAAACATTTAAATGGAGTGGTTGCTTCGCAGTTTCAGAGGTTCAGTCCATTATGATCATGACAGACAGAGAGCATGGCAGTGTACAGGCAGATATGGTGCTGAAACTGAGAGTGCTACATCTTGCAAGTAATAGGAAGGTAACTGACTGTCACACAAAGGGAAGCTTGAGAGAAAGAGACCTCAAAGCCCACCCCCAAGTGACGCACTTCCTCCAAAAAGGCCACACATCCTAATAGTACCATTCCCTTCGGGGGCCATTTTCTTTCAAGCACCACAGTATTTGTGTCCAATAGTACAATGTTTTAAAAGACTTACATAGTTGGTGAAGCGATAACAATGCACCGACGATACCCAGGAAACGTGTGGGTCCAAGAAATTTTCTCTAACCACAGAATTCCATGAAATCCGCATCAGGAAAAAAGGGCCACCGTGACAGAATGGTACCTTTTCAACAAGAAGCAGGAAGTTTTCCATGCGTGACTTCTGGAACCGGCCTCATCTCAACTTCTCTCAATTTATAAGAAAGCTCCAGAATCCTTAAATCTTTCCAGCGACTAACCACACCAGCCTCTTAATCCTCAAAGCTTTCATCCATGTTGTGCAATCACTCTAAATTGAGCAGTACTCAACTGCTTTCAAATCATAGGTTCAAACTCCCTGTTCAAATAATTCTTGGTTATGCATGCAAGAGGATCAAGAAATAGTTCATATTAGTTATTTAATTTTTGTCATAGTTATTAGATCTTTTAAAGAGATATTCTGCTTCATTAGATGGTTGAGATTTATGATGTTTTATATATGTAATGAATATTATATTTTCTTCTAACAATCTGGTGATTATTCTGAATCACCCATATTTGTTAAAATTTGCTTTCCCTATATATTATACAATTCTTGAAGGTGATACCTATTAACTGTCATTTAATCTCCAAGTAGAGGGGTTGGATTAAAGTTGAATCTCAATATGAATAAGGAAATGAATGAACAAAGTAAATTAATTTAATCATTATGACTTTGGAGTCTTGCATACCTAAGGTTAAAGAGTAGAGAAATACTTTATCCCTGGAACTGATTAACCATGTCAAGAAGAATTCAGGCTAAGAAAATGAGCATGAACACGCTATTGGCAGGTGCTGAGTTTGCCCACCCCTTCCAAGGATAAGAACTATTAAGCCATTCTGTGAGGGGAACAAAAAGATAAGAGTTTACATAAAACCCCTCTTGTATTCCATTTTGGATGAAGTCATCCTCCAAATCCAATTGAAATGCAGCTAAAAGGGCCTCTGGTATGATTTGGCTGCCAGTGGTATTGAATAATGTCTAGACCCCATGTGGTTTTCTGTACTGTACAATTCAACACACAAAAAAGAGCTAAACAAACCTCCATAATCCATATGATCATTTTGAAACTTTGGTTAGAAACTTGATCATATTCCCATGAATTCACAAAGAGTTAACATGATATAAACTGACTTTTTCTTAGTGTAGCTATTAATATGGCTATCTGAAAGAAAATTTAGCCATTTCCAGGACTCAAATCTCATTCCTCAACTATTGTAAAATATGACCCCAGAGATACTTACTTCCAGATTAAGTGTTGCTGATATCACTGACTGTTTGTATAGATTAGCTGGATACTATAGGAGAGGTTTTAGATGTCTAGAGACATCTAACATCAAAAACAGATGAAATGTGCAGTAGCTAAACAAGCTACCAAAGAAACACAAATACCAAGAATCTTCCTGGGAATTTCAGAGCCCAAAAGAAGAACAACTGATCCTCTGTGCAGCCCAAATCAGCACCAGCGCTCAGACATACAACCCATGATGACAGACTGAGCGAGCACTGAAGAAATACATCAAATTTTCATAACATTGTAATTATTAATCAATATTCCTCAACTTATTACTAATTTGTTTGTCTGGATGCATAGAAAATGTCTTTAATGTGGGCTTATTTCCTTCAGGTGTAACATAATAAAATTAAAATTGAGGGCTGAGGTACAGCTCCCTCATTGCCGCAGTAATGGTGCTTGTCTAGCACGGGAAAGTCCCTCGGTTGCAGCATAGAGAATATAAAACAGATAAAGGTGACTAATTCTAAAAGTAAAAGTATAGTTTAGGACAAAGAAATCTTGCTCTTTGAGCTCTCTCTCTCTCTCTCACACACACACACACACACACAGAGAGAGAGAGAGAGAGAGAGAGAGAGAGAGAGAGAGAGAGAGAGAGAGAGAGAGACAGACAGACAGAGAGAGAGAGGCTTTCTTAGAGTCACACTATACCAAGAATTGCAGAGCAATTAATTGTGCTGTAAAAGCATCAGATATTGCAATTGCAACTTAAATGATGATGAAGCAATGCCATTTTAGGGAGGAGAACGTCTGCTCAAGGCTTCAATTGAAGATAAACAGCAAAGAAATGGTCTCTGAACAGGGTAACAGCCCTGTGCCCATTGTTTCCCTAATGGTGGTTTGGCAAAAGGAAGTCAGACATCATTCAAACTTCTGAGGGGAGAGACCAGTGGCCAGAAGCCTCTCATCTTCATTACATCCATCACTAGCTCAATTCACTCTGAGAAAGGGGCCTTGTGAGGATGTGGTCAGCACCTGTGACCAGGAAAGGATTGAAGCATCAGCCAGAGCACCACGTTTCCCTTTATCTACTGCATACCAATACTTTAACTTGTGCATAAAGAAAGAGTTTGGGCCTTAAGAAGGGTGAAGCTGGCAGCCTGGTGTGACTGGGTGGCAAAAGGTCGGAATATTTGTTCTAATGCTACATCACTTAGCAATTTCCCTGAATCAGAACCAATGCAAAGACTTAAAGGATGAAAATAAACCACCATAGGAAATAAACAGGCACCCTCCCCCTGTCACCCCAATATCAATTTCTATGCTAGACATGGAGCCTAGAATGGAGTCTTCATATAGAAAGGAAAACTCCCAGATCACAATGTCCTGTGTCCAGTCTCCTTTAAATGCTCTTTCATTATAAATTCATTATCATTTCTACCAATTTCCCATTTCTATTACTGACCCAAGAGATGCATGAAAAACTGGCATTCTTAAAATGTGTGATCCCACTAACATGAAATTTAATTCAAGAAATGTCAAACATCCATATTAACAATTTGCCAAGGTTGGTCTGTTTGCCGTTTCATTTTTACATGTTTGCTTCTTTCTAAACTGCAAACTGATTTTCCTATCACTGAGTAGTAACAACACAGTAATAGTTGAAAATTTAGTTTTGTAGTGTGAAAAGCCCCTTGTCACATATCCAGCATTTGATAATGTAAACATTAATAAAGTCATGCCAGTTTCCTGTTACAATCACTGCTGAACCAGGTTTGATCTGTTCTGTTAGTTACACATGCATAAAAGTGCAGGTAACGGTCACATTGGATAAAATAGAAACACACATTGCAAAACAGTAAACAATGACTTACACTTTAAGGTGTTAATGTTCAAGTGGGACAAAGAGATGGCTCAGCAGTTAAGAGTGGGTACAGATGTTTCAGGGACACTTCATTCGGTTCTGAGCACTCACATTTGGTGGCTCACAGCCATTTGCAACTCCATTTCCTGGCAACCCGATACCTTGTATTTCAGCCCCTTGGACACCATATATGCATGTGGTACCCCCCACACACACAACCCACACACGTGTGTATGTGTGTGTGTGTGTGTGTGTGTGAGTATCTGCATAAATTCACATACAAACATCAAAATAACAGTAAATTTCTTAAAAATATCAACTGTTTTTTTCAATGACCAAAGGAGAATACTCCATGGGTTAATATAATTAGCAGATTTTTCCTAATTTTTGATATGATGCTTAAAATGCTGTACATTCCAAAAAGCCATAAAACTAATTCATACTTGTCCATAATATCCATAGTCAATTCACTTGTCTAAGCATAAAAAAAAAAAATAAGAAAGATGTAGTGCATGATTTGGTTTGATGTCCTTCCTTATGTTTACTTCTACTTAAATCCTGGGTGTACTTCAGCCACAAGTAACAGATTTAAACTCTGACAAAAATCAATACTTATCCTTAGAAAACAGGTCCACAGATATATAACATATTTCTAAACATACATGTGGGGAATGGCTAAAATAACTATATAATGAATTCTTCAGAGTAGTATAAAAGTAATGGCTTTTATACATACTGGCTGACTTTTTTTATTTTTATTTTATTTTTTATTTTTTTTTTTGTATGTGTGTGTATGGGTGTTATGCCTGCATGTAGGCCTGTGAACAACTTCCATGTCTGGTGGCCATAAAGGCCAGAAGAGGGCATTCGTTCCCCAGGAACTGAAGTCACAGACAGCTCTGAGCTGTTGTGTGGAAGCTGGAAATTTAAACTGTGTCCTCGGGAACAGGAGGCAGTGCTGTTACCTGCCCTCTCATCTGTTGCCTATTTTATTATTTTTAAACTAACATTCATGACAAGCCATATTATAGAATAAATGTGTTATTGTTGAGTAGAAGTATTAGTGTATGTAAATTTGTGAATGTTTGCATGTGGAATGATGTGTGCTTATTTATGTAGGTGATCACGCAAAGTGAAAGTGTATTGTGTGTGTGTGTTTGTGTTTATTTTTAACTAGATTCATTACATGCCTGGTATCTGCAGTACTTTTGAAAGAGAAGAGATATATTGACACTTGTTTGTATTACCTATAGTTGTCTAGAAATAATGCTCCATTTCTATTTATTGATTCCAATCAGGAGTTCTAGTTTTTGTGTGCAGAATACCTACTTGAAGGGAGATGTCATTCTGTAAATGTGTTTCTCATATTGGTTAATTAATAAAGCACTGTTGGCCAATAGGAAAGCAAGAGAGGAAGGACTAGGAGACAAAGAGAAAAGAGGAAGTAGTAGGGAGGAGTCAGCATGGAGAGACTGGGGAGACCAGATACCTGCCTCATTCCCAGGTAAGATGAGACCAGGTGGAAATACAGAGATTAACAGAAATGAGCTAATACTTAAGACAGAGCTAGCCAATAAGAAACTAGTACCTGGCCAACAGCATTATATTAAATACTGAGTTTCAGTGTGTTATTTGGGGCTGGCATGGCGGAGGGACAAGACCAGTGGTGGGCAGAAAAACCTATTCCTTACACCTACTATTTCAGAGAACTGAAAAAAATAGTGTCTAGTGCTGATGCTATGGCTCAGATGGTGAAAACACTTGCCACAAAGGCTGACATCCTAAGTTTAATTACTGAGACTCACATGGGAAGGGGGAACTGAAACCATAAGTTGTCCTGTGACCTCTACACACAACACACATGTGAAGGTACACACAAACACACATGCACACACACACACTATAAAAATAAATAATAAAATAAAATACAAATTAAAAGGATATTAGTATCTAAAACACAAGCCATAGCGTTGGCTGAACTTACTTCATGTGGGTTGCTAGTCATACTAAACACAATGTGATAAGGTTATTAGCACTTTTTAGTTGAGCTTTCATTTGATCATTTCCTAAATTATAATCTTTATCTTTTACCTTTATTTATAAATCCTATGTACATATTATGAATATTAACTCTTTATGAGTTCAAGTCGAGCCTGGTCTAGAGAGTTGCAGGACAGGCACCAAAGTTACACAGAGAAACTCTATCTTGACAAACAGACATGGATTACTGAAGCTCTCAGTTCTGATAGTTATAATTTCAAAGAATATTTTTAATTTCAGAAAGGCATGTCATTTGAATTTTAGCAGCTATTACAGTGGGTATCTTCTGAGCAGCATGTCACTCACTCGTCCTTAGGTGATCCAGACTAGACATTCTTCATAGCCAAAGCATCTTATTTCAGAAGAAAGTTTAATGTACCTTAGGATTTAAGACTTACAAAATAAGGCAAATTGGATGAGAATTGTAAACTGTGAGAAGGAAGCTAAAAATAGCAATGTTTTATGTATCAGGGGTAGTCTTACTGATTGAACGTTTTGGGGGAATCTAAGTTGTCTTGTGAAAAAGCAAAGCCAAGTAGTATGTTTTTACATTGTGTGTTCAAACAGAAGGCACATAACTCCTGTAGGTGGAGACTTATCTTAGAACTTAATTGCAAATGGCCCTATGCAGTTTGGTGGTAGGGACTGTGGAGTGTAAGTTTCCTCAATTCCTTGATTAATCATGTATTCAATTCATATGCTTGAGGATTTAATATTCTGATAGTGAAGTCAGAACTTTAGCTCCAGAACTAGTGTTCTTGGGTTCTGTGTACAACTCTGTCCTTTATTCTTACACCTTTTCTCAACCTGTTTCTCCATCTGCCTTATCTAAATTGGAAACTAAGAGAAAATGGTTCTTTTGAGAAATACTTACCATGTTTTATTAAAATATAATTGTATCACTTCCTTCTTCCCTGTCCCCCCCACTAGTCTCTCCTGTCTCCTCCTTCAACTCTTTTCATGTACTTCTTACTCCCATGTGCCCTTACTCTCAAATTGATACCCTGTTTAGATTCTTGTTGTTACATATATATGGATAAATTTATAAACACAACCTGCTGTATCCACTTAATGTGACTTGTGTGTATATGATTTCAGAGCGTTTTTGATTGCAAAATGATTAAATAGGAAATATTTCACTGTAATATGTTATAGGTTCCTCACTAGTGAGCTTTGAAAAAGCAAGCTTCAACTGTCAGAAGTCAAAGGATTTCAGAAGAGTCATTTCTTGGCATTTGTGTGTCTTTCATCTAGGGCAGAATATTGGGTTTGGATTGCATTTGAGAATCATCAAGTGAGATATTTTAAAGCTATCAAACAAAGGTCTATCTCAAACCAATCAAACCAGAGTCTTTGGGGCCAATACCTAAACCCCAGTAAGGTTCAACAGCCCTTGATTTTAATGGGAATCCTGACTGAGGAAAGAATTGCAGTGACTACACAGCCACAGGAAATTCCTGCCTATCTATCTCACATTCCATCATTCATAGTCCTCCTGAGAGTAAAGGTTATGTCTGACCTGTAGAGCAAAGAATGCTGAGTCATGGCTCAGGGGAAACTCGCTAAACTGAATATCAAGTGAGGGGATCTTGGGTGTTGATACAGAAATGGTTTTAGATAAAGCTAATGTGGATCATCTGCATGGCATGGGACAACAGTGGTACCTAGTAACCAATCATTATATCATACTCATCATTGTAGGCTTTAAACATAGCATTTGGGATATTTCATAACTGATTCCTGGGAAATGGAGGGGTGGGAATAAGTATGAGTAAGGCATATATTATTCTGAAGTTCCACATCAAATTAAAACATTAAGTAACCTCACCAAATTTAATATAGCATGCTTCAAAGAATATATAAAAGTGAGGAAAGTTTTTATTTTGATTATAAAAACTCTTATAAAATTTAATATAACAATTTACAAAAAGTTTAAATGAATAAACAGTGAGTGAAATAATCTTTGCCTATAAATTTGTTGGCAGTTTGTTCATGTTCTTTAAATTCATTGACTAAACCAGGAACATCTCAAGGATAGAAATGTGAAATATACAAAATGCTATCTCTGACAGCCAAATGGCATTTCTTTTTAGACTATAAAATGAAAATAGGTTGGAAATGTAGCTTAGTGGTTAATCTCACTTACTCTTCCTGCAGAGGACCTGAAACCATTTGTAAATTCAGCTTCAGAGGATTCAACATCCTAGACCAGTTTCCCTGAGCATCTGTACATAAATGGTATTCTCTCTCTCTCTCTCTCTCTCTCTCTCTCTCTCTCTCTCTCTCTCTCACACACACACACACACACACACACACACACACGTGCACACACACAAACAATAAAATAGATATTTCAAAATGAAAACCTTGCCAAAAGGAGGCCACGTTACCTTCAAAATGACACACTATGTCCATTTCTACTCTGCTAGGCACACTTGGCCAAAGACTCATTAGAATAATCTTAATTGTTTTTAATTTAGTAGCCAAATGACAGTCTGTTCTGAAGATAATTAATGACAAGCAGAGAAACAACAGCACTCACATGGGAGAATCTTCTGACTGTAAGAATGTGTCAGGAAAAACAATCATGGTGACATCAGAAATGATACACTCTGTGAAGAATGAGAACCATTGATACAGTGGGGATCCCACATACTGGGGATCTAAAGACATCCTGTAGGAGAAGAACTAAGACTTGGAGGTCCCCATAATTATCAAGCACAAGATGTAATTATACATACATACATGCATACATACATACATACATACATACATACATACATACATAGCTGCTGTTTAAGTTGAAATTTTTCCCCAGCAACATGAAGCTGAGGATGGATTTAGCACTGAAAATTTAACTCTGATTCTGCATGCAAAAGGAAAGCCTGTGTCCTTGGAGAACAGAAGAAAGAATTAATCAATAAAATATAGAATCTTCTTAACAGGAAATGCCATCCCACTGACAGGATCTGCAGCTGCACAACTCCCAGTTGAAACATGTACAAATTACTGCCTGTGATCTATGTTTCTATACATACACCTCAAGAAGTAATCCTGCTGTGTGATTTTTGAAGCCAAAAAGGCTTACAATGTTGGACTGGAAACAAAATTATAACAATGTTAACAATAACTATAGAAATGTCAAAGACTATCTTCCAATAGTTAAAAAAAGGGGGGCCAAGATCACCAGATAAGAGTTCATTCTCTGCAGACATGATGAGCTGAGGCTGAATCCCCTGTACCTATGTGAAAGTAAGGAATGAATACCCCTGCCTGTAACCCTAGCATTAGAGGGCAGAGGCAGACAATCCCAGTGGCTTGTTTGTTAGCCAGCCTAGTCTAAACAATAATGTTCAAGATAGGAGACTCCATGACTCAGGCAATAATGTCGACAACAATAGAGGAAAATGCTTGAAGTCTTTCTCTGACATCCACATGCATGTACACATGAGTAATATTCATCCCAGGGATACCAAGAATGTATTGAGCTACAGCTTGTTGGCTTTTCTACATTCTAAATCTGCAATTTCTTCATTAGGCAATGGAAAGTGCCTTAAAATTATTTATATATCCAAATTACTATAATAGTTTCATAAAAATGACAACATGATAACAACTAATTGCTCTATAGACCAAAATGAACTTGATTACCATGAAAGAGAGAATAGGGACATGATTCAGATTGCACATAAATAATAAGCTCGAAATAACTGTACAGGTTGAATTTCAGCATGTAAATCTCTTTTGCACTACTGAAATATAGCACTTATACTGTATCCTTCCTCAATAGTCCAAAGCAGCTGCACTTCACAAAAGTAATGAGAGATGCAGGTTACCAAGGAAATCACAGGGTATCTTCAACATAGCTTTCTTTGTCTTGGCTTACTTGAGACTTTGTTTGCCATGACTACTGGATGTTTATCTCTTTCATTCAGAGTCGTGTCTTCTGCTTTCTGACTTCTGGATAAGTAGCTTTTCTTTAACATAGTCACCTGGATTACTGTGTTTTAGAGTTCTGTTCTTTTTTTCTCACTTTCCTGTCTATCCATGGACTAGGAAACTGTAACATATAAAATCTATGTGCCATGGTCCTACCAATAGCAGCTGCTGATTTTCTGGTTATTTCCTCCAAAAACATCCATTCTCTGAGTAGCAACTGCTCATGAGCACGTGGGGCCAACGTCAAAATGAGAGGAAGCTTCGAACCATCTCCATGGAGGGCTGCAATGGCCATATTTCTGAATATGAGTTCTGCTTCCCTCGTTCTTCTATTCCTAAGCACATAAGGGCAAGTGCTCCATACAAATACCCACTGTCATGGTGGCCATGTTCACAGTCTCTCCATGTCACAATTCTGTCATCCTTACACTCAAGTCTCCTTGTGTTTTATTCCATCATCTTCTGCTCTTATTCCCAGAGGACAGAGAACTCATAGGACCCCTAAGTCCCAAACTGAGAGCTAAAATTGCAAATGAAATCATTTTTTTCATGGAAAGATTTATCATTGGGTCAAAACTAAAGGAACTGTTTAACATGCTTAAAGAGCCACTCCACCCTACTGTCAACAGCCATAGCCTGAGATCTCAGAACTAGTGCAGAAGACACCAATAAAATCACATGGCCTTTGTTACCTTTAAAACACAAAACAACAAAAGAACTTGGTTGTGGTATATTTTAGTGATCTATATTTTTTAAATGATAAGATATGGTGGCATCTAAGACTAATTTTGTAAACACCAAGAAACAAGGCCTCTGTGGAGTCCTATAGTCCCTCTCTGAAGAGATACCGAGTAATTTCCACAGTAGCTCCTCAAAGCAGTGGTGATGGGATTGCCTCCCACTCTTAAGCATTCTGCTCATAACCCTATAGAGAAGCAGGATTGCTGGTCTCAGGATGGGAGTGATCCTCAACAGGAATCTACATCAAATATTCCAGTCTGGGGATTTTATGCCCTCCTCATGCCTTCACAAACAATGACTTAAGAAAGAAGAAATAAGGCAGCTTGAAAGATGAGACAAATACACAGTACACACTGCGAGTCTGCTTTCATCCACACAGCAAGATCAGGGGAAAGCATCCCAGAAGGTGGGGGGGGGGAGCTCAGCTTACTCTAAGTTCCTTCATTGAAAAGACCAGAAACAATCCTTGCTACATTAAGAAAATATATGCTCAGAGAGAAGAAATTGGAACACATGGTCGTTAAGATACATCAGGCTTTTCTTAATGGACTACATTTTCCTAATCTGTTTAACTATGTAGGATTTCAAATAATAATAACAATAATAATAATAATAATAACAGATGGCTATGTAAGTATACTTGGAAAATTATCTCTTTATATGGCCAAATCAGCATCGATTGAGGGAATGAAATCTTGTTTGCAACATACTTGAAAATATTTTTAAAGTGTGATGTGTTGAGTATCAGAGGGCTTTAGCCTAGGCCAGTTCTGTTTACCTCACAAAGGGGATCAGAACAACAGCTGTTTCTAGAATGATGAAATCAAGTAGGGACAATTATAGAGGGAAAATGGAGGGATTAGAAGCGAAGTAATTATTTTTGAAAATCCAATGTCTATATCTTAGGATCACAGGTCACTTTGACCCAATCCACCAACTCACTGTCTAGGGACAAGACCTTTTGAGGCAGCAGGGCCTTCGTTGTTGATCAACTGAGAGATGACTCACCCATTAAGCAAGAGAGGGTTTAGTTGCTATGACTCCCTTACCTAAGCAAGAAGACTTTGGATAATATTGGGCAGGTGGACTGACTGGTCCCATATACTCCCATAATTTTCCATGGTCTTTGAGTACCTACTTGGAAAAAATAAAGATGTCCCTACAAAACTGTTTAATGAGGACCAACACACATTAAT
Source organism: Phodopus roborovskii (assembly GCF_943737965.1). Classification (NCBI taxonomy): domain Eukaryota; kingdom Metazoa; phylum Chordata; class Mammalia; order Rodentia; family Cricetidae; genus Phodopus; species Phodopus roborovskii. Next base: position 32,840,504 of record NW_026126482.1, on the reverse strand, counting down.
AGGTTTGACAATATTCGTGACAAAAATTTAAAGCATTGTATAATGGAGAGAGGCAGTCATGTACTTATCTGAAAATCCTAAGCTCCATTCTCACACCTGGGCATGCCCATACACACACACACACACACACACACACACACACACACACACACACACACACACACACAGTCACATACACAGACACATATACAAAATTAAAAACAAAATCAGTTTCAATTTCCATTAGAGTCAAGTATTGATATAACTCCCATTTTAATTTCTTCAAGAGAACATTATCTTGCACACACTTGCCATGCAACTTCAACACTTCTCTAGACCCTTCGCAAACCCATCTGCATTTACTAACTAATGTGACTGGTATCTCATACATCCCCAAAAAATGGTTTTACCTTTGTACGACAGGAGAAATCCTATAAAGGGGGACAAAGGCTTACTCTTTTTGTCGCCAATCCAAAAACCCACCATATTCTTAGCTGTCTTCAAAGTTGAGTTTCTCTCCCAGATTTTAGAGAAGTTCCCATTGTACCCATGGTTTTCTCTTCCAAGCAATGTTATTACTGTGTGGAGTAGGAGTATGAGGCATTCTGTGGCTTTCAGATCACATTTGGAATGACAGCTACATGGGGCAGTAATGCTACCGGTGCATACCTGAGAAAAACTCACCAGTTTGGGTACACTGAAGCTGTGATTTTTCTGAACAGAACATATTGAAACAGAGCCCTCTGTCAACACTTGGCATTGCAAGGATAGATCCTCAATCTATACACCTCCAGAGGGACTCTCATCCTGCTGAACTCTGTAAGGAAATTCAAAAAATTCGGCACCTCATCTTTGAGGTGTGAATATGTCTGATCATTATCTATTAGCTACTGTGTACTGGTTGGGCAACTGCCTCTGCTGCAGCACAGGGAACTGTCATAGCAATTCCAAATGTAATGAGCTCTTCTACCACCTCACCCCACAAGGGAAAGAAGAGACGCAGGTGCCAACAATTGCTGAAAAAGTCATTAGAATTCTGCCTTCAACCCATCACTTACTTTCTCGTAGGAGACAGCCTGTCTTGGTGGTCTTGTACGAAATAAAACTGAAGTACACAAAAGACCCAAGTTTAAATGTTTTTCACTTACACATCTGTCTATCCAACATGATTAGCAGAACTGTATCTGTTAAAGTAAAACAAATAAAATGCAGCTGTTATCATCAAATACAATGAAGACATTTTAAGCTTTTCTTACTTTTCAAACCAGAAAGCAAAATCGTGACCAATGATCATCAAATTTATGATTTGCAAAGGGTGTGTTAATTAATGACCAGTGACTTTGTGACTGCTAACAAATATCAATAAAGTTCAATTACCATCTTAGCTATCGAGTCATGCCAGATTTCCTGAGATCAGCATTTGACTATGTGCTTATACAAACTGAACAAATCTATCAGATTCAGCATTCTGAATTCAAATTTAACTCAATGAATTTGATACACATATATAAGTATGGGCATGTACATTTTTGAAGATACAAACTCATGTAAGTATGTACATATATGTGTGTATATATACATATACATATATATATATATTTAAGATGTAATAATCAACATTAACACATCACTGTTTAAGACCTAAGTACATAAATAAGCCATTGTGGCCATATCTGTAACAGCAGCATTTGGGACCAAGGGCTGGGACAATAAGGATCATGAACTCAAGGCTACGTAGCAAGACCCTCTTTTTTTTTAAGAAAGGAAAAACAAGACAGAACAATCTAATCTACAATCAGCACGTATTACTAATAAAGAGTTTTTTCTACATTTATTAGAAACTTGATAAAAGTGCATAAGAACACTAAGTCACCATCAAGAACAGAAGATCAACAGCAATTGAAAATGACAGACCCATTTATACTTTGTGTGTCTAAGTGTGAATCTTTCTCCTAAAGAAACACATTTTGTAGTATTCTATGGTTTTTAAAATGTTTTAATAGCATGTTACCTTACTAGTGTTATAATTCTATTTCACCTAGAACAAAGGAGGAAAGCAAGAAGTAAAAATAATATGAAAATTAAATAAAAACAAACTATTCAGCAATGTTGAAGGAGTTAAAGAAGAATATAACACTAATTTACTTGGCCCCATGCAGCCAATCACATTTGAAAACTTGGCTGAGGTGTCAAATTTTCCAAAATAAAGTGAAAGTGGCTCTAAAAGCAGTAAGTCACAACAGAGATTTTAAATGGAACACATCCTCCTACACAAACCATCCATATGGTATCTTAGATTAATGTCCTAGTTGCTGAGAAAGTTATACAACAGAATATCACAAACGGGGTGGTTTGTGAATAACAGGAGTATATTTTTTTATACTTCTGAGATCTTAGAACTCAAGAATCCCTTCCATCTCTCATAATAGACATAAGGAGAAATAATAAAGAGAAATGATAAGGAGAAAGGAGCTCTCTGATATACTTGCTTTGTCATTTTTATCATTGATGACTTTCAAGACATTCATGACATTCACTAACCAAATGTCTCAAGTCCCAATGCCATCACATTGATCATTAAGATTCCAACTTAAGTTTTATCTTGAAAAATATTTTTTGAGACTGGATCTTTCTATGTATCCTTAAGATAGTCTGGAACTATGTAAACCATGTTGGTTCAAAATCACTTAGATCTGCCTTCCTCTGGCTCACCGTTCTGGGATCAAAGGTATGCATCACCATGCATGGCTTGAAGTATTCATTCTATACCATCTACCACTTTTTAAATGTAGATTAATATAATACTACGTAATCTGTCACATGACCTAGAAAAGAAAGTAGGGTGTATGCACCATGGCTATGAAAGTCGATGAAGGTGAAATAAGGACCACTTTCACCTGTGAAAATACAGTTGTAGTAAGCCAATGTAACTATATCATAAGTTAGTAGTACTTGTGGGGAATTTAATCCAGTTGGATGGTAACCACTGAAGAAGTGCCTAAAATCTATAATAAAACACGCCCTCAAATGGCAGCCATTCAGGGCTTCTACTTACTAACAGATTGAGTCTTGTGAGTAGTCACTATTTCACAGAAGTCATTCTCCAGCTCTCCACACCTTGGCGGGTCAGTCATTGGTAACGTGATTTATAGTTAATTCAGAATTTCACCCAGAACCTGGAATAAGAATTGCTGCTGTGGGAGTCCAGGCACCTGACTTCTGACAAGATTCCTAACTGCTTCCAGTGACAAATAAAATTTAAAAATGCCTTCAGTGCCTAAATAAGGGTCTGTTCATGCCTCCCATCAAAAGGAAAACTCTGCTACTTGTCAATACTAATTATATACTTTGGAATTAAAAATTACCAGAGAAATGCTATTCTCATGCTGTCAGATTTTTTTGGTTTATTTATTGTTATGCTATATCAGAGAGTCATGTGTAGTTTTAACATGATACTCCTACAGAAGCTTTAGTATTATTTAAATATTAAATTAAATATCACTGTATAACCTGTTGCTAGCTATTTTGTAGCATCTTCCTGTTAAGTCTTATTCATAATGATGAAATGGAGATTTATTGTTCATTCAGTGAAAATGAGAATCTATAAAGTGCTATCATTGTTTTTCTATTTATTGTTTTTATTTCTCTTTTTCATATAATTGAAATAATTTTAATGCCAATCTAATGCCTTTAAATGGTGGGAGAATGATCCTTCAGTTATTTTTAATGTTGTGCCTTAAGTCAGTTATAGCAGCATTAGCTGAAAGCCAATTAGCTAGATACATGTAGGCAAGATGCCCAAGGTCATTTAGTTAGAGAAAAGTGTTCTAACTCACTGGTAGGTAGATTGTACTCAAGAAATCTTAATTGTGTACCATATTCCACTAGCCTATTTTTAAAGGTAAAAATTCATATTTGCTATTTATATGACTCCTCAGTTTTCTCATATTTCTTTTTCCATTTTTACTGAAAATGCATTCAGACTCAGTCATGTAGATGTACCTATATTATGGTCCAGTTAGTCAGTGGAATAGAAGTGTTAACCTCATGTGACTTATGTTAATTATGTTAGTAATTACTGAAAGTGGGAATACTAATAGTAATGGTATTAATATGTTTTAGAATATGATTATTGATAAGATGGTTGAAGGTGACTATCTGATTTTGTTTCAATAGCAATAAATTTAAAAAGTGACAAAAATGTTCTTTCTTGTCCTTTTGACTTTAAATAGGAGATAGAAATTCTGAACTTGATTCTGCCATGAATTATGGATGTTCTTTACAGAGTTTCCTTCATCATTTCCTCATTCACCATCTTCTGTAAAACGCCCTATACCAGCTCCACTCAGGATTTATACATCACTGTCATTCCTGAAGCCATCAAATGCTGTGCAGCTTTAAAGGCATTCTGAAAAGAGGATTTGGAGCCAGTGCCTATCTCTATATTCTCTCTGTCTTGTGGAAGTATCAGTCTTCCAAAATTCAAAGTTTGAACAGTAAAGCAAAATTAAAAAAAAGAAAATAACATAAATAACAAAATTGAAGGAAAATATTACAGGAACAAACTGGGCTACCTCCTGACTTTATTATGCCCACTCTCGGTGGAGTTTAGTTAGGACTTTTCAGATCACAATTCTATCCATCTTTCCAAATCCCTAACATTAATTACCTTATGAAGCCTTTCCAAATTCATGCTGATATTCCCATGCCTGCATTGATGTGTTAACTACATTTAACCTTTCAGTGTTTTATAATGTTCTCTCAGTGTTAAGAATTATTAAAATTATATTTATTTTCCAAAGTTCTAAACTTTATCAATTAAGCAAATGTATTATTCTATATGTGAATGATAATTATGATAAGAATGTATTTGTATTTTCTCTAGTAACATTTCCCAGTTTTCTATAAATAATGCATTTTTAATAAAAGAAGCAAGCAGGATTTTTACTGATGGTAGTATATGTCTTCAACAATATCTCAAGCTTGAGGACAGAGTATGAATTGCATATATCTGTAGCTCTGTAACAACTCATATATAGAAGCCTAAATGATTTGGGTCCTCAATAAGACCTCAGTGCAGTGTAGAATGGAGCAGAAAGGAAGTGATTCATTTTACTATTATTCTATCATTGCGAGATAAATGGCAGTCTGTCAACAGTTCACTTGAATATCTGTCTTTTGGAGATATTAAGCCAGGGGTTTTCATCCAGGAGACATACTGTCCACTTTCCTAGGATGGGGATGACACTTTTAAGCCAGGTTCAAAATGCTTTAAATCATCAAACTATTGTCTAACAATGAGGGGAGGCACAAATGACAGTTAAGGAGTGCATGCTAGCTAGAGATGCTCAATACCATACAATATTAAATGTTCACATGTAACAATTTCATCAATAGAAATACCAATAGTTCAGCTATAGAAAGTTGATTAGATTAACTATTTGCTTGTTTCCTATTTATAAAGGATATCTCTAGGCAGGTGAGTTGCTGCTAAGGGGAAAGATGCCTGTTAACTTTAGTAAATCCCTGAGACACATGTGGCCGGAGCAGAGCACTGACTCCCACTAGTTGTTCTTTGATATCCACACACACACATTGTGGTACATGTGTCCAGGCACACGTACATGCAAGCACAAAAATAAGCAAATATAATAAACAACTAAAATGTAAAATAAAGACTAAATCAAATAAGTAAAAAGCAAGGAGCTGGAGCTGCTGAAAATGAAAGCCTACAGTATAGCACACAGACAGAAAAGGTAGCAAGGAATTCCAAAGAAGCTCAGTGAACCTAGAACAAGAGCTACTGTGAACACAGATTTCTCACACAATGCGAAGACAATAAAGCATTGGAAAACATAATGTGAAAAGGTCGGGTACTTCTATGAGGCAGTGAAGATTCCTTTTAGTGATTATTTGTATAAAGTAAATCAAATATTCAGATATCTCTGCTTTGAGATTCTTCCTTAGCAGCTGCTTATTGTACTATGAATTATTACAGGGTAATGTATGCAAGGTGTTAGCTTGATATTTGAACTTGTACTTCTGAAATGAACTCAATGGTCAAAAACCAGGAGCAAGCCAGTATGGGCAGAAGAGGCAAGAGAGTGGAGGGTTCTCCCCATCTTGCATTGCTAATGTGTATATTGTCTGTGTGTTGAATGAAAACAGATTAAGTTTTTTTTTTTCACAAATGTTACCAGCAAAGGCATGTGACTAGATATTGGACAGGCTTTCTGAAAAATTACAGGAAAATCTAGATTACTTTTAAAGCAAAAATTTTACTCAGAAATACCTGTGATATAATAATTGCAGGAAATGAAGAAACCATGCATCTCTGCATGCAGAGGATGAAATGGAATAGACTAGCCTGACCTTTAACCTACTAAGCAACAGGACTGAAGCTCTGTGAAGTGACACTTTATTATTAGGTGCCATGATACACAATAAAGCAAAACAAACAAACATAATAAATAAACTCTATCTGGAACCTTGAGAAGAATGCCTGCTCATGACCTCATTAAGGTCATTTATACCCAGCACTAGAGACACCCTGTAAAGAGGACGACACCTCAATGAAAGATGTTCTAAGCCCCATGGCAGGAAGGTGCACGTTCTTAGTATTTAGTATTGAGTATTGAGTATTGACCATGCCCTAAATCTTCACTCTAGTCCCCAAAGCAGGCACTCCTTCTACTTTTAAATATAAAGAAATCCATAGGCTGGGGAGAGGCTGACTTTACAAAATTCTTGCCACCTGAGTTCAGATCCCCAGGGCACACATATAAAGCTGGGTGCATTGGTTGTGCTGTCCCAATAATACTAGTGCTTAGTAGATAGAAAATTTGCAACCTCTGAGACTTACTTGGCCAGTGTAGCCAAAACAGTGATGAAGACACTTGATGTTGACCTCTGGCCTGAGAATACATGTACATACATGTATACACTTGAAGGAACATGTGCACATATATGAAGAGATACACTAACACACCCATTCATTCACATCCATCAGTAGCTTAAGTCTCATAAAATTCAGATGTGTTTTTCACGGTCATGCAATTTATAGGGGAGTTAAACTCAAACAGATGGCTTACTATGAATAAATCAGATGCAAATAAATCCTCTCATCAATACACCAACGTGCATATCATTATCCTCGTGTGAATTATGAGATAATGGAAACTCAGCAAAGTGCAGAACACTACTAGTAAACACCTCATAAGAGGCAGGTTCCAAACCTGCATAGGGATGCCTAGGTCAACACACTTATCTTTTCTACCATGGTATCTGGTCCTTAATGCATATGGTTTTCACACTATTTAAACTTCTGATGAGAGGCGGCCAGCACACTAATAATATGCAAGGAGCTGCCATCCAAACCATTCCTGACTCCATAATGATGCAATAGAAAGTGCTCTTAAAGAGCAGAGAGAGGGCTTCGCTGATCCTTTCCAAATGAGCAGAATAAGCTGTGGTTGGGTTACAGAGCACATTTCTCTGAGATTAAAATTCCATCCAAAGGGGCAGCTCTTTCAGACACAGGGTGTTTACAGGAAGGAGAAACAACAGGACGTTCTTTGGGAAGGTGAGTCATTCCATTCTTCAGGGACTTTGGTGGTAAATTCTGGAAGGAAGCAACTCAAAATAGCTTAAGAAACCCCTGAAACTGATTAGATTCACTAGGGTCCTCTTAATTGAAGAATATGTAAGCTGAGAGATACACTCAGACAAGCCCAGCTGCTATGAGGCTCAAGACATTACAGTCACCTTGAAGAAATAGAGATCAGCCAAGCTGGCAGTGGTGTGGTTAGCTCCTCTGTCTCTCTCCAGCTTGTGTGAATAGTTCAGGGCTAAGAGGTTGGAGGATAATAGGTTTTTGTCCCCATTTGTTACCTTCAGCAATGCACAAAGCCACACAGCAGGTTGCTCTGAGCTCTCTGATTCCTACCTACTCTTGGAACAAAGGGACATCCTACATCCACCCCCAGGGTCCAGAATACTAACACCCTTGGATGTGAAGCACAAGAGTAGAAGAGACACAAAAAGGGAACAGTTTCCATCTTTTAAAGTTCTGGGAATAAGCATTCCACTCCCCCAACCTTCAGGCCCAAATTTGGCTTCAAGGTGCATCTTCAACTGGGAGATGGGTTTTTACCACAATTATACAATTCTGTGGTTCATTTGTTATTTAACAGTTTGCTTTCTTCTGTAAAGAAAGGAAAGTGTGTGTGTGGGGGGGGTGGCGAGTAAAGGAGAGAAGGAGGTATCTTTCTTCTTAGTCAACAGTCTAGGACAAAAGTGAATGCTCTCTCTTACAATTAGTCAGACTGATACATAGTGTCATTCATGAGGCTTCTTAATTCTTTTCTAAAATTTGAAGCTGTTGAGTTTTGTGGTTAGTTTCTTAATTCTTAAAATGTTCTATTTTCTAATAAAAACAAAAGGTGAAGGTAGAGTATTTAGACATTTTTCATCCTGTTCTTATTGGAACAGAAGGAGGTTAGGAGAAGTTTCCCTGTGAGTTGATTTGCTGGTCGCACTACAAATAACAGACAAGAGCAACTTAAGACAGAAATGTTTGACTTCTGTCTACAGCTGGTTACATAGTATCCACAGTTCAGTAACAAAGAGCAGCTTGTTTTTCACTGTTTAGTGGAGAGCTCCAGCCTAGGGCATGCAGCTGCTCTCATTCAGGGTGAATGTTCTCTCCCCAGGAAACTTCTCAGCAAACACCTTGAGTGACTCATAGCAATTTGTACCTTGGGAGATTCTAGCCCAGTCTACTTGACAATGGAGAATTAACCATCATATAAGGGTCTTTGGCATCCTCTTTTATAATATGCTCCACTTTATAATAACAATACAAACTCATCCACCTCCTTGTCCTTCATGGTTAATGAAAACACCATCACTGTCAGCTTCCTGACCTGTCCTCTGCTTTTATGTCATGTTCCTCATTACATGTTAGGGGGTTTTAATGGTACTTACTTTTTTCTAATTAAACATAATCATTTCAAATTGGAAGGTAAAAGCTATATATGTTGGTATTGCCACAATATTTTATTGTATAAACAAATTATCCTCATGCAGCCCTGCCTCCTGTCCTTTCTAATTTGTGCTGAGGCCCAGAGTGATGCCAACATTTCAGGAGGTACCCTTCTTGAGGTCTTAAATAACTCCATGTATTTTAACTAGCCATTAAAACTTACATTCATATTTAAGCATGTCTTTAGACCTGAGCTTCTCTTGACACACTAATAACTTGGACATCTCAAGAGAAGCATAGTTTTTCTCTGAAAGCCTAGGATGCGGTAGGTAAGATGTAAGTGCTGTCAGAAGAAGATTGTTCCCCACCCAGGTCTGCTCACGTAATCCACAGAAGTGATCTCATCACATGGAATTATGTAAAATTTCCAAAGTCCAAAAAAAATAATGTCAATTTTGTGGATGATGGTTTGTGACTATTCCTATGCTTTCTTCCTATTCATTTACCTAATAACTCGAGTCCTGGAAAAACCCTTTTATTATGATTAAAATGCCAAGGACATGAGAATATAGAAATATATACTTAGTGATGGAGCTGGCTTTCCTTTTTTAAACCTTCCAAAGACCCTCCCTGGGAGAGATAAAAAACAAACAAACAAAAACAAAAAAAAACAACCCAAAAAAAAAAAAAAAACCAAAATACTCTGTGCCTTCCCACTTCCCCAGTCTATCTCCACATCTCCACATCAAAAGAACAGAATTCTGCCCAAGACTTATCTCTCTCCAAGCCCCACTCAGCTATGCTGTTTTATGTGAGTCGACCAAAGTATTTTTCTCATTTTTTTTTCTCCATCTGTTCATTGAATAAACATGTGTCCTAAAGAGAAGGAAGATTTAATGGATCAAATTTGGGTCTTTGTATTTGGAGATATTTTCAAAAGCCCACATTACACAAGGCCATGTGGTCAAACAAAGTTCCATTTTGCTTCTAATAGTCCTCCATCACTTTACACAAGCTTCTCTGACTCTTCTACTTCTCAGTTTGTACAATGTTGATAGTGAGATGTGAACAAAAACATCTCATACTATGTATGGACATTGGCTGAACTCAAAACTTCCACGTTTATCTGTGTCTCCAGCAGCCTGGTGTCACAGTTATTCCAGGTGCTGAACTGGCTCTGACAGGCATCTGGAATTGAGGATGCCTAAAAACCGGAAATGTAATCAGGTGGGTGTTTTGTTTGCTTGTTTGATTTTTAACATATGTACATTATGATTCCAGACTGGACATATAGTACCTAAGTAGCCTTCTTCTGGAAATAGATTAACCTCTTGAAGATAAGATTTTATTATCCCGGTTAACTTCGGTTTCATATTATTATCAAATGTAGTAGTTTCTACCAATAATCCCAGTACTTAGACAAAAGGAAGTCATTGGCCAGTTGGACATTAGTCTGGGCTAACAGGACAAAACTTTATGGAAAGAGAGGGCATGGGGGCGGGGAAGAGGGAGAGACAGAATATCAGATTTAAGAACTCCATTGCTCTGAAGTCATTTAAATCACCCATTCAAAAGGAAACATTTATAGACAGGAAGTGACTGTGAGTTCTTAGCATAGCCTTCCTTTGGCTCACCTTCTAGATGCTGTGCAGGGGATCCAGGTAGGCTGCCAGATACCAGGACATTGTTAGGGCATATTCTGAGCAGGCATCTCAGCCCTTCCACTTGTACCCATGAGAAATAAGAATCCCTCAGGAAGAAGAATACGCACCCCCCTATGTTCACTGTCCTGGAGGAGAGATGTGCCCTAATGTCTTACTCCTTCAGAGATGTAGGGCCATTGCCTCAGTGTTCACACGTTGCTATGAACACACAGCTAACATGATCCGGGAAAAAAGGTAGGAAGCTTTCCATCAAATGCATAAGGATGTGGTTGTAGATATGTCCTCAGAATTACCACAAGGAAATTCTCTGATGTGTTCAGAACATTCTTGCCCAGCTCCTGCCCTCTTTTTCCTCTTCTCTTCCCCTCCTCTTAGAGCTGAGCCATGCTGCCATACTTACATGAAGAGCAATTGCTAAGAAAAAAAAAAAATAGAGCCAAAGGAAACAGACAATAAAAACAGAAACAACTGCAATGGTTTTGCACAGCATCTGTTTCCTTGAGTTTTGTATCCCCCCCCCCTTTCTCTCTTATCTTCAGCTCCTTTGTCTACCCACAACTCCTTCAGTGTTGGGGCCTAGGTTGGGAAATCAAAGCCTTCCTTTCCTGTACATTCCTGTGATTCTGAAAGGATAGAGGAATCAAAAATAAGCAGAGTCTCGGGATACAGAAATAAAGGGAAAGAAGTGAGTCTTTTGCTACAAAGACAGGTGCAAAGATAAAATATAAACAACAACAAAAATATTCAGAAATAACAGACCCAGCAAACTCAACATTTTCTCCTCAGTTGCCACTGACAGCAGATGTAGTTGTGGAGGCCACAGAAGTGGCGCTTAAAAGTCTGGTGATTTGTTGATAATTCTCTCTCTAAATGGGAACTGTCTTCAGAGTCTTCAGTAGATATCATAATCACCCTTCTCAGTATCTTCTGCCCTAATACACTGGCATGAAAGGGCAGCTTCTAAAATTGTATGGGAGGACTTAGTGTGTCAAAGGAGAAGAGAAAGAAGGACTCAGCATCCTGGAAGGGAGTAACAGCTGGTTAGGCCCACAACATCTTTTCTGTCAGCACCCTATAATGCACAAAAATCAAGGATGACAAGTCCCATGTGCAGTGGACACCATGTCACCAGTCCAGTTTCAGCTGAGGCAGCAGGTCCTAGGAGTCATGAGAACTTTTTTATTCCCCCCCTTTTTTTTTACCACATCTGGTCCTGTAGGCTGTTCAGCTTGTTGTCTTCCAGCTGCTTACTTTCTTTATGCATGTTCTGAGAATAACACCCAACATGAGGCTGAGTTGGCTCTGGGATAATCACTACCAACAGCTGGCTAGCAATAACAAAATCCCCCATGGTGAAGCAGGACTTGTCCCTGAGATGGTGTGACACATATCTGTAGTCTGCTGTTGTTAATAATAGCATACATGTAAGACAACATTAATACAGATTGAGCCAACGTTAGTTGTCTATGTGAGGAGCACATTTATATAGTTTGTAGTATAGTATGTTATACTGATTCTACTTTGTTATCATTACCAAATTTTGTTTTGCATAACTTAGAAATTATACTTTACCATAGTTATGTTAATATAGAAATAAGCAATACATGTATAAAGTTCACTACTTTTCATTGTTTCAGATATCCATTGGGATCTTGGAATATGTCCCTATGAGTAAGGAGGGACAGCTCTACTTAGAAGTATAATGGCAATGTGATGACACATGAATGAATATGTTACAGTTTTGCGCCTAATAGCAAGTTCCTTTTTATATATTGGTAGCATAACTCCTAAAGCTCCATGAGTGCATGCGAATCAGAAGCAGAAAGAACACAAAGGATCCCTGAGAAGGCAGCAATGGCTAAGGACTGAATATGAGTCAAATCACCTGCTCCTGAATCACTGACTAACTCAATCACATGGTCACCTCAACAGTAAAGAGACTGAGAAATAAACTCACAGAAGAAGGCCACACAGTATCTCAGACACAGGAAAAACACTGGCTTCTGTTATCTTCCAGCTCGACATGTGTCAAGTTTTCTTTTCACATTAAAGACTCTCCCAGGGAATTGGCTCAATTATCTTTAGCCTCATTTTATAAATGAGGAAACTAGGGCTCCAAATGGTTAAGTGACTTGCCCAAGGTCACAAAGTTAGTAATTTGATAGTCAGAGTATAATCTCAGCACTCCCCCCCCCCAAAGTCTTGCCCTACTTATAATCTAATTAACCTTTCATTTTCCGAGTTTTCCTCCATTCAGGAACGGAAATTAATTTTCATTTGCCTGCTATATGGCTGCTGTATTACACTTCCTTTCATCAAGTCCAAGGACCCTACCCTTTGAATCTCTAGTTTTCAGTTTCTTAGTACTTTTCTCTTGCTCTCTCCACTTACTTAACTCTTTCAACAAAGCACACTGAACTCACACCAAGTTCATTATTAACTCCCATCTATCTCCACTGACAGTGAACACAGCCCAGTCTTCCTATTTGGATGCTCAAAAATCATTCAAAATTATTGATCTTCTCTTTTGCCATGGTTTCTTCTTTTAACTTTGACTATGCATGCATTTCTGAGTTTGCTTGAACATCTCAGGGTACTCCTTTGGATTTCCTTTAGCTATTTCATCCTTCTACAATCAGCCTTTATGTTTAGAATACAAGAACTGCTCCTGTCAAGATCAGAATTTTCTATAAAGACACAAATGAAATGTCATTCTAAAGAATCTTTGGTTAATTCCCAGGTAGATGGAGATAGGTTCCGTGGTCTGTTGTTGTTTCATAACACTGGCCACCTTATATCAGTGGTGCACTAAATGCCTTTCAGACATAGTTGTGTCTTTTTCTTTATTCACTCTATATTTTCATTTTTAGGTAATGACCTTTATATTTTCTGTGTCATAAAAGACTCTTCTCTACCTTCACCTAATTTCCTAACAAGCTTTCAGATTTTAGTAAAAATCTTTTCTTGATTCCTTCCCTGATCCTAAGGACCCAAAGCTTCTTGTTAGGTGTGTATAGAACATGTTGGAGGTTTCCTCTTAGTGCTTACATCCATAGAGTAACATTAACCTATGAATTCTATTTCATTTGTATTAAATTCCATCAAAATATAAGCCTGATGATTATAAAGCTTGCAGTATTCTCTTTACCATGATGTGTTCATTGAATCCAGCAGGTAATTAGATGTTTATTGATAAAATAATTTTATTACTGAAGAATAAAATCTCAGTGAAGTTGTGGATTTTATCTTACACATGGGCTTAGAGTGAACTAAAACCACATAGCTAAGATCATTTTCAACCTTAGTTCTGATTAGTGAGCCTAACCTAAAGACTATAAATTTGTGTTCTCTTACATGACCTTATTAGATTCAACTCCAGGTTGGAGAGTTGGCTCTAGTGGTTAAGAACACCTGCCGCTCTTGCCTGGGGTTTGGAATCCACATTATGGCTCACAATCTTTCATAATTCCAGTTCCTGGGGAGCTCTCTTCTTAACTCTCTAGGCTCCCACACACATGTGGTACACATATACAGACACACACAAATAAATACATAAACAAACATTTTATTTTATTTGTATTTTGTGTGTTTGGGTGTTGTACCTGTATGTCTGTATGTCACATACATGTCTCATGCCTTCAAGCACCAAAAGAGGCATTAGAACCCCTGGAACTGAGTTACAGAGCCATCATGTGGGCACTAGAAATGCATCTGAAATATTAAGGAAGAGGGGGCAGCATTCTTAAACACTGCACCGTCTCTTCTGCTCCTAAACAAATATTGTAAAAAATAGATTTAACTCTGTATTCTTTTTGTTGTTGTTGTTTCTATTTCATTGATTTCTGCCTCGAATTTGATTGTTTCTTCCCATCAACTCTTTTTGTGTGTCACTTCTACTTTACACCCCTATACTGTGCTGAGTTAAGTTGCTGACATGAGAAAACTCTAATTTCATAATGAAGGCACTTAGGTCAATGAACTCATCCTTTGGGAGTCTAGTATTTCTATTCAAAGGGCCTTCTCTCCCATTTTGAGACATCTGTTTATGTAATGGAGTTAGTGTGAAGGGGTAACATGTTACAGCTGGGGCCAGGCTTTGAAACCTGCTTCTGACTGAGACCGTGACTCTTAAGTACACAAGGCAACTTCCCTAAATAGCATTATGGTGTCCACAGCTGCCACTTCAGAAAGTGGAGGAATCCTAAGTCCTCACAATATGTACCAAAACCTCAAAAACAGAACCTCAACTATAAGGTTTAAAAGAAGTGTCAACTTTGGCCAATTTGTTTCCATTTTCTCTGAGGAAAACAGCAGTCATTCCATTCTCTGATACTCAGTTTTGCTCCTCATTTACTTATACTGACTACATGTAGCCTACATTGTGGTCTACTATTTAGAAGGCACCAATTCTCCCTAGTCTGGGCACCAAGAGCAACTCTTTCTGAATATTATCTCCACAATGCCAGCAACTTCTCTGGATATTTGTAGACACTATCTCGTTGAAATCTTGGTGCTAGATTTTGTAAGGACCAGCAATACAGAAGTGAGCACATTGAGTCACCAAGTTGTTTTTCTTCATATCTCTCACCCAGTGTCAATCCTTTGTCACAGGATTTAAGTGAGTGATTGTCAAACTGAAACAGAAAATTGTCATTACTGGCAACTTTCCACATACTTAGTGACCATACTCACAGCATATTATCACTGTCTTGGGTCAGATGGCTAGACTAGATCTGCATTGCAAACCATAAATACCTAAAGCAGTGTTAATTTTCTCTGTTTAAGGAAATATATCTTCCTTATAATAAGCAATAGATTCCAGGTAAATAGGGACATTTCAAAGTGTTATTTAGAAAGATTCTTTTTATAAGGAAGAACATCCTATGTGAATCATGGGATTTTGAGTGTATTTCAAGACTTATTTTTTTTAAAGAAGGTAAGCCTTTTCAAGGGGATGTCCTAAAATAATGTCACTAGTGTTTGTTAACCAGGATGCAAGGTATTTTATGAAAGATCAAACAGACTTAAAATAGTGTTTCCTACCAGTGGAGATCACATAACTGCTGAGAAGTTTTCCTAAACCTAACCTTGGTTAATATTCTATGATATAGCGCAGAATATGAACAATATAAATGACTCAAATAGCAAAGAGGCACAATAAACCTCTGTCAATGTAATAGAACTAGGTAGGGACAAAAGCTATGCTGGAGGTCACGTTTCACAAAGAGATTTGCATTACCCCAGGGTGGGTGGGGAGGTATTGTCTAGTCCCATTTCCTTGCACAGGCAAGACAATTTTAACCTCAAAAGGGTTCTATAAACCTATAAATCAAAGAGAAGATCAATGAGAACAGGCGTGACAACAAGCAGCAGGCCTCCAGAGTGGCTCCGAACTCCCTTCTCAGCACCCAGTCTTTCCCTTGTTCTTCTGACATGCATGCCAACCTCAGCAAGGCGACAGAGCTTCTTGCCACTCACATAACATTCATGTTTTCCTTGTCAGGGCAGGGCCTCCTGCACTTCTGTCCTACTGATGATATCTGCACGCACCCACACTCAGCCATGTGTGAAGCTGGTATGCTTCAACCTACTCATTTCTAAGCCTTAATAAATTCCAACTATTCTTAACAATAAAACTTCCTTAAGGTCATAGTTACATTTTTGCCATGTGTACTTCCTACTTACTTCCTACATACAACAGGGTCGATGGCTCTTCCTCCAGGAAGTATTGACTAGAAACAGTTGTTTACTGCCAACCCTGCTTTTTCACATTTCCTTAGCATTCTGCTTTCAGTTTCCTCATCTGTAACATGGCAGTCAGTGCAGCTACTGTTCTTTGTTACCACAAGGACAATATGTTGCAATGTGTGAATGTTGATAACATATAAAGCATTATAGTTTGCATGTGACTCAGGGGTTTCAATGCTTAGTCACCAGTTCAAGACACTCTGGATGTTGTGGAACTTTTGCAATGTGGGGCCTAGATAGGCACAGTGAATTTCTGGCAGACATGCTTTGAAGCTCATATCCTAGGTACAGTATCTCTTTGTTCCAGGAGCCACCTGGATATGAGCACGAAGTCACGTGTTGCTATTGCCATGGCCATGCCTTCCTCCTACCACCATTCTTTGCATACTAGGGTGGATTATATCCCTTCAGATATATCTCCTCCTTAAGTTGCTTCCTTTCATGCCACAGTAATGAAAGCATCAACTAATAGGTCTGTGTAAGAGACATCAAGAACAGAAAAGCAAGCTCTACATAATTACCACACAGAAAACGGTTTCCCTGTCTTATTTGCAAAAAGCCTGGTGTAGCTCACATTCTGACAGCCTTGGTCTTATTGCGGAAGACTTCCTGCATTATGTATGACCTCTCAACAGAAACAGAACAGAAAAGTTAAGTATAGATGGATGTACATACAGTTGATGTAGAGATATAGAAACAATATTCATATAGGAATATAGATATAAACACAAATTATAGATATGCTATAGGTACATGGAAAGAAGGGAAATTTTGTTTTAATGGAGTAGGTTCAATGGTTGGGAGAACAGAAGGAAAATTCAGGTAAAAGGCAGTTTTTCAATCAATTCAAAGACTACAGGCTGGAAAGCCAGACAGTTTGCATAATGTTCCTTTGAAGTGGATTGCTTTTAATTTAGGTATCCTGATTTTGCTTTTGAGGGCTTTAACTGAATAGATGAGGTCCATACATATCCGAGCAATCCCCTTTGCCTAAGTTCTTCTAATTTAAATGTTAATCAAATCTATAAAGAAGTATAACTTTCAATCAAAATGTAGAGTAATATTTATCCTAATATGTGAGTACCACAGCCTATTCAAGGCAACACGGGCCATAAGCTAGAATTCCTACCAAATACAGATAGATGGGGGCAACTTTGTATGTACATCTATTCCATAACATGTGCTTGCCACAGAATTAGTAAATTAACCACTTCATGATCTACATGCCTGTCCATATGCTTAATTAATTAAGAACTTCATATTTGTGTAGCTTGTGCACATTTATTACTATGGTTGAAAAAGAAAAGAGACAAACTGTTTCCCACTAATTCACAGAAGCAAGAAGCTGCAAGAGGGACTAAAGTCAATGGCCAAGCTTTGCTGAAACCATGCCTCCGTGGTGGACTCCACAGCAATGGAAAAGCTTCTCTAACATCTTTCTTGCTTATTAATTATGTTAAATATGTCTGTTTAGGAAATTATGAGATATTGTTGAACTACTAGTAAAACTATCACAAAATCCAACTTAACCAACACAAAATCATGGAGAAAAATATTTAAAGAACTTTTCCAGACCATGCTCATTTCTACCACCTAAAGATTTGGAGGCCTCAAGATCACTTTGGATTTGATCATTGGCTATAGTAATTCATAGGACTCACTGGAAGAAGATTCCTCATTACACTTCATGTCATCTGGAAAATGAAGTAAAATCAACCAGGGATCAGCACCTGGAAAGAGTCTATCAAAGCATAGAACACAGAGCTTCTATATGCTTTCTTATGGAATCATGAACATTGTCTATTTCTTGTCATCAATGTGTGATAACATACACATAGCATCTCCAAACAGGGCACTACCAGAGTCTCAGTGCTCAGGGATTTTTTTCCAGGGCCACTTTTATGAATCACTGCACAAACACAGATCTTTTCTCAGCCACTGCAGTGATTTAGTTGATGGTACCCTACTGGCACCCCTTACTCTAGATCGGTGTCTTACTGTCTGGCTTACCAAAGTCGCCAGGTGACAAAGCTACCTTTATCAGATTGAACTCTGGAACACAGACCACTCAAGAGACAAAGGCAAAGGCAGCTTTTGATGGGAAAGGTGAGATTCTTTACCATGCAGCTGGGGCCTTGGGTTTATTGAGGATGCTCTCTTGTTAAAACTTTGCAAAAAGGAAACTGTAGTGAGGCTGCATGAGAATGCGAGTGAGCTTAAACAGTGACTTAGCTCTGGATTTCCTTTGAAATGATTTTCGATGACTTCATCAAACCTCCCTTTGGCAGAAACACTATTTATTGGCCATTTATAGATTAAGAACTTGAAGTTTTCCTAAATATAAAGTGGTATGGGAAACATCATCCCCATTTTCAGACTGGAAGTCCTCAAAGCTCAGCTGACAGCAGGACAGTCAGAAACAGCTCAGACAAAGAGAAAAATAAACCTCACAATAAGACTGGACTCAGCATTTTCCACAGGAGAAAGGTGAAAGCAGCTTCCTTCTTCTGAGCATTTGTAATAAAACTTCCCACACAGCATATGGCTTGTGGAACACTGTCTTGGGCAAGGCCATTGCCATCTTGAAATCGGAGCAACAGTGATTACCTGCCAGAGACCTTAAGAAGATCAGGCTATTTGCAGAGGGTTATCAGACCTATGACCAGAGACTCCAGCCATCACTTCTTCCTTCCCTAACCTGGAAACATGGAATATTACCACAGCTACCCATGGTATTTGAGGTTCTAGAGTACAGAGAGAAAGATTGATTGAATCACTACATCTATGAAGTTTTAGGGAGGTTGTCACCCATGCTAGGTGAGACTTTTTGATAGTTCAGCTGTTTGGAGATCACCTATGTTCCAGTAAGTAACCCCTCACTTAGGTAGTATGAAGCAATTAGTTCACCAATTTCATATATATATATATATATATATATATATATATATATATATATAATCTGTTGTAGGTGCTCTGCCTGCAGTACATACACATTAGCTCACATGTCCCCATATAATGTTAAGTAGGCTCCAGGTGGGGACTAACACTTAAGGAATAGATATAGATAACCTGTAGAAGGGAAGGTGGGGAATGGAAAATTTTGGATATTGGTTGACTTCAAAGGACTTTTCTTTCTTTGCAGCCACTTGGCCCCCTTTAGCCATGATGTACATAGCTTAAATCAAAAGATACAAGCGAACAGGATGGTTTTGATTCAGCAAGTGCAATGAGCAAAGGGCTCTTGTCTGCTTAATATTGGATAATGATGTCTTGCTCTCTGTCAAAATGTTTACTTTCCCATTGAACTGTTTTCCTCCTAGGCCATTATGAAGCCATTCTACAGACCTGAACTTTAAAGTGACAGCCAACCTCCCCTGAAAATTGATTGTCTGAGGCCATTGTTTAATCCCCTTCAAATAAAATCTTAACTTTTGCCAAATAGCATTATTTGTCAGAAAACTATTGACAATAAAAAGTGAGGGAAATCCATTAAAATGTTGAAGAAATTTCCGCAAAAGTGGATAGCCCTGGTAAATGTATTCGTACCCTCTACCACACAGGAATACTGTACTCAATATTCTGTTTACACAAGATTCCTAAAACAAACAAACAAAATAACTAGTCATTCCTTTTAAGCATTTCTGAGTTACACTTTGGGAAAAAAAGAAAATGTAGAAATAAATTTTAAGATGTAAAATGAAAAAAAGAAAACCACATTAAGTTTTACAGCTTAGGTTATTTTTCCTCAAGTCTATAGGCTTGAGTACAGGGGAAGTACAGGTGTAGATTACAAATATGCCAGGATATTAAATGAATAAATCTGTAAAGTTTTATTTAATATATCTTCTGGCCATTACAATCATGTGATAAAAGCCATATATTCTGCTGTAAGAAGCCAGGCAATTGTTAGAAGTCAGAAACCTATCAGCGAAGATAACAGTATAATTTCATCAAATAATCACCACAGAAAGGATTTTGTTTCTCTGATTTTCAAATTTTATTGTACCATACCTGAATTTTGTCAAACTTCTATGTAAAATACCCACTTTCCCAATTCCATATGGCATGGCATAGGTGCCTTTCAAGACCTTGGTTCTGAGGGAGAACAAGCAGATCTGTGAGTCTTGTGTTCTCTTGGGCTCTTTTCCTTCTGTTGGTTTGTCTTGTACAACCTCGATGTCATGGTCTTATTTTAACTGATTTTATTTCATCTTGTTATATTTAAAAAAAAAATGAATGGATGGATGTGAACCTAGCCACTAGGGTAACTGTTAACAACTAAATTGTTATTTATACCTGTACCATATAATGGACTCTACAGGTGTGTGTGTGTGTGTGTGTGTGTGTGTGTGTGTGTGTGTGTGTGTGTGTGATTTTATTTGATTACAGCTTGATGAAGCTATTGTTTCTATGTGTTTTTTTTTTGGGGGGGGATGTATTTTGTTTTCTTGAATTTGGAGGGTTTTGTTTTTGTGTTGGGTTTTTGGTTTGAGTTTGAGTAAAAACACTTAAAGTTGGGTAGACAGGGAAGAAAAGATCTGAAAGGACTTGGGGCAGGAGAAGAATATGATCAAATTATATTTAAATTTAAAATTGTTTCAAAAAAAATCAAAACAAATGGCAAACTATCACATTCAGTATTTTATATAATATTTATCTAACAATTAAAATAAACTGATTAATGATAATTTCAAATTTTCAGCTAGTCATTTGAATTACATTAATCAAATTAGCAGAAAATGTTGGTGGTGTCCAACTAACCTTTATGCTCCTAGCTTGAGCAATGCAGATGACTGGAGCAAGCCGGGTGTTGTGTGATGTCTAACATTAGGGTTTTCAATCCTACTAAGCTAAACCTGGCTTCTTCCTTGCTGTTGTCAGTGATTCAGCTGTCTACTTTTGAGACTGAGTTATCGCTCACAGAGCAAGTTGGCTTTCCCTGCCACTCTTCTCACATCTCTCCTAGTGTGTTCCTCCAGGAGAACAAATGAGTTCTGCCTCTAAGACCTGAAAAACAGCAAGGGGTTAAAAGAATGACTGAGTTACAACTGTGTACGAGCTTCTCTCTGTTCTCTGTTTCCTTTTCTTTCCTCTGTCCTTGCACACTCTTCCCTTTTTTCCTTTTTTCTTCCTCCCCTTTTCCTCCTCTTCTCATATAGTCATGTGTAGAACACGTGAAATAAGAATCCATAGGCATATTCATGGTGTTCCAAATGTAATACTGGATTGAGATTAAGAAACAAGGTTCCCAAGAACCCATTGCTTGATTGCTCACAGCTAAAGTTTAGATGTCACTATCATGTTCTTTCTTTTGTTCCAAAACTTACTGGAGAAAGAGTTCTCATATGATTTTGACACAGGATTCTAGATTTTATTTTACTCAATGAAATGTAAACAACTTTCAGCTTCCTGGTATCTACACTTTGGGCAGTAGGTGGGTTACTGAATTTTGAGCCCTGATATATAATATTCTGCACATCTGTAAGATGTAGCTCCACATTCACCTCAGGTAGTCCATGATAGGGTAGCTGGAGAGTCAACTTTTTACCCCACCTTTAATCTGGGGCACTTGGCTCTTTCCCCTTTCTTAGCCTTCTTTCTTCACTTTTAAATATTTCTAGCTTCACATACTTCTCTTTTAAGATCTCCTTCATCAATTTCATTTTCTTTATTGTGACATTAGCAATCAGAATATCCTCTTACCTAACAAGGCAGGGTCACTACAAATTTTAATCATGCACAATTTGGTGGAGAGTTCTTTGAGAACTAAATCAAATTACTAAAAGAAACATTGCAGTCATGAGAAAATGGAAAGAAAAACTCTTGGCATGTGGTTATCTTGAAGTTGCATTGTGTTCTACAGATTGCTTTTTTTTTTCTTCCTTCCTTCCTTCTTTCCCTTTTTTCCTCCTTTCTTTCTTTCTTCCTTCCTTCCTTCCTTCCTTCCTTCCTTTCTTTCTTTCTAATTTTCTTTCACTGTGTCTTCTCCACAGCTCAGGCAGCCTTAAACTCACTACATGTCAGACTGGACTAGAACTCACAGCAATTCTCTTGCTTTGTGTGCTGATAATGTAGGCTTGAGTCAACTTGGTTTATTCTATTTATTTCATTTAATTATTTGTATGTGTGTTTGTGGGTGGATAGGTGTGCATACACATACACACACACAAACGCACACACACACACACACACATACACACACACACACACACACACACACACACACACGACAATTTTAAACAGTCAGTTCTCTACTTCATGGGTATAAGGGATTAAAATCAGGTCCTCAAGCATGGTGGGCAAGTACTCTTACTGACCGAGTAAACTGTCAGCACTGTTTATTTTATTAATGGAGACTTTTGCTTCATATTTTGCATCTTTGCTCATGGAAAGAAAGATTAATATTTAGGGCAAATGAGCATTGTAAATCTCTTAGAATATAGATTAATTTTAGAACACAAGAGTTATAATAAAGATTACTCATAGCACTATTGAAAGGCTCAATGTAATTACCATTCTGTAATTTGTTAATATTGGATGATTCTAAAAGCCTATTCTTAATTTGTTTCAATCATTATAAAATTTAAAGTGGCACCAACAATCATATTGGAAAAGCAAATGAAATAATTACTTTTATCTAATACAATAACATTTTTTCTTAAGCCTAGTCCTCTGGTTGAAAATGAAAATGAGTCGGATTTTTATTTCTAGCCAGTAACTTATCTATCATCATACCATGAAAGAAGGAGTTCATTTTTTTATGTTTTAACTTTTGCTCTTACACAGTAGAGCTGGATTTTACTGATAGTATAGTAGAGAGCACTGGCCATTTCATATTTTAAAAATCAAATCACAGTCTAAGTTTACTATGATGAAGTCTTGCCTTGCACATCCAAAGTCTTTGTCAGAGACTTTACATCCAAATTACAAGAGACTCAAAGTGTGCCCTGCCCCACCACCACCAGTGAATGAAAAGAGTTGAGAGAGGTGTAAAAGGAGTAGGAATCTTACAGACAGGATGAGAAAAAGTGATATGGGAATTTGAAGTGAGAGTCAGGGCAGTGCTGTTTTTAACTCAATGAATGTTTTCCACTTTCTGATAAATGAAAATGATGTAATGTAGCAATTTGAAATGTGATTTCTCAAACTCTGCCTTCCTTTGCCGTCATACTGCAGAATCCCAGAGGCTCACTGGTTTGGTCATCAGCAGCAACATCTTCTAGAAACTTCTGACATCTTTTCTCACCATAAAAAGAAACCTGCTAGCAATTCTTATGCGTTTCAATGTTTTAAGAATAGTGGTCTGAGAACCCGTCTACCTCAAGATCCAGCAATTCCACTCTTAGGCATATACCCAAAGGATGAACATACAACAAGGACATCTGTTCAACTATGTTCCATACAGCATTATCCAGAATAACCAGAACCTGGAAGCAACCTAGATGCCCCTCAACAGAAGAATGGATACAGAAAATGTGGTACATTTACACAATGATGTACTACTCAGTGGGAAAAAACAATGGAATCTTGAAATTCACAAGCAAATGTATGGAAATAAAAGAAACTATTCTAAGTGGGGTAACTCAGTCACAGAAAGGCAAACATGGCATCTAATCACTTAAATATAGATATTAGACATAGAGCAAATGTTTATCAGACTACAATCCACACCTCCAGAGGAGCTAGGAAACAAGGACATAAGAGAGACACACATGGTCCTCTGGTAAAGGGAAAAGGAACAAGAGCTCCTGAACAAATTAGGAGCATAGGGGGAGGGGAGAGAAGTAGGAGAAAGGAGAGGGAGAAGAGGACAGCGAGAAGAAAATGAGGAATCAGGAAGATTGAGTTGGGGGGATGAATAGAGGAGAACATGAAAAGAGACACATCAACAGAGGGAGCCATTATAAGTTTAAAGAGAAATCTGACAATAAGGAATTGTATAGAGAGATTCACAATGATGACCCTAACTAGAAATCTAAGTAATAGTGGAGAGGCTACCTTAAATGTCCTTCCCCTATATTGAGAATGATGACTAACATAAGTACCATCATAAAGCCTTTGTCCAGTAGCTGATGGAAGAAGAAGCAGAGGTCTACAATTAAAGGCTGAGACAAACTCCTGGAATCCAGTTTCAGAGAGGGAGGAGTGATGAACAAAGGGGTCAAGACCAAGCTGGGAAAACCCACAGAAACACCTGATGTAAGCAAGTGGGAACTCATGGAACCTGTTTGACAGCTGGGAAACCAACATAGAACCAAACAAGCCCCCCTGAATGTGAGTGTCATCTAGGAGGACTGGACAGTCAATGGGGCTTCTGGCAGTGGAAATAGGATGTATCCCTGGTGTGCAAATGGACTTCAGGAGCCCATTTCCCATGGAGGTATACTCCCTTAGCCCCAAGTAACTTGACAGATCTTGATGATCCTTCAGGGAAGGCCTTACCCTCCCTGTGGAGTGGATGGGGGATAGGATGGGGCAGGTCGATGGGGAACATGGAAGGATGGGAAAGGAGAGGGAAATGGGATTGATATATAAAATAAGATTGTTTCTAATTTAAATAAAATTTATTTTAATAAAATAAAGAAAAAAGAACAGTTGAAAATGGAACAGTTGATTCCATATGGGAAGTCTCATCCTTTCTGAGAAGTAGATGGAGGGTGGGCATGGTGCAGGAGGATTGGTACATAATGATTGTTTTAAAAATTATAAAAAAAACAAAACAAAACAAACCAACCAACCAAACAAACAAAAAAAACAGTGGTCTGGATTTTTCTACAGATAACCCTAGAGAGCAGCCTATCTACCAACTGTTTCAGTTCAATTTGCAAGCAACCAGCAGGTGCACCAGAGTCACATCTAATTTATTTGTGAATATTAACATTGTTCTTTTTCCAACACAGTAGTTAACTAGGTCTAGCTTTTACTTTCTCTCTTAAGCAATGAGCATTCTATTTGTAAATTGTAATGCTATCAGACCAATATAATGGATTCCATATGTTCATTTTAGTGTGGCCCTTCCTATGATGAACACAATCATCATCAATTTCCAAAGGAAATGATTTTACAGCTTCATGCAATGGCATTATTAATTTCTCCCACCTGCCCAGTTTATACCGTGTACACAATACTGGAAAGTGGTTGAAGGTTTTTCATGGTGTGTTACATGACGTCCTGGGGTGTGCTTTATGTGAATTTAACAATATTAGTGATGACAGAGAATTGAGAATTGTCAGAGGACAGAATGGAAAGCCTCCAACCAGAGGAGGCACAGAGACCAACAAGACAGGGAACAGGGGCAAGAATGGAAGAGAAGGGAGGGAAAAATTAGTTAGTCCCTGTTTGTATAGTTCTGATATGAACTGATCTCAGTCTCAAAGGTTCAGTTTAAGTGTGTGATCTTCCAAGTACATTGTCAAGACTTCAGTGGTCACAGTATTATAACGGTGTGTAATATAAAATTTACTGCTATCTTTCAGCTTTCACATCATCATGCGAAGAACACATGGGCTTCTTAGGCAATGACCATCATCCCTTACAAAGTCTGTTGGTGACTGTCCCTTGGACAATCACATGGAAGACATGTCCCCTGATTGATAATTATTATTAAAATCTTAAATGATATTTTTCAAAGAAAATGAAGTCAAAACAAAAATGTGGTAACAAAGATGACCATATATCAAAATAAATGAAAAATATTTGCACTAGATATGAAATTAGAACGTAGTATAGAAAGGTAGAAAACATAAATACACATTGATTAAAGGATTCAGTTAATCTAACGATTTATAAAACTATCATTGATAACCAGTTACAATTCTATTGAAGGAGTGTCTGTTCTGCAGGGTTGTGTGACTACTGAAAGACTGTTTGAGTTCTCTTATCAGAGAGGTAGTACCTATTAGAAAGCCTCTTGTCTAGAAAATCCCATTGATCAGTCCTTACCAATGGATTAAAAATGATTTCATCTCTGTGGAGCAAAGAGATTAAGATATTAATACCATTTCAGTGTTCCTCATTCTCCTTTGAGTTGCAATAAGCAGAATGCTAACAATATAGGACAGGATAGAATCAAAGGCAAAAGGATCCTGGTACTTCATGCCATGGAGAACAGAAGTTTAGAAAGCATAAATGTCAGAATTAAAGGAATAGAGAAAGTCCAAGACTCACCAGAGTGTGCTGGACATCATTTGCTATCATATATAATATGAATCTGTATGTCCATTCCTCAAGGACAACATAACCACATATACCCCAGCCCAGCGCTTTGTAGTAAAACACTCTACAGTGAATAGAAATATATCTCTTCGGTCCAGTATAGCTGCCGTGGACCTTATGTGGTTATTAAGTGTGTATGTTTCTTATTTAATTATAACTGTGTTGTACTGTATTGCCATGGCTGGCCTAGAACTCACTACATTGACAAGGTTATCCTTGATCTCACAGACATCTGCCTTCCTCTGACTCCTGAATGCTGAGATTAAAGACATATACCACGATAACAGGCTAAGTAAGGAATTTTAAATAACAAGCATGTAGTATGAAATTTTGAAAAGCTTCACCAAAGGTCTATAATTTCTATCAATTAAATGTGGTTATTAAACAGTATAGTAAACACTTGTGCACATTTATTGCTTCTCTTTTCCTTTGGAAGATATTTCAAGGTAACATTCATTACTGTTTACTGTTAGTCTGAAAGACAGTCACCAGGAAGTCAGAAAACTTGTGCTTTCTGCTACTCAGAATCTACTGTTTCTTCTCTGATAATTACAACATATGCTCTATTCCTCAAGCCTGGTCTTGTTTATTTTCTATAAAACCATCACATTATACTGATCTACACAGGCATAGACTCTTCTATTGTTCCATATGGGAGAACATGAATATTAATCACCATGGGAACTCATGTGGCCAAGCCTCTTTTTTCTTTCTATGCTATTTCTGTAACTAATTCACTGGGAATTCCTATAAAATCCTGATATAGAAGCCTGAGGTTTCTCTGAACCTATAAACCCTTTACCATGAACACAGTGCTGAGTAGTGGCTCATCATTTCTCCTTACTAATGGCCTGATAACCACCGTGTCTGCTCCCTTTCTTGTCAGAAGCAACTGTCCAAAGAAACAATTGCATTGCATAGAACAGACTATCCCAAATATAGAGAAATTTACAGTGAAATCAAATGTCCTCTAAGTATCCATGCATAAAATACCAATATTTGCTCCCAGATAGTATACAACCACTGAATTTGGTTCAATGAGTCAGGATTACTTAATACTGTTTCTTGACAATTTGAGCAAATGGAAAAAAATGCATCTGTCTTTATAAAAGCACAGAATTGAATCCAGCCAGATCCTGTCCCAAAATTAAGACATGAGAGCATTGTCAATTTCTAATTGGCAAAGAAAATAACATCACATCAATAAAATTTAATTAAGTTATTAAATATTTAAGATGGATTTCACATTGTAGCTATTAAATGAACTCCCTTTTAATGCTTGTATCTCTGTTATAAAGTCTGTAATGAATCAAATATAAATATAAAACCAAACAATTTAATGTATTCAAGTAAATCAAAACTCCCATTTCCTGATTCTGCTGAAATTTAAATCACCTCAGATCACAACATCACCATTTATATGTCCCTCCCATCAGGAATCACATAATAAAACACTATTACAAATACATCACTGGCAAAGTGGCCCCACTTTGTAAAATATAACTCGTTCAGTTCACACATTTGATTTCATTTCAATAATAATTTATAATAATGTTACTCCATTTACAATGAATGTCAAATATCTGGTAGAAGGTATAATGGATATTTACTAACATCATTTTCTTTCATACCACAGAGTATCCACTATATATGCATTTGTCTTTATTCTCTTTCACAAAAATATGTTGCATAAACAATAGATATTTGCCATTTAAGAATGACAGAATTAGATACACAATTACCTCCTTTGATAAAAATGAAATCTATCATGTTGCTGTTTCACCAACCTGAATACATCTACTCAGTTCTATGTCTCCTCTGATACAACACTATATTTATATTCAGAGTCTAATGTAATGATGTTGGGCTACTGAAGATATAAGTACCAATAAATAACCAAAGACATTAACAAAAAAAAAAAAAAAAAAAAAAAAAAAAAAAACTCAAGTATGCTCCTGGGTCATTTTACTTGGCATCATTAAAGCAGAACAGTGAACTCCAGCTCATCTGCTTGCATATACACTAAAAGTCACATGAGACAGCATGCTTAGGGAGCAAGCAGAACCCATCATTTTGATTAAAATGCTTCTGATTCTTTACCACAAAAACAGCCATTGTATGTCTACCTACAGGACTGCCCTGATAGAGTTATTGTTCCTTTTTCACTATGTAGTTTGTGGCCCAAATAACAAATATCTCATTCATACCCACCCACTTATTTACAATCACCCAAGCAGAAATTCCTCCAAAATGTCTTTTTTAACTCATCTATATCCTGAGCCCCCTTTCTTGGCTGAGTAAGAGAATTCCAGCTCTTCCCAATTCCTGTCTTAGCTCCTCCTTAGTCACTTTTTGCCTCTTCCACATTCATGAGTTGGCCAATTCCCATTTGCATCCCAACCTCTCTAAATTCGTGGTCTTATGTCCTCCCCCTTGTTTACATATCTCCAGACTTCAGTGTGTCCCTCTAATTAAGAACTTCTTTGGAGGTGGAGTGGAGTGCTTATTGCTGTTAGAGAACCTAGATTAGGTTCCCAGCATTCTCATCAGGGACCTCACAATCTCCTGTAACTCTATCTCCAAGTGATCACTTTTCCTCTATCTACAAGCACAGTTACACATATGTGAATCACACAAACTCGGGGAGACCTAAACAGGCAAATAACATACTAGCAATCCATCCTTATCATAAAACAGAACTCATTTGAAGAAGAACTGATGTTGGGAAGCCCAGGATGGGGCAATGAGGGGAAATGAGAGTTAAATGGTGTTGTCAGGTATTGTCTACATATATGAAATTGCCAACATTTTTTAAAAAGACTTCTTCTCCAAACTCTCTTGAGTTCCTATGAAGACAAAACAGTAGAAATCTCTACTTCCAGAACAGTATAAGGGGACATAAATCCACCTTTACAAAGCAATCCTAATTCCTAGTAATTCCTCTTCATTTGAGGAAGCCATGATTGTATAGATGTCTATTTTACAACTAAAAAATAAAATAAAATAAAAAAACATAGCTAATGTGTCAAGCCAGCTTGTCTTTCACATAAATTAGGAAAGAAAATATGTTGCCCACATAATGCTTCCAGAAAAATCTCTAACTTCAAACCTGTATCCAACTCTAAGAGCACATTCTTAAGAGCACATTCCAAAGCCACAAGTATGTCACCATATCTCTTAACAGTCTCCCTAACTGTACATCTAGAACTTGCTTGAAGCTTCAGGCAAAGAGGATGAAGGACCTTGTTCCCTTAGGTCACTGCTGGACTGGTCTTTTGTCACATATCCACACTCTAACATGTCTTCTTACTCATTATTTAGACATTTGTCAGAGTTCACTTCCAGTAAGTAAGGTCATAAAGAACCCTGGGATTCTGTAGTAAAAACCAACAAGTTTGCATCATCAGATAGAGTAAATGGACTAAATTGGGGAATTCTGAAATAAGAAAAAATTCAAGTATGTCCTATCAGAAATTTTTATGCTTCAGTTTTACAAACTCAAAACATTAATTTAAATACACACACCCTTATGTTCTTACATATAAATAACTACATAGAGTTCTGGCAAGAAAGGTGATATTCCCCTTCACGTCAAACAAAACTAGCATTCCTCTTTACTGCAAATGAAGTGCTTTTATTTTATTAGTTCATTTATTTCTCTGCCTCTATAAAGGAGAATCTGTCATGAAATAAATATGAAAAACTTGATATTGAGAATCCATGTTCAGTGTCAGGAATAACCATTTCAACAAGTAACCAGTAAAAACTTATAGCCCATGAGAGCAATTATCAACAAACGCTATTCTGTCACTTTGTATAGACCGGAGAGAAGAAAAACAATGACCGTGTTCACTTCTCAGGTGTTTATCTAGTAAGAAGGAAATGTTTTAGACTGAACACAAGTATGCTTTTCAACAGAACCCCCTCTTTGCTACTGATTCTGTAAGGAAGACTTTAAATGCATTGACATTCTGTTTGCTTCAATGCTACAGTACAAGCTAGCTGCTTTGCCAATGGAGAAAATGTGCACCCCAATATTGCAGATGGCTTAGTGAGGACTAATGCTAAAAGTACTTAAATTAAACATTACAAAATACAGTTCTCATTCCTTCTTAGCCACTGCTCCATAATCAGAAAATGTAGGAAAATTGAAGAGTCAAAGAATTAAGTTTATAATTAAATTCATTTAAAAAGTAGTCAGTCAAAGATTCCCCATGGAAAGCTTCACCCTCCCTGGGGAGCAGAAAGGGGATAGGACGGGAGTTGGGAGAGGGACAGGGGAGGATGAGGGACCTGGGGTTCACATCCAAAACAAGCTTGTTACAAATTAAAATAAAAATAAATAACTAAATAAATAAATAAATAAATCTTGGAAAAAAGTTACCTGAAAATTATGGATGTCTATTTCATAGTTCATATATACCAGGGGTTTGTTTTCTATTCCATTATTTTATGTTAACCTGAAAAGAATGTTAGACAAGGAGTCAAACGTTTGCACTTTTAGTGTGTGCTTCACTGTGGGGAGTTGAGGAAAATGCTTAACCTCTCTGTGTCCCTTCTTCGCCTATAAAATTAAGGGTAGTGAGCCCCTCTTAACACAGAACACATTTGTCTGTGCTATGTATTTTAACATCCAAGTTCTCACTCATTGAGAGAGAAAGCTATTGCCACTTCCTCTTTGTTTACTTTGTAAACAGTACAGCAGAGGAGAGAGTTTATTTGTACAAAAGGAGAAGAGTTGGGTTTGAGAAATACAATAATTCTTTTTTTTTTTTTTTGTGAAATGCTGAGTCAAAATCTCACTTTATTTTGAAATTTCCAGATTCCACTTCGATAGATATTTCTGTTCATTGCTGAGGAAGTTCTGGTTTGTGTGGTGTATTCCCTTAATCAAAGTGATCAGCACCAGGAATTTCTTTGAAATTGGAAAAAAAAAAAAAAAGTTACTTCAAAGTCAAGAATTCTAACCACTAAAAATTAAAAAAAGAAAGGTCTCTTTTTAATGTGGTCATGGTTTTTCCTTTGAATAGGTCTGCAGTGAACTTTCAAATACTTCTTTGTTTTTGAATTAGCATATGTTAATTGCTAATGGATTTCTTTATGGAATTTCCATAACTGAACATATCATATTTTGATACTTTGATCACATTCTTTCCTTTGTTGCCCAGTTACCTCCATCTTCTTCCCCTCATTTCCCTTTTCCACATTCTTATAGTTCTCCCTTTACTTTATACCCATCCATCCCCTTCTAAATCACACATGTTAGAAGATTGGCTTATTTGGTTTCTTATAATGATGTCCAAGTCCATCCATTTCGCTGTAAATGACACAGCTTTGTTCCTTCTTATGGCTTAATAAGACTCGGCTATGTATATTACCCTTCTGCTGATGGGCCCTTTGACTTGTGAATATTGTTTAAATAGCTATGGCTATCTGATCTGGTAAAGATGAAGGAGAGAAAGGGCTTTTAAAAAGTGAAGATCTACTCTATTTTTAATTGTGTGTGTGTGTGTGTGTGTGTGTGTGTGTGCGCACACACACACACACACATTTGGGGGGAGTGGTTTGTTGAAGTGGGTGCCCTTGAAGGTCAGAAGAGATTTTATGTTTCCCAGTAGCTGGAATTCCAGGTAGTTGTTTACTGTCTGATGTTGGCACTGGGAAATGTACTTGGGTCCTCTGAAAGAGCAATAGCTAACTTCTCAGCCATGTCTTCAATCTCTGAAATCTATTTTTGGAAATATTTATTGCTGTGGGTGTGTACATGTCTGATGTGTGTGTGTGGGTAGCCACTGAAGCCAGAAAGGAGTCGAGTCTCCTGGAACTAAAAGTATTGGTGGTTATAAGCCACCCAGTTTGGGTGCTAAGAACTGAACTTGGGTCCTGTGGAAGAACATCTTCTCCAGCCATGGAAGTTCTAGTTGTAATGATCAAATTTCATACTGAACTCCATACAAAGGGCCTGCACCAATTAAGCTCCCCAATAGCAGTTTTCTTATCCTGTATTCTTGCCAACATCTGTCCTCCATTGCTTGATGAAGGCCATTCTGACAGAGGCAAAATGGAATCTAAACATAGCTTTAGTTTGCATTTATGCCTTGATGACTAAAGTTGGCAAACATTTGATATAATTATTTGGCATTTGTACCTTAAAAATCATTGTTTTGAGCTTACTCTATTATTCTACACAACAAGGCATTATTGTGGTGTGTGAGTTATTTTTAAATAGATGCTCTAAGACAATCAGTGATGACCAGCTCCATGGTTGACCAGAAATATTCTCTGAAATATGTCCCAAAGCCAGGCTTGTACCAGAATAGGTCATGATACTGTGGTCTTATAGCATTTCATTCACTGCATCTTTTGAAATCCTGGTGACACTATTACTTAATGTGTGCTTAACAAGCCAATGAGATGACTGAAATTCCACTGCCTGCACCCATCATCATGAACAGAAAGGGCTAGGAGAGTTCTCAAGGATATGTCACACAACCAGTGCTTCAAAAGTTGAACAAATTGTACTGTGAAGTTTGGCCTCATTCACCATATTAACCAGTCTTCCACTAACCATTTCAAGCTTCTTAACAATGTTTTGTTGTTGATGATGATAATGTTGGAAAATTGTGTTTCACAATCAGGAAGAGGAACAAAACACTTTCCTCACACCCTGAATTTTTAAGCTTCGGGAATAAGCAAACTCATTTCTAATTGGCAAGATGTATTGATGTTAGTGGTTACTATTTTGATTAATAAATCTGTGTATGAGCCTTCTCATAACAATTTAAAATTCTAAAACTGCAATCCTAATTGCTTCCAATCTAAAACAAAACAAAGCAAAACTATACAATTGTTAGATCATTCCTAACTCAAAAAGAACCAAGACTAGGGTATTTCTTTTACACCCAGAAATTTCACTGAAATATTCAATTTTAATGTTTCTGAAATAGTATTTTTATGGCACTCAGATGTCAGTGGTTTTTTATGTTCATAGCTTGTATTACATTATATAATTACAATGGCAAGCACTGTGGGCGTAACTCACTGGGAAGCCAAAATGGTGTGCTCAACAACCTGCACGTATCTGAAGTAAGATGTGGTGGGTATCCCTCACAGCCTGCTGTTGACTCAGCATTTCATCTACATCTGGACCCATGCTTCTCAGAGAAAAAGATATCCCCAGAACTGGAGAACTTGAGAGTAAATTACATGGGAGTATTTAGATGAATGTTTAGTTGAACTACTATCCTTCCAACCACATAGTAAGGGACCTGAATCTGAAATGTTGAAAAGTCTTTCAAATCTAAATCCTTCGGTGACTGAGAACAAGACACTCTGCAAAATCTATCACATATTTCATTGTTGTTTGAAGACTATTGAAGCCATAGTCTTTACCCATTAGGATTAAAAGATATGATTTCTAATTGTTTATGTACTATTGGATAAGTAACATGGCACATCAGGAAAAGAAGTGCACCTTATATACTTAAGCACTTACGTTTGAAATAAATGGAATATAGACAGTATGAGTGATGTCAAACATGTCTCCAACATAAGATTATCGTAGCTAGCCAGAGGCTGTTGTTCTCTCACTGTCTAACTGACTTACCCCATGATCATGAGGTCATCTTGTGTCCTACTAATTAACATGCAATATGTTTTAGAAAAGTTCAAGGCCCTCTCCAATTATAATCATATGTAGCTGAGCATTAGGATTTGATACGAGAACTAAAGTTCAAAATAAATTTCAAACAAAAGAGGATATAGGAAAAATGTGTTTTCTAACTGGACACAAAGTGATGATAAGTGTAAAGAAAGATTGCAGTCTACCTGATTTCAACCTTCTTGAGTTGTATCTAACATGACTGTTTATGAATAACTTTGGCATTGTTTTTAATGTAATTTCTCATCAAACTCTAAATAAATAAAACCATCAGAATTGGATACAAAGCTATAAAATTATTGACACTGCCAGCTACAAGAATATGTCAGATATCTTTGATATAAGCTTAAGGTAAACTAAGGTTTTGGTTTGAAGTGAAAGGTTCACTACAGGCTCAAGGGTTTGAACCCTGGATGCCCACTTGGGGATGTTACTTTAAGAAACTGTAGAATATTCTGGAGGCAGGACTGGGCACTAAAGTGTATATTCTTACCTGAGTTTCTGTCCCATCAGATGTGGATACACAGCCTCACAATCCTTTGGCTACAGTCAAGAGTCATCCTCCCTGTGCCCTCTCCACTATGGCAAAGTACACCTTTAAACTGTAAACCTAAATAACACCTTATTACATTTCCTTTTGTCAGATATTTGGTCAGAGCCACAGGGGAAGTCACTGCTGTAGCAAGGCAAATTCTAACATGGACAAACTTTTGTCCTGACTCAAATTGCAGCATTCTGATCTTGTAGCCACCTAGGACCACTCTTCTGTCAGGAAACCCTTTTTACATGCCTCTTTTTTCTTTCAGTCCCATGGCTTCTATAGGACCAGCTCTCGAGTCCTGGGACAGGGATGTTTTATGACTTTTCTTGTGACTCCAGTCAAGGTTTTTAAGATTCATTTCCAAACACAGGGTTAAACAACAAAGAATCATGAAAGACACAGCTGGCATTCAATGCCTCAATTATAACAGTGCAGGTGTACACCCCAAGGAAAGCATCTATAGCAGCCACCACTAGATGAGAAATGTCTTGTTTCCCTACTCAAGTTGCCTTTATCAACTCATTCCATGACTTTTTTTTCTGCCTGTGTGTTTTCAAATATTCTCAAGATCGAGGACTGGTTCTCCAAGAAAACTACCTAATGCAGGTCACAGCTGTTACCATGTTAAATAAGGTAATTTTTCTCTGTAACAGATTAAGATTACCAAGCATTTTCATGTAAAATGTAACTCCAGCTTATTTGGCCGTAAGTATGGACAGCTTAGAATTTACTCTGTGTTTCACCAAATAAGAATCATTTATTTTTATAATAAAAGAGGTAAAAATACTGTAAATTTCTGCAAAGAGTGTCACTGTCACATGCAGTATTTGTTTTTGAAAATAAGCAGTAGTTTTTCAGTTCCCTGTGGAAATAGTGTATAAACATTTTTCTCCCCATAAAGAGTAGTCTGTGGGTCTCAAATTATAAAACAGGTAAATTATTGAATTAAGCAATTGTTTGAGTTATTTTGTTTTATATTAGTTAAGAGACAATAGTGAAATATTACATTCCATATTACTAAGTCTCAAAGCCAACTTTGTGTGAACCACAAAAGAAAGGTTTTTTTTCTACTGTCAGGAATTATTTCCATTTCTGCTGTAGTTCCTAGAGACCAGGTTCTGCACTCATTTCCAAAGTCATGATAAATTACAGGCATCAAGGAGAGATTGAAACATCACCAAAACTGAATGAGATCATAGCCAGCCAGTTACACAAGCAGGGGGACAGGGAATGGTGTGGTAGGGTGAACATTCCTAACTCTGACGTAAAAACAAGCCTTCAAAGATACTCAGCATGACACAGCAGATTCCACATGTGAGACAGTGCAGCTGACTCAATCATCTTCTCCTTTATGGGAAGTTGCAAAATGTATACAGGCAACTGGAGGAGAGGTAAATGTCACAAGGATTCAGCCATGTTGAACAAACAAACAAACAAAAAAAGCATTCTCCTCAGCTATTATTTTCAAATTCCTATAAGAAAACTGGGTTCTTGGCACTGCAGAAAGATTTCCAACAAACTGAGAGTTGAATTGGCACTTGCTACATAAGGCCTTCCAGGCAACTTACTTAAGGGTCAATTCCTTCTAGCCTTCAAAATAAACAAACAAACAAAAAACTAATACCTATTACTAATTAATAATAATGCCTCTACTGCTCTTATCACTAACTTCTCATAAATATTTTTCTATGACTTCAGGCATCGAAATCTCTTTAGAAATAGCCTGACCAAAAAAAAAAAATTTAAGGCCTACAAATAGTATAGAGGAATATTTCCACAGATGTTAGTATCTTTGGTTTCAATACTCTGGTTTTGCAAGTTGCTAATAACCAAAGAAATACAAATAACAATGGAAATACACTATATAAAACTAGGGACATTTACACTTCTATGATATA
This sequence comes from Phodopus roborovskii, assembly GCF_943737965.1. Taxonomy (NCBI): domain Eukaryota; kingdom Metazoa; phylum Chordata; class Mammalia; order Rodentia; family Cricetidae; genus Phodopus; species Phodopus roborovskii. Next base: position 32,803,816 of record NW_026126482.1, on the reverse strand, counting down.
GCTGTTTGTATTGGAAGTAAAGAAATATAAATGAACCTACAAATGAACAGCAAACCAAATTCCTATTCCATACCCCAAACATTGACATTTTGGATTTTTGCTATATTTATTTTTAAAATATCTGTTTTAAAAGTAAAATTAAACTTTTTTCTTCTCACAAGTCATGAAAGCTAAAGATTGTTTTTCTTTGTTAAACCCAACATTTTTGAGATTTTCATTTGTTTCTCGGGCAAATATGTTGCAGTAGTACAGAGGATGGTGGTGGGAATTAGCCCCAGCATGGATGGAAATCAAGGATATAAGTGTGGCAAGGGCCATGGCATTCTGTTTCTCTCTAGAAAAACAAAACAAAACAAAACAAAAAAAACTTATGCTATCCTTTAAAATTAGTCTCTACAATTAGTGAAAAGCTTTTAAGTATTTCTTGAAAAAATGTTAATAAAGTATTATTTAAAAGTATATATGGAGCTAGTGAGGAATCTTTGTGGGTAAAATGCTTTTATATGTTGTTTTATTTTTTTCTGATCAATAGTCAATTTTATTTTTTCTTTTTTAAAATAATCATAATGAACTGGAATATTAAATATGAAGAAAAATAGCATAAAACAAATTCTAATTTTTCTACCTTTTCACCCTGGTATATAAAATCCAAATAATCCCCAAGCTCACCTAATTCCCATTCTTTCATTGATTTTCCTTTAAATTTAGTAATAGGAGCCTAGTACAAGGTTACCTGATTTGCCTGTCTTGATGTAGCTCACCCTTTTTCATTACATTGTATGTCTCTGTAAAGTGTGCCCTATGAATCACATCAAGAAGACCTCTTCTTGGATGCTCTGCTGACTCTGTAGTTAGGAAGCCCTGGAAAGAAATAGATCAACAAGAAAAATGATGCCTGTGTGTTCATCCCCAATCTTGTTTACTCAGTGTGCTCCTTACAAACTCCTGAAACTTCAAAGCTATCTCAAGACTCTCAATACACAGATTGTAGACATGCTGTCTTTCACCCACCTCTTAAAACCCAAGGGAGTGCAGCTCCTTTACTGCTACCCAGTCCTTATAACTTTACTAACAATAGTTCTTTGAGCTCTCAAATCTCATTGAGCCATCCACTTCCTGCTTAATCCTGGACTAGTTAGCTTTAACTGACACACCCTTGAGTTAAGGAGAACAGAGACTCAGTTGACACACTGTTACCAGGTCCACATGTTAAGCATGTGTGGTGATTTAATTAATGTAGGAGGACTCAGATCATTGTGTGTGACACCATTCCCTGACAGGTAATTCTGTGCTTTAGAAAAAAAGCATAAACCTAAGGACAAGCCACCAAGCACTATTCTCTATGGTTTTGGCTTCCAGTTTCTGTTTGAGTTCCTGCCCTGATTTCCCATTTTAATGGACTGGAAGTATAACGGTCTGAGAGTATAACCCAAACAAATGCTTTAATTCCTGAGTTGCTTTTGGTCAGTGTTTTATCTGAGGAAAAAAATAACAACAAAACAATCCAAAGCAGAACCTTAAGCCATATGATTTGATTTAATTTTAAAATGGAAATTACATCGGAGAAAAGTTAGGTGTCATGGCCAAGGGCCCACAGCTTCCTATGCAGTCAGTGAATAAGCAATGGGAATAAAATAGAAGTCCTGGTTATGACAACAGAAAGCCTTCTGGAATTAAGCAAGAAGAAAAAATGTAGAGATGTCAGTTGGAGATAGTCAAGTGAATCATTGAGATATTCATGGGAATTAACCTTGAACTTTTGTAGATGTAGGAGCTCAACATTGTGATCAGGAATAGTTTTTATCCATGTTGAACTCCTTCTCAGGCAAGCTGCGCATGCAGGGCTGAAAGCATAACTATTAGAAGCTAGGAGTTCCCTTTTCCTCTTGTAACAATATGAGAAATTCTATTGATAATTTCAATATCAGGTCATGAACCTACCTGTGAACAACTACAATAAGATCTGTTTTTATCTTTAAAAAGGGCTCTCACTGTGTAGCCCAAGCAGATTTTTAATTCAACTTGCTGTCGGGCTAATGTTGACCTGTAGCTTTCCTTCACTGTGCCTTAGCCTTCTGCCTGCTGGATTGCTCAATTAGCACTACCAAAGCAAACTTATAGTTGGTCATTTTCAAACTGCTGGCCATCCTTGGGGCTAGACAGGAGGGACTGCTCTACCATAAACACATGGATTTGGGTAGAGAATAACTGAATAATTCTTGAAAGAGATCAAATGAATTTCCCTTAGAAGAAGGAAATGACAAAATGTTACATGAGAAAATCAATAGATCTCTCTGGTGTATGGAATGGATTCAGTTACTATTCTAATTTATATTTCACACATACTTAAACAAACAAAAAACCCACTTAACTAATCTGAACTTTGTTTATGGGAATAGAAGAAAAATATCAAACTAGAAACATCAGTTGCAGGTGTGCGTACAGAATTTTCAGAACCCAGTATGCATTGTATCCCCTGTCCCAAGCTCAGGTAGGCGTTCCAGGACACAAGTTCCAAATTCCTTACTCAGAGATTTTTTGTTGTTATTTTTGTTAGTCAGACAAATCTTGTGAATTCCAAAATTTCAAACATCATCTCTGGAGCATGAATTGTGTCCATATGAGGTTAATAAAATAGAGTGGGGAATAAAAGTATAAAAAAAATATAGTGGAAACATTAAGGAATTCTGTATAAATTTAGCCAGAGATATATTTCTGGGACAAAGGCCACAGTTCCTCAATTGGCATGTCTTCTGCTCTTCAGTTTGTAATTTACCCAGGACCTAGGGGTCACTTAATACTAAAAATAAAGCTTTCCACCCTGCTTCAACAATAACTTGAACAAGAGTTTAGACATAATGCAATAAAGAAAAAGCCTGGATATTTAACTCAGGCATGGATGAATAGCACAAAACTCACAAACTGATGGTCATGAAGTTGGGCCCTTGAAAATGTTACAGGAGTTTTGGAGCAAATAGTTGGTTTGCTGTGTTGAAATTCAGGGAAAATTCACAGACAAGGACTTTATTTTATTAGGCAAAGAATGACAGAATATTCTGTGGCTCTCCATAACATTAATGTGAAGGTTTAACTTAATTCTTAAGGTTACCAAGAAAATTCAAGCTTGGAAACTGAGAGGAATTTCTTTATGCCTTTTCTTGAAGAGAATATATTTAATTTCTTGAATATATTCATGCATTTGCATATGTGTGTGTTTTATGATAATTTTTTATTTAAATCTCAAACAAGCTTGTTTTACATATCAATCCCAGTTCCATCACTCTCCCCTCCTCCCCTATCCCCACCCAACCCCCATCCCATCTCCTTTCTGCTCCCCAGAGAGAGTGAGGCCTTCCATGGGGGATCTTCAAAGTCTGTCATATCATTTGGAGCAGGGCCTAGGCTCTCCCCCATATGTCTAGGCTCTGAGAATCCCTCTATGTGAAATGCGCTCCCAAAGTTCATTTGTGTGCTAGGGATAAATTGCCTAATCCTCCTAACTAACACCCACATTTAGTGGGTCTGGGTCAATCCTATGCTGGTTACCAAGCTATCAGTCTGGGCCTATGAGCTCCCACTTGTTCATGTTAGCTGTTTCTGTGGGTTTCTCCAGCTTGGTCTTGATCCCTTTTCTGATCATTCCTCCCTCTCTACAGCTGGATTCCAAGAGTTCAGCTCAGTGCTCAGTTGTGGGTGTCTGCTTCTGATTCCAACAGCTACTAGATGAAGTCTCTAGGATGGCAAATAAGGTAGTCATCAATCTCATTATCAGGGAAGGGCATTGAAAGTAGCCTCTCCACTATTGCTTAGATTGTTAGTTGGGGCCATCCTTAGCACCAGACATTTCCCTAGTGCCAGATTTCTCTTAAAATCTATAATGGTTCCCTCTCCTATGGTATCTCTTTTCTTGCTCTATTCTTTCCCCAACTCAATAATCCTGCTCCCTCATGTCCTCCCCTCCTCTCCGCTTCTCTCCTCTTTCTCCTAACTCCCTCTCCTCTCACCCCATGCTCCCAGTTTGTTCAAGAGATCTTGATCCTTTCTCCTTCTCAGGAGGACCATGTATGTCTCTCTTGGGGTCCTCCTTGTTTCCTAGCTTTTCTGACAGTGTGGATTGTAGGCTTGAGATCCTTTGCTCTAGTGTGAAAAGTTGAGTGATGAAATCTCCCACTATAAGTGTATGAGGTTTTATGTGTGATTTGAGTTTTAATAATGTTTCTTTTACAGATGTAGGTGCCTTTATATTTGGGGCATAGAAGTTCAGAATTGAGACTTCATCTTGATGGGTTTCTCCTGTGATGCATAAGAAACAACCTTCTTCATCTCTTTTGATTAATTCTAGTTTAAAGTCTAATTTGTTAGATATTAAGATTGCTACACTTGCTTGTTTCTTGTGTCCATTTGATTGGAAAATCTTTTCCCAACTCTTAACTCTGAGGTAACATCTTTGTGGTTGAGATGTGTTTCTTGTATGCAGCAGAAGGATGGCTTCTGTCTTTGTATCCATTTTGTTAGTCTATTTCTTTTTATAGGTGAGTTAAGATCATTAAATCTGAGGGATATTAATGGCCAATGACTGTTGATTCTTGTTTTTTTTGGATTTGTTGGTGGTGGTATTGTGTGTGGATACACCCCTATTTTTCTTTTGGTTGTTGGTAAAGTGGGATTATCTATTGCCTACTTTTTTGTGGGTGTAGTTAACTTCCTTGGGTTGGAGTTTCCTTCTCTAAATTTTTGTTGGGTTAGATTAGTTGATATGTATTGTTTAAATATGATTTTGTCAGGGACTATCTTGGTTTCTCCGTCTGTAGTGACTAAAATTTTGCTGGGTAAAGTAGTATGGGCTGGCATCTGTAGTCTCTTTGTGTTGGTAGATTATCTATTCAGGACCTTCTGGCCTTCAGAGTTTCCATGGAGAAATCAGTTATAATTCTGATAGGTTTGCCTTTATATGTTACTTGGCCATTTTTCTTTCCTGCTCTTAATATTCATTCTTTATTCTATATGCTTGGTGTTTTGATTATTATGTGGTGAGGGGATTATTTTTGGGGTCCACTCTATTTGGTGTTCTGTAAGCTTCTTGTACTTTCATTGGCATGTCTTTCTTTAGGTTGAGAAAGTTTTCTTCTACAATTTTGTTGAATATATTTTCTGCACCTTTAAGTTGGGTTTCTTCTCTTTCTTCTATACCTATTAATCTTAGGTTGGGCCTTTTCACAGTATTCCTATTTCTCCTAGTGTATCTTCAACGCCTGAGATCTCTCTTCCATGTATTGTATTCTGTTGATTATGCTTGCATCTGCAGTTCCTGATTGTTTACACAGCTTTTCTATTTTTTCTATTTGCAGCATTCCCTTGGACTGTGTGTGTGTGTGTGTGTGTGTGTGTGTGTGTTTTTTCCCTTCTCTATTTCAGCTTCAAACCTTACACTGCTACTGCTTGAATTGTTCCTTGCAATTTTTGGTTTGTCTTTACTTCTATTTCTTTAAAGGATTTTGTCATTTTCTCTTTTAGGGTCTCTATCATCTTCATGAAGTTGTTTTTAGGGTTGGTCTCTCTGCTTCATCTGTGTCTGGAAGTTCAGGTCTTACTGGTGTGGAGTCCCTAGACTCTGGTGGAGTCATATTGATGTTTCTATTGTCCAGTACTCTGATGGTTCTCCTGTTCCAGTGGGTGGTGGCAGGATAGGGCACTGGCAGACTCTGGATGGGCTGGTCTGCTGGCAGGGGTTACCAGGTATGCAGGCCTCAGTCCTCAGGAGGCTCTGAGCAGGGCTCCAGAATGTGGATGGGAAATAGTTCAAAGCTTACCTCCTCTTGTGGTTGGAGGTGGGACTAGTATGCTGGCAGACTCCAGATTGGCTGGTCCACAGGGATGGGCTTTCCTGCACACAGTTCCCAGTCCTCAGGAGGCTCCGAGAAAGGCACTGGGGAATGGGTACTCCTCTTTCAGAGGGTGGAGGTGGGACCAGGATGCTGGTAGACTCTGTACCATGTGTGTTTTATTTATGTGTGTGGTATATACATGTTGGTGTGCATGTGGTGGATGTATGTGTGCACATGAGTATGTTTGTATGTGGTATATGCATGTCTATATACATGTGGTATATGAATGGATATATATGTATGGTGTATTTATGCTTATGTACATATCTGTGGTGTATGCATGTATGTTCCTGTGTATGTGTATTGGGGTTTCACCTTACTTGTGCAGGTCAGATGATGGCATCTGATGTCTTTGTTTTTGACTGCCAGTACTAGGAGGCAGACACCCATTCCCATAACTGGAAGGAATGCTGGGAATAGCATCTCAGGTCCTCATACTTTCAAAAAGCATTTACCCACTGAATTGTTTCTGTCACCCAATTACAAGCATTTTTTAAATGCACATTTTAGAAAATAATTACAACTATTGATGAGATCTTACACTCAGTTTTAAAATTAACAGCCACCCTTTGCTCACCAAGATAACTTACTCCAACTTCATCAATTTAGAATTACACATGTAAAAATTAAAATATATTGTTATAGCACTGACCAGGATGTTTAAGAGAAAAATATCACTATCAGGCAGTAAAGTATGAGAACAATGCTGATAGAATCTTGGAATTAAACAATAACAGTGAGTAAAAGTAGATAAACCAAAAGTCTTGAGCATTGGTCAGGGTATTTAGCCACCAATGCTTAAAAGCTATTACCTTTTCTCTTCTACGAGTTGCAAAATTGTAGAAAAGAAAGCAGTTTGAGTTGGCTCTGTTCTGTCTATGGTCACATTGGTCATAAGCACTGTAAGAGGTTGAATGAAGTTTTGAATTTACCACAATCTTCAATAGAAGCTGAAAATGCCAGAATTTCCCTCTTAGTAAAAATAAAGTTATGCAAATAATTTTAAAAAAGGTGGAATCCTTTGAGGGGATGGGATTACATTTTGATGGGAGTTACACCCTACCCATTTGGACAAATTACCTCATGATAATTAGAACTTGATAAAGGTCCTTGATGCCTGCTTTTGGTTTAAGAAGGAACAAACTCTATTTCACATTCACAAGATTCAACTGAATGTGACTATGGCTCTCAAGGATGCACTAGACAAATATCTGAATGTCTCATATCTGGTAAATCTACAGTCTCCCTGGTTTCTAACAAATGACTGAGGAGAACAATTTACAATCCACAGTTCAAATAGCTTCATCTCTGTCTGTCATGAGAACTGTGACATATTAGTCTGGAAAGAGGTTGCAAACATGAACATTCATCAATATTGAGCAGGAAAACACGAGCTATTATTATGGAAGAAACAATATTGCCTTTCCTCATCTTTAGCAGGAAAGGGCCTAGCAACATATTTTAAGTGTCAGGCCCTAACCTCTTTCTGAGCTTTAAGTTATCAGCATGAAGGCTGCAATATTACAGTTCACTATTGTTGTCTCAGGAAAGAAACATGGAAGAGAAAAAAACAAGAAGTAAATAGGATAAAACATGCATGAGCTGGTGGGAAAACAGCACTGGTATTAAATACCAAGTTGCTACACACAGAAAAGCACACATATAACTAAATAATCCAGTCATGTTTGCTTATAGTATTTAAAGAACATTACCCCACCTCCAAAATTAAAGTAACAAATTGTATGTCACTAAATGAGAGATAGCCACACTATATCTCCTCAGTAAATATGGTAAGGAGACAGACCTCTCAATTCAAAACAATTGTCTGGAAGAAAGTGTAGCCTAAGCCATTAATCTACATTAGTTTCTCCAGCTTCCCTTTGATACTTGTTTCTGAACAAGTCATTTCTCCACTGACGGGCAAATCATTTCCATTCCAAACTGTGATGTGGAGGAATGTTAGCCAATTTAATAACTTAGGAATAGGAAATTATCACAGGTGCTACCAATTAATAATCTGCTTGCCCTCCCTCTCTTACCCTCAGGGACCTGTCAAAAATCAGTAAAGAGACATTGGAGAGCTCTGCTCAGTTGCAAATGGAATTAAGCCTACAAAGCTTGCGTTCTCATTTTCCCCATCTTCTTTTGAAATTGAGAACACACACAAGATTTGCTTTGAAGTTAGGGATGCCTGAATATGATCTTATTGATTTCCATAACATGTTTTTGCTCTGCAATGCGGATGTGCATTTTTCAAACATATTAAGCAAGTCTTTGATCTGATTTGTTCCAGCATAGCACCCAGTAGAGGCTGAAAACTATTTCTATATATGGGTTTGCTGTGTGGAGGGGAAGCCTGCTCTTGCTTGAGAGGGGTTGGAAACATCCCATCTGAAAGCTCTTTTCAGCCTTCCCCAGCCTAAACATTTTACTCAGAGGGTTAAAGGTTACCAACTGTCAAAACAAAATCCAAATTACACAGTGGGGGAAGCTAAGCAGAATGGAAATTCAGAGTTCAGTGACTGAGCTGAATAGTCTTTGGAGCAGGCAGTAAAATAGCCCTTAAAATAAACAGGTATATTACTGTGAATTCAACTGATTTTTACAAATTGTGTGGTAACTTTTAAAAACGAACAACTTAGATATCAATGTAGAGACTGAACTGAACCATTCTAGGAAGAGGAGAGAGCAGCCAACCCAAACTTTTCAGTGTCATAGGGACCAGGCTGTGAACTCCAAGAACCAGATGGCTGCATGAACCCAAAACTTTGAAAAATCTCCCCCTAAAGTTTCCAGTTTCAAATGAAGTTGTTTGTGTTCCAGGATTGAAGAGAAGAGAACAGGTTTGCATTTGTGGTGCTGACCCCACAACCCTTATGGCTTGTAGGGTTTCTTGCCCTTTTTCCTCATACTGGAACCAGGACCCTCAGCACTCAATTCTCAGAACAGTGTCCTCTTTCAGCCCGCTTGTCACATGACCTGCTTTCCAGCCTTGCCTCAGCACAGCTTCCTGAAGTTCTAAAAGCTCAACTTTATAGGGACCAAATCTTTTGGTTCATCTTCAAACCTTTGTAAAATAATTCATATATCTTTAATGCAACAAAATTCTTCTAATTTTTAAATCAGGTTTTGCAAAGTAGTGCTAGGTCCAGTGTGAATAAGACATGTGTTTGGTGATGAAGGTCTGTGTGTTAGCAGCCAGCGTGTTGTGTATTTGTACATAAGCTGGTATCAGTGAGACTTTGAGTTCATAAAACTAGCAAAGAGCACAAAAGTGAGGGGCTTTGATTTTAAGAAAATGAGAGCACCTGAAAAGAGAAGCTAACCTACGTGCACACACAGCATTTGGCAACTGTGTTATTCCATGTTGTTATGTCCATCTGCCTCTCTGTTTGACCTTCAGCTCCAATTCCAATGATTCCACCTTCCATTCAGACTCCTTGTTTCCTACTTGGAGCACTTCATGCTTTTGTATATCACAAGCTTATTGGAAGGACTAGATTAAAGAAAACAAAGCATAGATGCAACAGTGCAGTGGACAATATGAAGGAAAAAAGTAACCTTAAAAATGCAAATCATTTCATGTATCCACATATACACAAGAGAGAACATGGAATAAAGTAAGGCTTATGAGAAATGTTAAATTTTAAAATGACAGTTTGACCTACAATAAAAGCAGGCCAGGGACATTTAAGGACTTCTTTCTCTGCAGTTATTAGCATAAGGGTAGTCTCCAAAACACAAAACTAGGATGAGCCTGAACTTCAAGGTATAGACTAAAACATTCCAGTAGTTTCATTTGTTGAGCAATGGGGTGGATTATTCATCAGAGGAGACTGCGGTCTCAATATATTAGGAATTTGGAAAATGGAGAACCACTCTATGATGTGGTTCACACTTTGAAACTACCCCCCCCCAAAAAAAAAGACAGATTAGGTCACTCCTAAGGTATTTCACAGTACTGAAATGGTCAAAGTATTTTAAAAAGAACCTATGGGAAGCCTTGTAGCTTTAAAGATCCTCATTTAAAACTAATTTGTGACTCTGGTGGTAAACAACAAAAGCCCATGACTCCTGCCTAGTTATCGGCCATTCATCTTTTTATTATACTAATCATAGCAATATATTTTCACACAATAAACATACCCAGCCCCCCTCTTTATGCTTTCAGTGGTATGTTGTTTCAAATGCTGCAAGTATCTTAGAGGAATAAAAGTTAAAGAAGAGGATGGGTAGTTTCTATACTTTTTTTTTTCTGACACTTGTGAGCACCATCTGCCACTGCACTAATGACCATGTTCATGGAGCCTGGACTGTCAATAGCCTCTAAAAAGAAGGCAGGGGTGCCAGAGATGGACTTTTTATTATTTCTGTCCACTGTTGTCTATATAAATCACTAAGCCTTTTGCTAAATAGCACTTAGACAGCTTCCTAACTTCTCAGTTTTGTTTTTTCTCAGATACGTTGTCATAGGCAGTTCTCCATTCCAACACAGACACTAACACACAGTGTCAGAAACAATGAGAAGAATATAAACAATTTTGATGAATTTAAACCCAAATATATTTAACTTTCCCTCTAGAGCAGTGATGGACTTGGACAATTTTACAGATTTCTTTCATCTTCTCCTATTGTTTTGAAGGCCACAGCCCAATATATACTCAATAGCAATCATGCCTTGAACCTCCAAAATTGCCCCAAATTGAGCAATAATCAATATTCACACTCATGAGACATTGACAAAGAAATACAATTTTGACATTTCTCTAAATTATTTTTCAAAACTGAACCACATTTTCAATGATAGTGAGTTAGATTATTTTAATGCTGTTATGAATATATATATATTTATATATGTACATAGAAAGAAATTGAAAGAAAACTAATTACATTTTTGGAGTAAAATATTTACTAGTAATGTTATATTTTTAATTACTGGTCCATTAGGTTTATAGTAATTAAGAGTAATACCAAAGTAAAGGATCAAAATACTGAAATTGTAGTATATAGAGAACAACCATGGTTGAAGAAGATAGGGGATGGAATTAGAAATTAACGTTGGATTTAAGGAAGACTGGAATGAAACCATGATGAAGCTGACTTCCTACAATTCCAGTCAAAGCTGAGCACAAGAATCAAGTGAGAAACCAGGTTAAGTTGTGACTGGCAGTGAAAGGAAAGCTTCATACATTAAAAAGTACGATAAAGCATAAAGCAAATTGTAGATGAGGAAGAGAGACTAATTCACAACAATGTAGATACTGATACTCAGAAACAAAGTACGTAAATGGATATAAGGAAAATGAAATAGAAACACACCTGATAATTTAAACATCAGGAGTGCTCATTAGTCTAATGAAAGGGGGAAAAAACAGAAGTGAACTAAGAAAAAGGAAATCAGCAGTTGAATCATGGGATTTTTAGAAGTTAACCAACAGTCCAGTCTCAGAAGTAGTATCATGGATGTTCAGAAGTTAATGGTCCTGGCTTGGAAGCAGAACCATGGGATGTTCAGGAGTCAAGAGTCATGACTTAAGAGCAGGAAACTGAGGTGTTCAAAGGAAAACATCTGCACAGTTCTGAGATCAACACCTCTTCGAATGTGCAGGCTGAAACTGACTCAAAGAAAATGGCACTTGCTTGAAAAGATGTGGATTCCTTCCAGACTAACGTGGTTTGATCAAGCCAGACTGCCTGAAACAGAGTACCAGGTGATCCTACATTCAAAACAGCTGGACAAAGCAGCCTTACAGACTACAGCCAGGATTTCTGAATCTTTTTTGAATCCCCCATGACAGCGCCCCTTGCCAGCAGGAAGTAGTTGAGAAAGAACAACTCCAAAATTCCCAAATATTGTCTATAAATGTTTGTTTTCATTTAAATGGACTTTGTTATATAAAATAAATTAAAAAAATTAAAAAAAAAAAGAAAAAGAAAATGGCACTTGCTAGTTCACAATTCCTGTTAGACTGTGAAAATCATACACAACTAAACTATCACTGAGGCCCTAATTCCTGGTCAGAATAACCCACTCACATCCACATTGGTAATATAGCAGATGATATTTGCAAGGAAGAAAAGGAAACATTTACACATATACCAGTAAACAATTGACCATCCATCACCAAGAGCTTAGGGTTGCTCCTCTTATCCACAAACAAAATCTAATTTAAATAAGACTTTAAGTGTTATATTGAATAAAATATTTGATTTCATAAAATTGATTATACATACATGCAGAAGATATATATATATATATATATATACATATATAAATATTGTAAATGCTGTTATATCCTTTGTTTGCTACAATAAAGTAAAATTATGAGATGTTATTAAATTTATTTATTCTTTCTGAGAGACATTTCTCTATTTCCATTGTCTAATTATAGGGAAATTTTTGTATTGGATAGTATACCCATTCTCCACTAGACTAAGACTGGAAGAACTCTGGTTCATGTAATTGTCACTCTTCCAATATTAAGTTGAAAAATAGTCGTGTTTCCAGACACTGAAAGAAACAATTAATAAATGGGACCTCTTCAAACTTAGAAGCTTCTGTAAGGCAAAGGACACAATTGACAAGACCAAATGGCAGCCCACAGACTGGGAAAAGATTTTCACCAATCCTATATCCGACAAAGGGCTGATCTCCAAAATATACAAAGAACTCAAGAAACTAGTCAACAAAACACCACATAACCCTATTAAAAAATGGGGTACAGAACTGAAGAAAGAATTCTCAATGGAGGAAATCAAAAAGGCTGAAGACACTTAAGAAAATGCTCCACATCCTTAGCTATCAGGGAAATGCAAATCAAAACAACTTTGAGATACCATCTTACCCCTGCCAGAATGGCTAAAATTAGAAACACCAGTGATGACTTATGTTGGAGAGGATGTGGAGAAAGTAGAACACTCCTCCACTGCTGGTGGGAGTGCAAACTCATACAGCCATTTTGGAGATCAGTATGGCAGTTCCTCGGGAAAATGGGAATTAGTTTACCACAGGACCCGGCAATCCCCCTCTTAGGCATATACCCAAAGGATTCACATCAATGCAACAAAGCCATCTGTTCAACTATGTTCATAGCAGCACTATTTGTAATAGCAAGAACCTGGAAGCAACCTAGATGCCCCTCAATTGAAGAATGGTTAATGAAGATGTGGCACATCTACACAATGGAATACTACTCTGCAGAAAAAAATAATGGTATCTTGAAATTCGCAGGCAAGTGGATGGCACTTGAAGAAACCATTCTGAATGAGGTAACCCAGTCACAAAAAGAGGAACACAGTATGTACTCACTCATATATGGATTTCAGACCTAGATCAAAGGATCACCAGCCTATAATTCACATCACCAGAGGAACTAGGATACAAGGTGTATTCTAAGAGATTCATATAAAGTCCCTCACAGAACTGGGAAGGGACAAGTCCCCCAGAGCTCAGGTGAAGTGGGGGGAGGACAGCGAATGGAGAGAGAAATAGGAGAAAATGAGGGGGAGGAAAGGAAAACATGTGCGACCAGGAATATTGAGCCTGGTTAGGAACAGAAGATAGGAAAGAGAGAGAGACAGAGACAGAGAGAGAGAACATAAAAGAGGGAGCCAATATTGGTTTGAAGATAAAACTGAACACAAAGAAAGGTCGAGAGAAGTATAAGACTGCTCCCAACTAACAAGTTGAGCTTACGTGGAAAGGCTATCATAAATGCCCTTCCAGGAGAGTGAGATCAACAACTAACTTCTCCATGGACCCCTCAACTAATGCCTGTTGAAAACAGGATCAAATACCCATACATAAACACTGAGTCGAACTAGAACCCAGATGCAGATGGAGAGGACAAGATTATGCTGCAGAAACACATAGAGACAGCTTACCTGAACAAGGAGGAGCTAAAGGCCACTAGACTGATAGCTAGGAAGACAGCATGGGACTGACTCAGGCCCCCCTGATTATGGGTCTCAGCCAGAAGGACTGAGCAGTCAAAGAGACCTCAGACAGTGGAGCCAGGATGTATCCCTGGTTCACAAAAGAACTTTGCGAACATATCCCCCATGGAGGGATAACTGCTTTAATCTAGAGACAGGAGAGAAGCCCTAGTCCCTACTTCACAGGACCTGTCAGATCTATATGACCCCAACTGGATGGCACTCCCCTACTGGGGGAACTGGGGTGGAGGGATGGGAGGGGAGGGTGTTTAGAGTGCATGTGAGAGGGCAGAGAGGGTAAAAAAGGGAGGGAAAGAGGTAGGGAGGGCTGGGGGGTGAGGGAGCGAGGGAGGGAGGGAGGGAGAGGGAACTGGGTTCGACATGTAAAATAATATATTAAACTAAAAAAAAAAATGCTTTGACTCCAAAATTTAAGTTAAGGACAAGTTACTGGGGAAAAGGATTTATATTTTTGTTTCCACAGAAAATGAAAAGATGTGGATTCCTTCCAGACTAATGTGGTTTGATCACACCAGACCGCCTGAAACAGAGTACAAGCTGATCCTACATTCCAAACAGCTGGACAAAACAGCCCTACAGACTACAGCTAGGATATCTGAATCTTCTTCGAATCCCCCAAGACAGCGCCCCTTACCAGTAGGAAGTAGTTTGGAAAGAATGATGCCCAAATTCCCAAATATTGTGTATAAATATTTGTTTTCATTTAATTGGACTGTTAAATAAAATAAAAAAAAAATAAAAATAAAAAAAAAAGAAAAATAGTCGTGTTTCACTCTCAGGAAAAGAAGCTCTCATACTTCAGTTTTTGTTAAGACTAAATTCTTTTATTATTATTATTATTATTATTATTATTATTATTATTTAATTTTATATAACCCACACACCAACGAACACCTGATTTTTGGTAAAACAGCTAAAAGTATACAATGGAAAGAAGAAAGCATCTTCAACAAATGGTGCTGGCACAACCAGATGATGTTGTGTAGAAGACTGCAGATAGACCCATGTATATCACCATGCACAAAACTCATGTCCAAATGGATCAAAGACCTCAAAATAAATCTAGCCACACTAAATCTCTTAGAACATAAAGTGGGAAGTATCCTTGAACAAATTGGTACAGGAGACTGCTTCCTGAACATAACTCCAGTAGCACTGACACTGAGATTGACAATTAATAAATGGGAGATTCTCAAACTGAGAAGATTCTGTAAGGCAAAGGGCACAGCTCACAAGACAAAACGGGAGCCCACAGACTGGGAAAAGATCTTCACCCATCCTACATCTGACAGAGGGTTGAACTCACAATAGAGGAAATCAAAAGCCTGAAAGACACTTAAGAAAGTGCTCAACATCCTTAGCTATCAGGGAAATGCAAATCAAAACAACGTTGAGTTACCATCTTACTCCTTCCAGAGTGGCTAAAATTAGAACACCAATGACAACTTATGCTGGAGAGGATGTGGAAAAAGGGGAACACTCCTCCACTGCTGGTCGGAGTGCAAACTTGTACAGCCATTTTGGAGATCACTATGGTGTTTCCTCAGGTAAAGGGGAAGCAATCTACCACAGGACCCAGCAATCCCACTCATAGGCATATACCCAAATGATCCACATCCATGAAACAAAGACATGTGATCAACAATGTTCATAGTAGCATTATTTTTAATAGCAAGAATCTGCAAGCAACCTAGATGCCCCTTAACTGAACTGAAGAATGGATAAAGAAGTTACGCAATGGAATACTACTCTGTTGAAAAAAAAAAAAAAAAAAAAAAAAAACTATGCAATCTTGAAATTCGCAAGCAAGTGGATGGAACTTGAAGAAACCATCCTGAATGAGGTAACCTCATCACAAAAATAGGAACATGGCATGTATTCACTCATATATTGATTTTATACATAGAGTGAAGGATCACCAGCCTATAATTCACACTGCCCTAGAAACTAGGATACAAGGAAGATTCTAAGAGATTTATATAAGATTCCTCACACAAGGGGAAAGGGACAAGAACTCCTGAGCATATGGGGAGTGTGGGTGCAGTGAGTGGCGAGGGAGCTTAGAGAAAGAAAAGGAGAGGAGAGGAAAGCATGTGGAACAAGAAAGAAAGAGAGAGAGAGAGACAGAGAGACAGAGAGACATAGAGAGAGAGAAAAAAAGAGACCATAAAAGAGGGAGGAATTATAGGTTTGAAGAGAAAATTGAACCTAGAAATATGGCCAGAGACCTACAAGGCTAACCCCAACTAATAATAATGGAAAGGCTACCATAAATGCCCTTTCCTGATAATGAGATGGACGATTAACTTATCCACCATCATAGAGCCTTCACCTAGTAGCTAACGAAAACAGAAGCAAATGCCCAAAAATAAACACGGAGCCAAACTGGAATCCAGATGCAGAGAGGGAGGACAAGACCAGGCTATAGAAACATATAGAGACAGCTGACCTGAACAAGGAGGAGGTAATGGGTCCCCAGAATGATAGCTGGGAATCCAGCATGGCACCGACTCAGACCCCCTGAACATGGGTATCAACTAGAAGTCCTGAGCAGTCTAAGGGACCTTGGACAGTGGAACCAGTTATATCCCTGGTGCACAAAAAGACTTTGGGAGCACAGCAGCCATGGAGGGTTACTCCCTTAGCCTAGAGACAGGAGAGAAGGCCTAGCCCCTACTCTATATGACTTGACAGATATAGATGACTCCTCCTGGAAGGCATCACCCTACATGTGGAGTGGGGCGGGGGGGGGGGGGAATGGGAGGGGAGGTTGGTTGGGGGACATGAGAGGGTGTGCGAGAGGGAAAGAGGGAGGGAGAACGAACTGGGATTGATAGGAATAAAACAAAAACAAAAACCAACAGAAACTGTGTCAATAAAACTCAATTTTAGATAACTTGAAAGTGAGATAAAAGCTTCAAATAAATTGTAAGCAAAAGTAAGGAAGTTGGTGTTTATAATAAATGTATAAATGCAATTATGTTATTGAAACAAAAGCACGTCAATTCAAAGAAGGTCATGTATAAGAAAGCGTGTAGTAGTAATACCCACAACAACAAACCTGAATACATCAGAAAGAAATTCATATATTTTACTCAGGACAACCACAATTCGTTCAACACTTAAAGATCAATCTAAAATTACAGAAAAGAGGAGACATGGCAAATAGCAAACTCATGAATTTTCAAAACAGTGAACACTGAAACATGTCATTTTCATACTAACAAAACTCTTCTTCAGAAATAAAAGCAAAATTGGGCCTAGTTATGTACATTGTAATTCTAGCACTTAGAAGACTGTAAAAGTAATACCATTAGATTAAAATGAAACAGAATGTATGTAGAGAAGGTTCATCTCAAATGAAGAGACAAAGAGAATAAAAATAAATAAACAAGAAAAGAAAGAATAGGGAAAAGATGGAAAGAAGGAAGGAAAGAGGAGAGGAATGAAGGAGAGAAGGAGAAAACGGAGGAAGGAAAGTACATAAATACAAAATGAAAACATACTAGACTTTTAAAAATAAGAGCATTTGCACAAATCTTACAGAATGTGTAATTATGAAAAATGTACCATGGATCATGTTAAAGGAAATTTTAAACTTGTATCCCTATGAAGAAGAGGAAAATACAAGGAAAAAAAATACTATTTTCCTTTTCACATTCTAATAAATAAAGTATCCATAGCTGTTTAAAAGCGAAGGTAACATTCTTTTGTGATTTGCAACATTTCTCTCCATATAAAGTATGACAGTAACAGGACAAAAGGCAAAGAAGTCAGTCTAAAGTTTCTGTATTTTAGATAGAACATAACTATACTAATGCTAACTATGTTGAAAAGAGTTGAGTATGTGTTTCAAACTGTATCAAAACTACTAAAATCACAAAGACTAAAACAAATATAATAAACATTCCAAAACAGTGGCCATTGTTTCAATCAGATCAAAGAAAACAAATACATTGAATTCCCATGGAATAAGCATCCACAGTTCAGTCTTAACCAAATCCAACCTGGAGCTGTGCCAACATAAGCAGCCTGCATGTCAATGCATGACAGAAATGCTAATTGTTTCAGGGAGTCTGGGAAGCACAAACTTAGTCACAAAAGTTACCAGACCTTTAATTTCAATTCTGTTCATAAGAAGATTTTATGTCATTTTTTAAAATAAAAACACAAGAAAAGAATTTCTCCGTGTTTTTTGTTTGTTAATTTTTGTTTTTGTTTGTTTTTTTTTCATTCACATTGTTAAAAAATGCTGTCTGGAAGACTGGATTGATAAAGTGGGAAGCATAAGTTGGAAACAGCAGACTACAGCAACATGAACACATCTGTATCCAAAGAAGAGTGGATAAACATACAGTATAGAGCATATAGTGACATTTGAATCATGAGAATTCTCTTAATTATAATAGAATCATATATGGTGATAAAAGAATGGCGAGGAAGGAAGAAAGAATAAGAAAAGATATATGATAGTTTATAGATAATAGATAAGGAGATGAAAGATACAGACATGGTATAATATATCTAGATATAGTCATAGATGATGCGCAGTAAATGCCGTTTAGATGATAGATGTATGAATGGACAACTTAAAGATAAGATGATAAGCAGATAGACTGATAGATGATTATAGATGGTTATGAATTATAGGAATAAATAGGAATAACTATATTTACTGTATTAATGTTACATATTAATAAAAATAAATTTATTTAAATTAAATAGTAAAATGTATAAAAATAAAGGAAAAACATATATAGATGAATCAACAGAAAATGATATATGGATAGAGAGTTGACTATCTAAAGTATAAGAGAAGGCATGTGCAGAAAATATGTTGTCAATATATTTTTTTGAAATACTAATAATGAGTAAAACTGCTTCAGGGTTTCTCTAGTACCTAAGGTACATTCAAAAGAAAGAATAAAAATGAAAAATTGGTTGTGATTTCTAAACCACTTTCCCTTATACAGTGACGTGTGTGTGTGTTTGTGTGTGTACATACCTATATATCTCTACAATAAATAATGAATTACAATTTGTTCTTAAAATATGATCTATTTCTTCATTCGCAATGTTGGCTTTTACTCATACAAGCCTTTCTACAAAGATAAGACTTATAATTTTGCACAATAATGAAAGTAAAACAATCTTAAGGTCATTCTTATGAACTGTGTTCAGATGTGTCTGTTATAAACACAAATAGATGTAACAAAGCTTTCCACAACATTACAGAACAACACTTTTGGCTTCATGTTTGAGAGGATCAAATTTTTTATGCTTGAAAATCCACTGAAATAAACTACATAACTTGATTTATTTTTCACAAGGTCAAAGCCATGACATTTTCACAAAGCCTTTGGTCTTAACCTTAGAAATCCAGATGCTCAGGATAAAGGCAGAGAAAATGAATAGGAAATCTCTAAAGGTGCTTTCCTATTATTGAATGCAAATATATTCATTAAGGAAGAGGGTGAATAGAAAGGTATATCCTACTTTTAATGAATTTTTTTAACACACAAATAATCAGTAAGTGTACATTTGAATTTAACCTTTGAAGCAAGAATGATTGAGTGGAAATGAGATGGATGAAAAGATCTTATCTGCATCTTTCTTTCTTTTCTTTTTTTTTTAAACTCTGTTTCTTAAAACTGTACCTGTGGCATGCACATTTCGGGTTCATAAGAAGCTGCATTATATATCCATTTCTGTGCCCTCAGTCTTCATGCAGAATACCTTGAGGACCCAGCAGAATAATTTTTATGGTTTTTTTTTTTATCTTTAATTGCATTGCTAGAAACTCCCTTGTATTCTGGAAAGATGATGAATAGCTCTTTAAAAATATAGCTAAAAATGGTAAAACACTGGAAAGTAATTTAATGAATTTAAATGCAGTAAATGTTTGCAATACAAATTGAACCTATTATATTCATTAATACAATTGAGTGCATTACACATATTATATATATATATATATATAAAGAGAGAGAGAGAGAGAGAGAAAGAGAGAGAGAGAGAGAGAGAGAGAGTTGTGCCCCAATATACACGAAGGGGGGAACCACTTATATGGCATTTATAATTAATGATCATTGTAGCTCTCAAGCAGATTGATATTAATATGTCAGTGTTCATGTTACAACAGGATTCTGATGAGACTTCTGCAATGAAAGGTTTGGACCTCAAGGAATTTAGAAAATAAAATGTAGTCAAGAACTTACTAAAATGTGTTTGGGCCTTTAAGATTAACAAGCAATTTGACTGTTTTCAACCCTTATTTGTTGACATGAAAAACTTTTAAACATTTTAAACAAAAATGAGAAGTTGAGTCATCAGGCTTTTTAAAGGTCCCCAGAAAGGCTCAGATGTTACCTGGTCAGGTAACACTACTATCAGGTGTATCCAGTGGGAGGGTCTAGCCTTCCCCTTCCTTCCTCCCTCCCTCCCTCTTTCCCTCTCTCCCTCCCTCCTTCCCTCTCTCTCCCTCCATCCCTCTCCTTCCACCAACTAAAGCATCTGTTCTGCCATTGAATCCACTGAGGAATACTGCTACCTCTCCCACAGACCCAAATAACAGGAGGAGCAGAGATGGAAGCCCCCCAGAAATATGAGCCACTGTCAAACTTTCATATGTTAAGTAGATTTTCATGATAGTTACTATAATTATAGAAATCTGGCAACAGATAAAATATACAGGAGAAGGTTTACATTTTTTGTAAATGCCTGAAACTTAAAAACAAAAACCACCCACTTAAACCTCTCTGTTAAGGAATAGGATTGAAAATCTGTTTATATTGAATCATATGGGTAACTGCATTACTAGGAAACTCCATTTATAAAAGAATAGCTTTCAAGATAATGGTCCTGTATTCTTCAAAAATATTTTCATTTTACAGTTTGATGCTCTAAAATGTAACAAAATCTGTTATCTATATCGTCTCATTAATATACTTATTGTCTAAAATAATGAAATTCATTTTGGAAATCTTATATATCATCTACTTTGATCATGCCTGCTATCTTTCCTATTCTCAAATGATCAAATAGGTTTTCCTGAGTATTTAATGCAACCTTAATTAAGAGATTTCCTAGAAGCCAAAAATGAAAACACACCACCATATTTCTGCTTCCATATACTTAATACATGACCTTCATTATCTCAATGACTGTTTGGTTTGTGCTATTGGAAGTTACCAGAAACTGAGCTGGTATCCACTCTCTCCTCTCTGCCTGAAACCAATGCCTTTTTCAAGAAAAAAAAAGACCCATTTCTTATCTATTCCATTGACTTCTAAGACATGAGTACAAAATGGCCTGCAGAAGAGGGAATATCTAAATGCCAAGTCACCCATAATAGTGTTAATAATACTGCCTCTCTCAAGTAGTTGACAGGTAACCTTTTATCTTCTTTTTAATCTGCAAAAAGTCTGTGACTTTCATTCTAGTAATCATATAGAAGTGACAAGTGGAAAAGTTAACTGAAGATCTTATAACTTATGCAAAACTCATATTAGTAAAATAACTCTGAGACAAATATGGAAGATAAATTCAACACCGACTTAAAAAAAAAACATTTAAGAGCTTTGCATCACTTATCTAAACAGCATATTCAAATTTTATGGCAAATGAATTGTTTTTATAGAAATATTTAGAATTACACTCAAATACACTTTGACAGGGGCACTGTATCCTTGAAGGTTCTACTTATCCCTCATTACTTGTTGCTAATCCAATTACCTTGACTTTTTTTTCTTTAGATAATGATGTGGTTTTCAATATATTTTCGAGATCACATCTTTATTTTCTCATAAAGACTTCCATATATAATGTTATGACTATGACGATAGAAGACAAGATGTATCACAGTGGAACATGTGCTCACAATGTCAGTTTTTAAGTAAATGAGTACATTTGGCTCATTTTTCTATCTTTAAAATGTTGAATTTCATCAGATTTAGTCTACTCTTCAGACTCATTGAAGACCACACCAACATTCCTGGGAATGATTAATCTTCATGATGAATGAGGAGATTGAAGTTGTATTATTTAGAAGAAGGAGGAAAAGAAAGAATGTCAATTATAAATATCCAGGTCAAGCTAAACTGAAGAGAGGCAAAACTAGAATTTCATGGAGCGTTTGGTGCAAAATAATATCCATGAGTTGCCAGAATGAATGTGATGCAAAAGAAAGAAGAGGAAACACTGAGGTATCAGCTGAGGTGATAATATTAGAAGCAGTAAGCTTAAGAGTGAAAGTAAAATGTCTTCAATAATTCTCAGTATTTTGCTTAAAATGTAGATTTAATTATATATCAGCTGTATGGAAACTCAGAACACTAAGGGGGATGATAAAGACTTGGGGGCATGTTCACAGATATGCTAATTCTGACACCATATAGCTGGCCAAGCCCAAGAGTGTAACCAAATTTTATATATATATATATATATATATATATATATATATATATATATATATTCTCTCTCCCTCCCTTCCTTCCTCTTCCTGTGTTTGTGTGTGTGTGTGTGTGTGTGTGTGTGTGTGTGTATACAAAGAAGCAACAATTTGTCTCATGGTGAGATTGTCTCATGGTCAGAGCACAACTTATAGAAGTTTGGTTTTTCCATTTTACCATGTGGGTCCTAGGGATAGTTGTTAAATGTCCTCAGGGCTTGTATGAAGTAACTTTAACAGTTTTGCTTATATTTCAGCAATAGAATGACCATTGCTGACATGGTATTGAATGTTGTCACAGTGTCTATGAGTTTGTATGTATATTAGTCCCCTTGTATCTGGAAGATATTTCCTTTGAGTCATATACCTCTTCTAGCTCTTAAACTATTTCCATATGCTCTTCTACACAGATCTCTGAGCCTTAAGAGTAGAAGTTTCATAAAGAAATTCCACTCAGAGGCAAATGCTCCAAAATCTTTCAGTCCCTATACATTGTCCAGCTTTGGATCTTGTTACTAATTATCATCTACTGCAAGAAGAAGATTCTCTGAAGAGGACTGGGAGTTGCTTTAATATATGGGAATGGTAACATTTCATTAGAAGTCATTTTATTGTTATATTCCTTATATATATTATATATAATATATATATTAAGGTTTATATATATAAACCTTAAAATTTCTTTTTTAATTAATATATTTTATATTACATATCAATCCCAGTTCCCTTCCATGCTCTCCCTCCCTCTTTCTCTCTTTCCCACCCTCACATGCACCGCAACCATCCCCCACCCCCCCAGTCTCCACATGTAGGGTGATGCCCTCCAGGAGGGGTCATCAAGTCATTTGGAGTATGGACTAGGATTTCTCTCCTGTCTCTATGTTAAGGGAGTATCCCTCCATGGGGGATGTGCCTGCAAAGTCCTTTTGTGCACCAGGAATACATCCTGGTTCCACTATATGAGGTCCCTTAGACTGCTCAGGCCTTCTAGCTGAGACCCATGTTCAGGTGGTCTGAGTCAGTCCCATGCTGGATTCCCAGCTATCATGATCTCTGATAATGAGATCAATGGCTAACTTATCCACCATCACAGAGCCCTCATCTAGTAGCTGATGGAAACAGAAGCAGACATACACAACTAAACACTGACCCGAACTGGAATCCATATACAGAGATGGAGGGTAAGATCTTAAAATTTCTTATGCACCCCATTATAAATCAGGCTTTCTTAATAAATTCCGAGTATCATTTGATAGCATAACGCTGCTCTGAGGTAGTTGCTGTCAGATGATTAACATCACATCTAGCATTTAATTATCAAAGGGCAGCAGATAGACGAAAAAATATTCTTAGGCATCCATATGTGTCCCAATCGAAACAAAAATTACCTATTAACTCACTGTACTTGGAAAACCAGTTTTACATTGAAAGTATCAGGATGCCCTACCCTATTGACAGCAGCTTTCTATTAAAGAGAACCTAGAAGCAGAAAGGCTGTTCTTGGAGCTTCTCTCAATCTTGTCCCTTATAGCAGCTCATAAAAGAATTGCCAATCCTTTCTGTTAAGTAGATCACAAGACCCTCTTTTCCAGAGAAGCATATCTTCAGAGAGGACCTCCTTTGTCTTCCAATGACAGAGATATGATTAAGAGCTGAAGAATCAGATTTTCCTACATTTGCTTACATTTATTACCATTAGTTCAGATGACTTTTTCTCTATTTATCCTTCTACACAGCTGTCTACCCAGCCTCTTACTTAAGCATAAACACACGTTTATAGATTCCTTTGCCTATCAATTTCTTAAGGTTGTTTGACATTTCACAATTATATTAAGTGAGGTTCTTTATTTTGTACTTGTTTGTACACTCTAGCCATAACGCTGTAATATACAACGGAAGAGAATTTTTTTTTTCTCTAAAGTTTTATTACTCGAACTCAAGAATGAATCTGAATTTTGATATTTTTTTAAAGAAAGTGCCTCATTATCGCTCTTAATAAAGATACCCCCTATATTTGAGTTTGTTCTAATTTTGCATCTTTACCTTCTATTTCTTTTATTCTTTATCTTTTTTCCAAATGGAATGTTTCATTTTTTACAAGTAGAAAGTTTACAACCTTTTAAAAAAGATTAACTTGTAAAATATTTCCATTTTCCAAAATCTAAAGATCATTTGACTGTTTATAAACAACAACATCAATAAAAGCAAAATGCTCACTATTTTGCCTCACACATAGACTTATTTGTTTTATAAATCATGGTTTCCATTCATTTCATCAGAATTAGCCACAGGCAAGATTCTGTGATCTTCTTCCCTTAAGATGTCTTCCTTGTGACCTTGAAACTTGCTTGTTCCCTATCATTTAAAGATGATGATTGTATGCTTTACTTAAAGAGGTCATTATCAAGGAATTGATTAATACCTATATTTGTATTTTATGCATGTTAATCCTAAAGAACAAGGAGTATAGCTAACCCATTATTGCTTTAGCTACTAGGGATATGAAATTCCATATTACATTAGGAAAATATGTTTCAGGAAGTAGATAAACTGGTGAGGCCATGGACAATATAGGAGAAGCCATTGCTGCTACTTTTCTTATTAAACTAGTTACTTCTTTCTAAATACATTTCTCATATCTATGGAGGAGTGTAGATCTCACCTTTCAATAAAATCTACTGTTGCAGCATAGAAAGCACATAAAAGAAATTCACACCTGGTCAAATGGTCAAAATGTACAGAATAATTGGTTGTGGAATAATGGGAGATGTCATTCTGTAAATATGTTTATCTTATTGGTTAATGAATAAAGCTCTGTTGGCAAACAGGAAAGTAAGACAGGAGGGACTAGGAGACCAGGAGAATTTTGGGAGCTCTAGTAGGGAATCAAAATGTAGAACCAAGAGGAGTAAGCAGTCCGGACCCTCTCTCCAGCAAGATAAGAACACATGGAAACTCTTAGCTTGATAGAAATGAGTTAATAGCTAAGACAGAGCTATCCAATAAAATCTCTAGTAACTGGCCAACAGTTTCAGAACTAATGCAGTGTCTCTGTGTGTCATTTGGGGCTGATGTGGCTATGGGACCAGGCCGATGAAAAAGTGTTCATACCAGTGGAATACTCATCCTCAGCTGATGAATCTACAATACCACCCATGCCCTTAAGTTTCATGGGATAAACAGAAGATTGTAAGAGCCAGAGTACCAGGATGTCTACTGTGAAATACTGTCTAATATGTATGGCATATAAGGGAACTTATAAAAGGAAACCGTACTGTGAGCAAATTTTTAGTCTAATAACAAACAACACAGATTCAATAACATTCCACTGCCCCCAAGTATCATTAACTTAAACATTCAAAAATGAAGTATGAAAGGAGAATGAAACAGACCTATATTTCCCTAGTGTCCAACTTCTACCTTGATCATTCTTATGGCCATCTCAGGAAAGAAGTAGATTTCTCTTTTCTGTACTTCAGAATCCAGGACCATTTTAATACTTTAAAAATAAAAATATAAAATAAACAAGCCTATTCCACATTTATAGACATTGTTCAGCAGGAAATGGGGACATGTCTCTTAGTTGTGCTATTCTAATTGAAGTCTGAAGTTTTCAGGCAAGATTAAGAGGAAGAGGACATAATATACAAGACCACCAAAGGTAAATCAGAAAAGATATTTGAGAAGAATCAGCAATTGATCACTGGTACACCAAAATGGTTCTACTTTCTACTGCCTGTAGAGTATTCAGCTTATAAGTTTACCTATGAAGGATTTGTCCCAGCATAAAAAGAATAACAGCAATCATGTTAAAGCAGACAAAACAGTAGAAAAATGTTCAGAGAGAGAGAGAAAGAGAGAGAGAGGGAGAGGGCACCTGAATGCTTGTCTCATAGTGATATTCTTCTCTAGCTGTTTCCCACTTCCCAGTGACCCACTCCCATCACATCCTGTGACCATAGTTCCCACATAGCTCCAACACACTTTTAAGGATTATGCCAATTTTACTTCTTACTATAAGACACCTTTGGAAAGTTACTGTTCCATGAAAGGTTTTAATTATCTGTCATATTAGATGAGTATAAGGAGAACCTTGCGCACTTCTCTGTCCCAAGGAGGTTACAGAATGGCATCTATCCTCTTCATGTCATGTTAGTAATAGCAAAACAAACCTTCCATGTGTTGCTGGTGTTTGAAATTTTGATTTCCACATAGGCTGCCTGGTTTCCCTTATCAAAATGGATCCTAGTTCCCAAATAATGCTTAGGGTCCATTAAAATCAAAAGGATTATTACTCTGACATGATTTTAGGAAAATATTGCTGCCAAATACAATGTGTATTGCTTTTATGTGATTTTCTAAGTCATCAATGCAAAATGTTTGAGGATTGGGTTGCATAAAAATAGGAAGAAGCCAATTGCATCATTTGCCAATCAAACATCTATTTTTTCTATTAGGATGAGGTCCATATTATTGTTGTGTTTAGAACTAAACGAATGGAAGGTATTAATAATTTTCACATTACACGTCAACATATGTAAAGCACTATTTTGCTTTGCAAGAATACATTCAAAAAATCATTAAAATGGATCATTAAAGAACATCCCAGTCCTCTCAGTTGTAGAAGACGACACCGTGAACATGCACACACCTCTTGAGTTTCAGATAAGTGTTAGCCTTATCTGTGTCAACACAGACAGTAGGACAATTTATAAAAAGCAATCCAATGTGATTTTTCATTGACTGATTATAGGGATGCAAGCTCTGACCAGGCAGGGTACTCTTCATTTTCTTCAATTCCAGGATGAACCTAATGACAAGATATTCACATTATTACTTGTAGGGTCCTGCATGGATCCCAGCTGGAGTGTTCTGCAGTCAGCTGGAAAATCTAGCCCCATAGTTGCTATTGGTACTCTTCCTGATTTGGTAACACACATCTTCTGGGGTGGAATTAAGCCTGAGAACTTAAGTTCTTGACCATGGATTGTTTTCTATTGTGCTTCCCCTCAATAAACAGCATCAGCACTCCTGTTGAGATTGACCCACTGTCTTGTTTCTTATTTTAATATCTAGGCCTTCACCCTATTAGAGGAACAGATTGTAGTGTGGACACTACAATTACTGTTTTTACTTGATTGTCCTTTCCCTTTTAAGTATATATATATATATATATATATATATATATATATATACACTTAGTCAGAAGCATAAATTTTTTATTGCTAATCCTGGGTATCATATATTTTTCTGAAAATTCTAAAAACTAGAGGAAAGACAAAAATATATATTTTCTCAGATGAAATTGATTCTAGGTAAAGCATATTCTTTTGTGAAAAGTTACACAGAGGACCAAACAAATAATACTTGTCTTTATCTGAGGCACAATGGAGACTATGGTTGTATCAATTTTCTTGTTTAAGATACACAAAGGCCAGGGATGGTAGTACTATGATAGTTGAGAATAGCTCACTTTGCAGGAAAGGTACTGTCCTAATGACTGTGAGGAAGAGCTATATCTACAGTGGCTGAGATAAGGATAAGACTTTGTGGATAAACTCTGATTTTGCAAAAGGAAATGTTTCAAATGCTATCCTTCTCCACAGCTTTCAAGGAAAAGGAGGACTGCTCACCTTTCTGACTATACTCATGATGGACTCCTGCACCTCTTTATTTTGGACCTGAATATTTTCAACTCTCAACAGAATATCCTCTCTCTCTCTCTCTCTCTCTCTCTCTCTCTCTCTCTCTTCCTCTCTCTCTCTCTCTCTTTCTCTCTCTGTCTGTCTGTCTCTCTCTCTTTGCTGTCATCTATTCCTCCCCTGACTCAGATTTCCTAGTCTTGAGTGCTTTCCTCTCCTCCCTTTCTCTTTCTCCTAGCTCCCTCTCCACTCACTGCCCTCCCACTCCCAATATGCTCAGGAGATCTTGTTCCCTTCCCCTTCTGTGAGGGACTTTGCATAAATCTCTTAGGTTCCTCCTTGTATCCTAGTTTCTCTGGCAGTATGAATTATAGTCTGGTGATCCTTTGCTCTATGTCTAAAATCCATATATAAGTGAGTAGATACCATGTTCCTCTTTTTGTGACTGGGTTACCTCACTCAGGATGTTTTTTTTTTTTTTTCAAGTTCCATCCACTTGCCTGCAAATTTCAAGATACCATTTTTTTTTTTTTTTTTTTGCAGAGTAGTATTCCACTGTGTAAATGTGCCACATCTTTATCCATTCTTCAGTTGAAGGGTATCTAGGTTACTTCCAGGTTCTTGCTATTACAAATAATGCTTCTATGAAAAAAAAAGAGAGAGATACCATAATGGAGAGAGCCCTCATAGGCTTGTAGTGAAAACTGACTATAGAGAAATGTCCAGAGAACTACAAGGATGATGCCAACTAACAATCTGAAAAACAGTGGAAAGGCTACCTTAAATGCTCTTCCCTGATAATGAGATTGATGACTAACTTATCTGCCATCATAGAGCCCTCATCTAGTAGCTGATGGAAACAGAAGCAGTCACCCACAGTTAAACAATGAACCAAACACCTGGAATTCAGTTACAGAAAGGGAGGTGTGATATGAAAATGGGGGCAAGAATGGGCTACAGAAACCCATAGAGACAGCTGACCTGAACAAAGGGGAGCTAATGGAACCCCCAGCTTGATAGCTGGGAAACCAGCACTGGACTGACTTAGACCATCTGAACATGGGTCTCAGCTAGAAGGACTAGGCAGTCCAAAGGACCTCTGACAGTGGAACCAGGATGTATCTCTGGTGCATGGAAGGATTTTGGGAGCACATTCCCAGGGATGGGATATTCCTTTAGCCTAGAGGCAAGAGGGAGGGCCTAGTCCCTACTCCAAATGACTTGAAAGGTTTTGATGATCCCTCCTGGAAGGCATCACCCTCCCTGTGGAGTGGAGGTGTGGGGGTGGGATGGAAGGGGGCATGGGAGGGAAGGAGGGAGGGATAGGGAACTGGGATTGATATGTAAAATAAGAAAAAAATTGAATATTGTAGTGTGCTCCTGATATAACACTGAGTTTCTTCAGTAAGTGATGCAGAAGGTTTTCCAGGCAAGCAATACGCTGAATATCATTTTCAGAAAGTCTTCAAGGAATGCAGCAGTAATGAGTAATCATGTTCATGTAAATATAGTTGATCAGGATGCATTACATTTTGTTTTTAATTAGAAGAGCATAACTGAAATGTACATTTATAATTTTATGGGGACATTCATATTTTGTAGATGAAAGTGTCTTAGAACTGTGAATTTCAAGATATTCACCTACATATTGCTAAATACTATATTATTTTAAGTAATAACTACATTTCTCTAATGAAACATTGTTTCTCTTATTGTATTTTCTGAAATTATACCATTAGAATCTGCTTTAGATCTTGCCTATATAATAGCATTGCTTGCCCATGAGAAACCAAAGCTTTTTAGTGATTCAGTAAGTGCCCAAATGAGCTGACTTAAAAAAAGATAACTGTCACCAATCTCAGTGGCATATGGCACAAATCATTTTTAGTCAAATTCATCATAACAATCAGGTTGTTCACAATATTACACTCATCTAAGATGGTTCTGTTTCAGGGGATATGAAAACAAAAATTTAATAAAGAAAGCGTGTCATTTGTGAATGTGCTTTTCTCAGTTTACCTTAATCTCTGTCATTGCTTCTAGCAGAGCAGTCAGTCCATCTGTCAGTATGAGCACAGGAAGATCAGTGGTACAGTGTTGCTTTCATTATGAGCATCAGTGGAAATCCCAATGGAGTTTAACCTCCCAGTGGGTTCTCACTCCCAGCATCATACAAGAAGCTCAGCTCTGATTTAAAATACTTACTGTGTTGATGTTTGTAAGCAACTCTGTGGTGATAAATATAAAATCTATAAAGCTATGATACAAACTTTGTGAAGAAAAACATGTAATGATATGAAGGAATGGAAACGGATCCTGGGAGCCTTGTGGCTTAGCACTAATAGTGAGTGCTTGAGTTTGATGAACCACAAACTCCCAAACTTACGGAGCATGCTGGTGGTTAAAATTCAGTATTAACATCTCAAGTCTCCACTTTATATTTAACAGCTAGTGTTATAATATTCCATGTTGCAAAGACACTGGAGTGAAGTCAATACAGTAGTTTATGAACTGTATACCAGTGTAAAATGTCATAAAAATGTTATTTCTTCTACTATCTTCACTTCTCATTACTTTCATATGTTGTTCAAATCAACTGAAATTGTTTCAATATAAGTTATGGCAAAGGTCATAGAGGAAAGATCATATAAGTTGTAAGTTATAGCTGCCACAATAAATAGAACTTTCCATAATATTTGAAGGCATGGTTTCATTGTGGGGAATATTAGATAGCATGTGCATGATACTGTTTTGTCCTTTCAGTACAGTCATAGGAAATGTGCAAGAAACCAGAACAATACTATATAAGTAAGGTGCAAACATGGAGCCTGCATATTGTTGAGAATCAAGAGGAGCTGATTTAGTGTCAATAGTGTAAACTAATGCCAAAGAGGTACTATTAGAAATATGTAATGAAAGCAACTGAACTTGCATTCTTATGCATACACATAAATGTATATTTAAACATAGGTACCCAATTCAGGCCAGTTTTCTACAGAATAATAAAAAAAAACCCTGGTAGTAACATATTGCAAATTGGGCCAATTAAAAGGACAATTCATAACTCAGTTGCATAATTTTATTATTATAAAATTTTCTTTTAATTAGTCAAATGCATAATATGATTTTCTACCATTGCTCACTCTTTCAGCATTTCCTTACAGGTTTGATTATAATGTGTATATAGTGCTCGTAATCACCTACTGGATGGCTGATCCAGTGTACTGCTTGAACTCTTTGGGATAAAATTATGGACTGAGATCTTTTGGCTTCCTCTTTTGTTTCTGGGGTATTGAGTGAAAAAGTGTGGCAGCTGTTGAAATTCTTGGTCTCTGAGCAAATATAATGTCTGTAAATGTTAAAATAGAAACTGAGTTAGTCATTGTTAGTAAATGAATCCATGAGTAGAATATTAAAGCATGGAATAAATGTGTTATTTTAAAAATTAGTGTTAAATAAATCTGGGAACAAGCAATGACGTGGTTATTTTAACTCTTTTCTCATTAGATATGAAATGTCAGCTTCTTTTCATGTAAGTGTCCAGCTCCTAAACCACTTCCTTTCTCACTGGTCCTGTGTATTCGCTCCCTCCTCAATATTTATGTTTGAAGTGAAGCCCTTCAAATTAAAAAATAGTTAATGCTTTAACGCTTATTTTACTCTGGGATTTGAGTTAAAACTCACTGCTCTCTTGTTATTTGTTGCTCATAACTGATGTTTCTTTTAACTAGATATTTTTACATTAGACAATTCTTTTTATGAACACTGAATATATTCAATTATACCTTTCAAAGTTAATCATAAATACTGAATGCAATTGTGTTACTGTTGACATAATTAGTTATCAAGTCTAACATTTTTTAAAATGACTAAATAAGAAGAAATTAAATACAAAATAAGAATTAGAATGTATCTATTAATCAACATATAAGTATTAAAATAAATTTACTTAACTATATTATTTAAAATGTGTTATTTAAAATAATAATCAGATGCTTTTTGAAAGTTTAATGGGTCACTAAGGAAGTGTAGGCAGTTAACAGTTATAAAGTCTAGAACACAAAATGAAAGAGAAACCTGAATAAAAATAAGTCATGAAGGACATTTATTATAAACTCTGAGCTCTATTTTCTAGGTACCATTTCTGGGATTGAACTTTAACATACTTCCTCATCATCTATCCTGAGTGTTCTTATACAGATAAAATGCAGTCATCAATCAGAAATAAACTACTCTCATTTGTTTTTCTCTTTTAAACTATTTTTTCATAACTTAGTTTGATCAAATTCTTTACCCTCTTCCAAATAGTTATAAATTACTCCCCTACATCTACATACCCACTTAACTTCATGTTCTTACTCTGATTTGTTTTCTGTTTCTTTGAAACAGAACAAAACCAAAAGCAAAATAAAACATGCCAAAAATCAAAACCACAAAAACAAAACAAAGAAATAAGAATTCCACTGTAGCGCCCAAACTCAACAACATGGAGTCACATATGTGTTGGTCAACTCTAATCCTGGCTGTGAGACCTGTCCTGCAGTGTGGTTGACATACCCAGTGACATTTGATCAGAGAAAACAGAATTTTTTTTTCGTAGCAGGTAGCAATTGCAAATAGTTTCTTGATCAAGAGTGGAACTTTGTGCCCCTTCTTCAAAACTAAGTGATCATTATTAAAAAGAAGAAAGAAAGATCATGAGCTAGAGATATTGAACTACTCTAAGAAACAACTTCTTCTAGAAACAAGAGGAATATATATATAGGAACTCACAAAAATTATTAATACTTCTAAAGCAGTCCTTATGTTAAATAAACTCTATTTAAAGTGATATATACACATACATACATACATACATACATACATACATATACACATACTGATACCTAGCATTAGGGTCTTCAGAAAAGCTAATCCATCCAATAATTGACATGGTTTCTGTTTTAGCTAGCTCTGTTTAATCCATGAAATGCAACACAAAGCAATGAAATACTCATCAAATGGAATATCTTCAGTGGACTCTCTCTCTCTCCCTCACTCTTTCTCTCTCATTCTCTCTCTCTCTCTCTCTCTCTCTCTCTCTCTCTCTCTCTCTCTCTCTGTATGTGTGTGTATGTGTGATATAGTATTTAATATGTTATATGTTATATAATTGTATAAATAGTATTCAATATATTTGTAGTAAGATAAATTTAGAGAAAACTTCAAGATTTCTCTGCATTTATTAGAAATCAGGGATTCCCTACATGGTCTTACTCTTGTTCTCTTATCTGGGCTGATCTTCCCTTTCTTTTGGAGGTA
Organism: Phodopus roborovskii; assembly: GCF_943737965.1. Taxonomy (NCBI): domain Eukaryota; kingdom Metazoa; phylum Chordata; class Mammalia; order Rodentia; family Cricetidae; genus Phodopus; species Phodopus roborovskii. The sequence continues at coordinate 32,770,583 of NW_026126482.1, read as the reverse complement.
TATTATTGCAAATTTGGCTCATAGTGGTTTTTCATCTATAATGAATTGTAGTGCAGTCATTGGCTCTCAGCCTATTTGTGAGGGAAAAAAAATCTGTACCTAGGGGAAGTACTTACAATATTAAGGAACATGTCTGACAAGAAGCCCTTGATGCTCTGAAGCAGGAGGAATGAAAGAAAAACATATAAGTTAAAACTAGAATGAATGTATACTTAATACAAATGTACAGACTCACTTTAGGAATGCTTATAGGAACACTCAAGCCATTTCCTTCCTAGATCTTGATGACATAACATAGTTTTCAGGAAGAAAGAAATTGTTGAGCCACATTGTCATGACTGTGCATGTCTCCGTTAAATAACTGCAGTTTTTTAGGGAAGACTGCAGTAGAATTTGCCTCCTACAAGCAAGATCAGGAAGTGAGGGTGTTTAAGAAATTTTAACAAAAGTGTCTTTCTTTCTTTCTTTCTTTCTTTCTTTCTTTCTTTCTTTCTTTCTTTCTTCTTTCTTTCTAACCAAATCCATTTAAATGAAAACAAACATTTATACACAATATTTGGGAATTTGAGCGTCATTCTTTCCAAACTACTTCCTGCTGGTAAGGGGTGCTGTCATGGGGGATTCTAAGAAGATGCAGAAATCCTGGCTGTAGTCTGCAAGGCTGCTTTGTCCAGCTGTTTTGAATGTAGGATCATCTGGTACTCTGTTTCAGGTGGTCTGGCTTGATCAAACCACTAGTCTGGAAGGAATCCTCTAGTCTGGAAGGAATCCACAGGTTTTCATTTTCTGTGGAAACAAAAATAGAAATCCTTTCCCCCAGTAACTTGTCCTTGAACTTAAATTTTAGAGTCAACTCATTTTTTTTATTTAATTTATTATTTTACATGTCGATCCCAGTTCCCAGCAGTCTTGTAGTTCTCTAGACCTTTCTTTGTGTTCAATTTTATCTTCAAACCAATATTGGTCTGTCTTTTATGTTCTCTCTGTCTCTCTCAAAAGTGTATTTCTTTTAATTAAGTCATTTGTATGTAATTCTTTAAGAAATCACTAAATACTGCTTTTTCTGCTTTTTGTAGACTGATGCTTGCTTTCATAAATGCAGGTGGAGTACCTGAAATTTAGCTCATGAAGATTTCTTTTAAACTATTAGCACTAGCACTACTGTCCAGGATATCTATTGTTGAAGGATGCCTGGGACCAGTGAGGTACTCACAAAAAACCTGAGAATTTCTGTAGCAAGCTAGCTGATGCCCTTAGACAATATGATGACATTATCAAAATAGTCATTGAGGGACATCTTGCCACTGCCAAATCCACTGGTATCCGTGGATGCAGAGGTAACCTTCTCTTACAGGAAGAGGCTTGACCCCCAATAGTGTCAGGAGAGTACATGCTGTACAGAAACAGAAGCTATCCTGAGATCCATATTTCTGAGGTTATCAACACTTACAAAAACACTTTTAAAAATTCAGTCCACTCTCATCCATGATACGGTTTCACCCTATTCTGCTGTATTAAGGAACAACCAAATTATACAGTTCAAAATTATAATTTTATTACTACATTTACCCGGACACTATTTGGAGAAGTTGATGTGGCCTGAGTTTTGGTTGGCTATTAGAAACAACACTGAAGTGTTTTAATACTTGACCCTAAGTTAATTCTAAGTAAACATTTTCAAGTCTTTCACCACTGATGATTCAATTTTGGAAATTTACTCTAGTCTTCAGCTATCTGATTCTCCAAGATATATGTCTCTAAATCAGCATGCAGTGTTCGCATATTGGGACAAGACTGGCGGCGGGAGGAAAAACCCATACTCCTTACAAACCCCAGTTTGATTTTTCCACATCGTGGAATCAAACAATGAAATGTCTTTCAGAAAATGGTTCCAATCAGTTTCTTCCAACTAGTGTCCAATTTTAGTGTCAACAGCCTAAATGTTGAAAAATTTAGAAACTTGCTGTCCACTTAGTCATAGCAAGATGTGAGAGCCACACATTTGAATTCATCCATCTTGGCTTAAGGTCAGAGAGTTCAAAGCTGTTCTTGATATTCAAGGCCAGGTAACAGGATGTTTGATCTAAGGCATGGTTAGTAGATGTCTTCATTCTCCGGGCCCAGTAACAAGATATTTGATCTAAGGCATGGTTACTAGATGATTTACTCCTCAAGGCCAAATGGCACAATGTTTAGCAAAGGTCATGGTTACTAGTTGCTTTGAGAATTAAGGAAGTAGTTACACTTGCTTGTGCCCTGTAATCTGGTAAGGAAGTCTTTTGTCCTCCACTTTTGCTCTGGTTATAAAGGCAATATGTTTATAAACACTGAGCTGAACTCCTGGAATCCAGTTGCACAGAGGGAGGAGTGATGAGCAAAGGGGTCAAGACCAAGCTGCAGAGACCCACAGAGACAGTTGACCTGAACAGGGGATGGGGGGGGCCTCATGGACCCCAGACTGATAGCTGGGAAACCATCATTGGACTGACCCAGACCCCCTGAAAAAGGTGTTGGGAGAACTATGCAGTCTAGGGGGCCTCTGGTAGTGAATCAGTATTTACCCCTAGTATATGAATGGACTTTGGGAACTCATTCCACATAGAGGGATACTCTCTCAGCCTAGACACATGGGGGATGGCCAGGGCCCTGCTCCAAGTGATATGACAGAAGATCCCACTTGGAAGTCCTCATTCTGCCTGGGGAGCATAAAGGGGATGGGATGGGGGTTTGGGGACACACAGAAGGAGGGGAGGGTGAGGGAATTGAGAATGACAGGTAAAACAAGTTTGTTTCAAATTAAAATAAAAAATATTATCATAAAAATAATAAAAGTGCCATGCTGAATAACATTCAAAACTGCTGCAGTATTTACTGAGAGCCCTCCTGAATCTATCTTCTGACTCTTGTCTGTATCTTTTCTTAATTCTCACTTTCCCATCAGATATGTTCAAACAGGTCAGTTGGTTTTCAACAGTGAGGTAACACATGTCAGGCAGTGGCATTTTATCAATAAACTTAGAACTGTTAGGAATGCTTTCCTCATGCCTATGTAAAACATCTTGTTCTTTTAACAGCTGTCTTTAGCTGGTAATCTATCAGTTTTCTCCTGATGCATTGTTAAATTATTATGACAAATAAAGGTTACCTTTAGATAATGGTAGCTTTGGAGAGGTCAACATGTTGTCCCATTGCCTAGTGTTGCCTACTTCATGGAAGTGTAGAACTGCTTCTGTAATTTTCATCTATGCAGATGCTAAACAAAAAAAACATAATTGTTCAGTGCTTGATGAAAAGGTGCCAATCTCATTTCAATATTTTTCTCTAGAGCAGTGGTTCTCAACCTTGCTAATGCTGTGACACTTTAATACACTCCCTGATATTGTGTTGACCCCCTCACCCTTAAAATTACTTTCATTGATACTTCATAACTATAGTTTTAATACTATTATGAATCTTTATGTAAATATCAGTATGTTCCAATGGTCTTAGGTGACTCCAATGAATGGATAATTGACATCCCCAAAAGAGTCATGACCCACACGTTAAGAACTATTGCTCTAAAACAAAAAACTTAGTTATAGTATAATTGATGTCAATATCTGCTTTTCATAACCAGTAATACAGTTTTTTTTCATGAGCTGTATGCTGTAGCAGATGCTTTCCCATGAGTTCACCAACCTTAGTAGATGTAAGATCCATTACTCAGCTTTTGGTTATCCCTGTGTAAAGACCTGGTTTACTGCAATGAATGCTTTTTGGAAATGGCCTAGAATTGAGTGAGCAACTTCTTCCTCACAGATAAATGTCTGGAAAAAACAGATGATTGCCTAATATTTCACAATTTCAGAGAAAAGTTTGCAAACGTTTATAAAGCAGTTGCTCCACTGAACACCTCCATGCAGCATTCCTATGCTTAGCATAGAACTACATGCATTGTACCCCTTGAGGAAGGGATCATTGTTCACACTCACACACTTAAGATGTTCATCTTCACATCTCTGTACTTACTCATCCACGGTTGCCTGTAGTCGAGACAATTTTGATTTGAGGATATTGTCATGAATTAGGGTATACTTAGGACATTTTATGAGTTTCCCAAATCTACCCATTTATAATTTTATTAGAATATACTACAAATGACAACAATGGGTTTCAACTCAACATTTTGTATTTTGATTACAATGACTCTGTTAACATCTTTTGTGCCACCATCATAATGATCTCTTTCTTTGCTAATCTTCCCCCTTCTACTTAAAGAAATACTTTGTTATTTGAGAATTTTGTACAACATGTTTTGATTACATTCATATATCTCCCCAATTCTCCCAAGATCTACCCTACATCCTCCTCACCCACCTTTGTTTCCTTTTGTGCCCTTGTGGCTGTTGTTAAATTAATAAAGGCCAATATTTTGTGCTGCCAAAATATTCTTGATTATATGGATTTTTTTGAATCATGATAATCTTCCCATGATCTGAAAATTTAGAGAAATGTCTCTTTGTGTCTCTGTCTGCCATCTGCCTGTCTCGCTCAGTCAGCAGCTATCAGTGAAAATGGTCTTGGATAGGGGTGAAACTTCCTCTCATAGTCCCCTTTCCAGACTGGGATTTTGCTGGCTCAGACAAATACAAGTGTTATGCATACTATGACAATTACCATAAGTTAAAATGTACAGCTGTCCCTTACATTCTGCCACCACTCAGTCATGGATCCTTGAGTCCTGGAAGGAAGGAGGCAATGTTCATTCTTTTATATTGTTTATATTCCTAGACTTGGTCACATGAAGATCTATTTATTAATCAACATCTGCTGCTAAAGGAAAGTTTCTCAGATAATAGCTGAGAGAAGTCCTTATCTAGAAATATAATGATAAGTTATTAAGAGTCGTTTTAATACTATGTCCAATTAGGAAGAGAATAAGAAATAGTAATCAACTATGGTCAATGCATTCTCTAGTTATTTGTTCTTAGTCCAACAATGGTGCCAGGAACAGGCTTCCTCTTGCAGAGTGGGCTCTAAAACCAATCAGAATTTAGCTGCTTACTCCCATGATGTTTCTGCCACTATTGCACCAGGGGTTATGTCTTGCCAGTCAGTCATTATTGTAGCTTGCATGTTTCATGACTGGGTCAAATTGGGAACAACATTTTCCTCTCTGGTACTGTTCATAGCATGATCTAGCACTGTGGAATTTATGCAGTAGTGATAAAGCTTCTGGGTCTGTATCACTTTAATTTCTCTATGTTATATGACTTAAATGTTAGTGTCTTCACCAATAGTGTCTTACTATTAATTTTTGGAAAATATCAAGAATATTTCCAATAGCTTTTAGTGTTGGGTATATATGGTACTTGACTGCACAACAATTACAAAAGAATCACCATCCTGACACTGAACTTTTTATTTCTTAGACTATGGTATCAGGTAAGATCTTGTTGCCCCTTGGATGAAACTTTGGTAAGAAATCTCCATCAGCACATCTTACTGAAGTGCCAGTATTGACTCTTGTCTGCACAGCAGGATAAGCTTCATGCACTGGCAACAGAAAATTCAACTCCCCTCTAAATTCTTTAACAATATCAGACTTACACTCTTCCATCCACTTCATAAGACAATTATTGGATGTAGAAATTTAGTTTAAGACATAGTCAGGTGTTAATGTTTCTTCTTCTTCCTTCCCTTCCCCTCTTTGACTACTGTCTTCGGACTACTCATCTTCAATTTTCCTGTTTTTCTTCTCATCTATTTTGTTGACTTTGTTTCTCTCTCCACCTCTTTTTCCACCCTTTTCTTTATTTTCCTTTTGTTTTCCCTTTGTGTTGTTACTGACTTTAGTTATTCTTTTGTTCAAAGTCTACTCTAGAGAAACTTAATTAAAATTTAGATTTTATAACCTTGGTGAAGTTTTTAAGTTCCTCCATCTCCTAGATTTACAGCTTGAAAGGTAGTGTGATCCCTTCAGGGAAACAAGCCTGTGAGGAATTGTTTTCCTTAATTAATAATGGAATAATGCTCATTTCCATTCTTTTTCTTACCCATAGCTTTATTTCTTCTTTTATTATTGATTTTGAAATATTTAATTGAGTAATATGCTTCATTAAAATCTTTTGTAATAGTTATTATTATTATAAAACTCATTCCTTCTCCCACTGCACACTGCTATATCTCTCTCTCATTCTTCTTTATTCCTGAAGAACAAAACTAGAATTTTTGAGGGGAAGGGCACTGAACCTTCAATCTGTTCTGTATTTTGTTTTTGTTTTTTCTTTATTCACATTTTCACTTGACAAAATTTGCCAGTTATAATAGAGTCTTCTTTACTTTTGCCTTCAGTAAAATTTTGATGGTAAAGCACTAGATTTTTCACTTTCTTGGTTAGGATTATCTCCACATAAAATTTAGGTGTTTACCTCTTGTTTTTCTGATCCTTGGATGATAAAAGCTTAAAATCTTCACACATGAATCAAATCTCATGATTTCCTTTGCATCTTTACTGGGAAGAATTATACCAAGCAGGTCTAAGATTTCTTGTGTAAAGATAGGACTAGAGTCTGTCTCAACTAAAGGAATATAAATAGTCAAAGGAAAAACTAATCAGATAGAAAGGACTTGATACTTTAGAACCATTCTTGGTCTGTAAAGCTTAAAAATACTCGATAACACAAGAATATTTATCCCTCCCTGACTGGCTGTGATTTTTGGTGCTTTCATATTTGAGTACTTGTCATTTATTCTATAATTATCAATAAAAATGAGGATGTATCATTTTAACCATAGTGAGTTAAGTTCATTGTTTACATAATTAATGTACTTTTAGTGTGTCTTGGGATTTGTATTATTCCAGAAAGGACTCTAATATGAAATTTCAATTAAAAAGTGTTTGATTTGACAAATTGACAACCAGAAAAATAAAAGGTCTAATCACTATTAGTCACTGATCTTACTAGCTCTTATGCATGTCTATAGAGACATAATTTTATTCCCAGCTGCTTCTGTAGTTATAAAAGCTTGTATTTAAATTGTATATAAAATATTATTCTGTTTGATGACTATATAAAATTTCATATATTTGCTTATGCATTTAGATCATATTGAACATCAGGCTTTAAAAATGAGTGCCCTTACCAAAACAGCCATGTGTAATTTCAATATATTTTGTTCTTCATTCAAAACTCTGTATGGATTATAAATTATAGTGCAATAGTAACAATATGTATGCTACAACTTAAACTATATAATATTGTAAGACTTGAATAAGTGAGATTTAGTTTCTATACACTGGCATCAGTTTTAAACATAATAAGAAATATATACTAAATCTTCAGGAGTTTGTTTAACAACTTTCATAGAAATCTTTCCATTTTACTGGAAAGTTTGTATAGTTGGAACACTCTTGTTAAAATCAACCTTAAGTACAGGCATGAAGATTAGCTTATGCTAGAAAGAGACATTTTGAAATCATGTAGGAGGTACTTAGATACTGAAGGACAGAGCAAAAGCTTGATCTGTGATACCAGATCTATGTAACACAGAAAGTGAGCTTTGCCTTGGAGTTTACACTCTGCCAGAATGTTCTCATCTGCTTTGGTGTTCTTGTATCTTGTTTGTGTTAGGAGTCTCTTCCAGTTAGAAATTACATCCAGTGCAGTCAGATGTGCTTCAGTAGAATCCTTTGCTTGTCAGTGTGAACCCAACACTTGCCAAAGTGGCTGAGAAACTGGACAAGGAAACATGTATTATTAGCTAAGTGGCCAATAATACCTCTCTGGAATAACCTATGATTTTGGAGGATCAGTAGTTATTTATTGACTTTTGAAGATGAATTATTCACTTAATCTGACATGCTTAAGATATTTTTTTCTCTCAGCATGACCATGAACTACATTTGACAATAACTGTTAAACCAATTGTGCTAACCAGAATGATAATTTACAAAAAGAGTCCTAAAAGTTTACATCATTTAATTTGATCTTTATGTTATTTATCTATTTACTTATTTAATACAATTAAGTTAAATGATTAGTTCTAAGTAGTAATTTTGGAAAACAATTTTAAATATTGGAGGAGATAAGCTTCTCCCCCTGCAACTCTTTCTCTGTGTCTTTTGGTTTTCTGAGACAGGGTTTCTCTATATAGCTTTGCAACCTGTCCTGGAACTAGTTCTGTAGACCAGGCTGACTTCAAACTCAGAGATCCTCCTGCCTTTGCCTCCAGACTGCTCGGATTGGAGGCCTGTGCCACCATATTCCAGCTTTAAAACTCTCTTTCTTCCTTCTTTTCTTTCTTTCTTCCTTTCTTTCCTTCTCAATGAAATACATGAAGTTCCTCTATTTTTGATTTTTCCATAATCCTTTATGGTATGCAAGGGCAAGGTAGTTCATAGTAAAATAAGTTACCATATCTATCTGTGGTGAAGTGTTTCCCATGTTTTTCATGGTTGGCTTTTTGCCTTTTCCCTCATGTATATTGGTCATTATTGTGGGAAAAGATTTTCATACATAAGAAACAATTATGGGTGCCTACTGAGTTTGTGGAGAAGTTGCTAAGATAGAGACATTATACTGCTAATATACTTTTGACAAGGTATTAGAATAGTTCTTTCTGTTATCAATGAAAGCAGTGATATTTTAAAAAGTAGTCTTACAAGTAATTATTTTCATTGATGGTTGGGTGACCATCTCTTGAGCTTAAGAAAATCACAAGTGGATTTGAGAGAATACAGCATTATTAGTAAACTTTCCATTGCTGTGATACTACTTGAGGAAATCACGTTAAGAAGTGAAATTGTATAATTGTTTAACAGTTTAAAGGAATTTTAGGTCCTGGTACCTTGAAGGTGTTGCATTGGTCTTATTAAAGTATAGTTCATTATGTTGTGACCATGAGGAAGAGTTGGGGGTGTACTAGCATCTAGTGTGTCAAGAATTCCAGGCATACCCTAGTGTGTGCCTCATTCCACCATGTCTTCCTTGTAGAGTTTTTCCCAATTAGTCATAGTGCCAGTGGGATTTAAAATATGCCTATTTGTAGATATTCATGATGGCGATATCCTTCTATATATGTGTTTCTCTTATTGATTGATAAATACAACACTGTTTGACCAGTTGATGCAGGAATATAGATGGGGCTAGGAGACTAGGAGAATGATGGGGGAAGAGGCAGAGACATGGCACGAAGAGACCATGTTGCCCAGGAAGGAGTAAGCGGTCTGGACCCTTCTCTGCTAAGATAAGACCACATGAAAATACTTAGATTAATGGAAATGGGTTAATAATTAAGAGAGACTAGGCTGTAAGAAGCCCTAGCCATTGGCAAACAGTTTAATAATTAATGTAAGTCTTTGTGTGCTTATTTGGGGCTGAGGTACCTGTGGGACCTGGCAGGACAAGAAAATCATGAACAATGAGGAATGCTTAGGATAAAAAGGAGAAAACTTTAAAGGAAATAGGGTTTAATTTCTACTTTTAGCTGAAATAGGCATAGTCTGATTTATGTTAATTCTTTCAGTCTTAATGACTTATTGTGCATATCATATTTTACTTTCTGATCCATATGAGTTTCCATAAACAGGAAGGGAAGTGGTTGAGAGTCAACAAAGGGTTCAATAGAAGTGAGTGCTATTGATTTTCCTGCTTAAATAGAAGCAATTCATGTTGAGATCTTGTCAATAATGTATGTTCAAGTTCACTAAACAAATAGTAATAGAACATTTTTTCCATTTATTCTATTGTACCATCCTATTTTAAGAGCATTAAATGACTGTATATTCAATGGCAGGAAGGTGAAAAGAAATGGTTTAGGGATAGATCATCATGCTCTTCTTTGACATGTGACTTGAGCCACAAGAAGACAAGAGGAATGTACTATGTTGAATGAGATGAATCTGAAACTATGCCAAATAACTATATTCTAGTCAGACAAGACTGAAAAGAACATATGGGGGATGCCCAAGATGAATTTCAGGAGAAATTTGGGGGAGCATGACAGAAGAAAGTTGCATGTTTGTAACCATACATTTTCTGCATCGTTTAAAAGTTTGATAACATTTGGGCATAGTATAGTTTCATAGTATTTGTAGTGTTTATAATTTCACAATGAAAGTTGTCCTATGTACAATGTGTACCATTTTTAAAAAAGAATCTGGGGTTTTCCTTAGTCTTGATAGGACAGAGCCATTAACTAATACCATTATCAACCTACATTAATAAGGTGACCCAAACTGACTTGCTGTGACTCTAAGTAAACTATGAATTGTCTTATATGTAATCAAGCTTCTGTTAATGATGACTGTTATGGAATATTTGTACAATATATGAAGATGATTGCTCTGATTGGCATAAGGTAAAGCTGAATAATAAAAAGCTAAGAAGGAGAGATGGCAGGAACTCAGGATGAATCTGGGTACATGAGGGAAACACCAATGAGACATAAAGGAAGTCAGACATCTACAATGAAAGAAAGGTAAAAAGTCATGAGACAAAATATAAATTAATAGATTTTTAAGTTCTAAGAACTAGGTAAGAACAAGTCTAAGTGATAGGCTGAGCTTTCTTAATTAATTAAGAAGTCTCTATGTCATTATTTGAGAACTGGCTGGCAGAATAAAACTTGTTTCTTATATATCTATGCTAGTGATATATTACCTTAATATCTACATTAGTGATATATTTGTGTTTCAGGGAAAAATGAAATGTCAACAAACTTGGCTTTTAGATAATAGCAGGTACACAGAATCTTTTTTTATTTTTAATGAAGGATGTCTCACAGACAGACATACATTCAAAATTACAAATTACAAATTGGTTAAGCCGAGATAGATTAACAAATAAACACCTCAAAATTAGTATGGAATGCTGGAATATTAACAATCTCTTCTGTAGAGAAGTTTGCACTGCAGAATTCTGAGATTAGAGTAAACTTTACGTGAATCATTGGTCAGGCACTTGAGAAAGTTATATAAGGCAAAAAAACGAGTCTCTTCATCACGTGACTGCAAGGATGCCAGTCCATTCCAGTTGGGGTATGCATGACTTTCTGGGAATCCAGGTTGAATCTAATCAACAAAAGGCAATCATTTATCATTCAGTGTTTTTTCTTATTGTTACTCATTTAAATGAGCAGTGAAATCTTGGGATGAAGTTTGAATAATAAAGTCACAAACACATGAATTTTAATGCTTGTGTTCCAGAGTAGTGTAAATGTAGTAGCCATGAAAATTCTACAAGAGAAACTCTTGGATACATTTCTTGTATACAATAGGTACCAAATTAATATTTCTTACATACAAGGCAGAGAGAGGAACAGGAAATTACTACTTGCCTATAGAGATGAGCTTTACTATTGGACAATGTCAGTTCTTTTATGAGGGATTTGAAATATGTCTTTAGAGATGGCCCAGACTGTGCTTCACTGATCCTGAAGGGAACCATTGTTCTTCTGTACTTTTCAATTAAATCTATTGTCCAAATAATACATGAAATGGAAATCTCAGACTTGGCCAGGACTGCACCTGATGTTTTCAGGTGTAGATGATTGAATGATGGTTGTGATGAGGAGATCTAGTGATGTTAGGAGTCTTTCCTTTTGCCAAGAAAAGTTAGTTGCTCAAGGAAGTATAAAGAGCATCTACTTTTTATTGAGATTCTTGATGTGTTAATACTTAGTAAAGCACTCTAGAGATGAATAGCACTGTCAGTAAGGCTTTAGTAAAGAGGCTATATCTTACATTGGATCATTAAATTTTGCGTTGTAAAATAAGTATTTCTGCATTCACTTCTTACTACAGTGGTCACCTTTCTGATGAATGAGAAAAGCAAAGGAATATAAGAAGACTGCATACCTTGCTGAGTATTGTCTTTAGAGCTTCTAGAAGTTCCTTGATTTTTGCTTCTATGTTTTTGGCTCTTGATATTATATCACTGGGAGCATCTTGCATGTGACTTAGTACAGTTTCTATGTAATACAGAGTGTCTTTCCAAGTTCCCAACAAACCGATCATCTCTTTCAGAAGAAATGCACCCTGAATATCCAAAATTAAACAATTGTATAAAAATTGTTCAAATTGGTATCAGAGTCAGCTCATGTGGTGTATGCTCAAGGAAACTGTTCTAAAATATCCATTTATTATATTTATGTAGATGCCAGTAGCCATTGAAATTTTAAATTTAATCGTTTGTCTATAATTTGACAGAGTCACACTAAATATGTCATATTTGATTAGCTAATTTTTCTTATGATAGATATATCTTATAATATTCCTGTTTCCAACTGAATTTCTATCATCTATCCCTGTGATCTAAGCAGTAATCTTTGATTTTTTTTCTTTTACATTTGTTTGTTTCTCCACATGTAACCAAGTCTTCCCAGGAACTGAGTAGGTGGTCATAGGACATGTTTCATATAAAATTGATATCAGCACTGCACTTCAGTAGCAAGTGGCCCAAATGGTTTTTCCTTAGGATGCTTTTATAATAAAACATCAGGTTCTTCCCTGATATGCTCATTTATTATTTTCATTTTGTTTAAGCCAGTGGAACAAAAATTCAATGATGACAACTAGGCCTTTATATGTGTGCTTTTCTCATGCTGCATGAAACACAGCCCTTCTCTCTCACTGAGCAATCTATGTGTGACCAAATACTGGTGAAGATCAGGGGGACAGCATTGCCTTTAATAAGTGGATTGGTGGAAAGCACAGGATATTTGATTTCAAAGTGTGTGCTCACTGCCAAGGTCATATATAAAACCCATCTCTGAATAAAATGCTGCTCTGCAGTATGATACTTATTCTCTTGGTAATGAAAACAAAGACTAGACTGGGTTCCACTGATCCACTAGGGTCCAACATTTGGACACTGTGATATGGCATCAACTTCAGATGTGTTTGATTAAAGCTAGGAATCAGAAAAGTTTGATACATGAACATTGGCATCACAAATGAGTATGTAGTTGTATCCTAAAAACTGTAGTGTTATACTGGAACCTCTTCTTTACCTGACTTTATGATAAGGCTTGGGAGAAGATGGATAATTTATTGAGGAATGGACATGTAGGTTGGATGTAACTGGGGAGATCCTGAAAGTCAACAAAGCAGCAAACATAGCAGCATTTCATATGTATAATTAATGAAACTATTTTCATTTCTTATACATAGTTATTAATATCTTTAAGCACATATGCAATTTAGTTCAAAGTATCCTATAAAATAATAATTATAGTCCTGGTTAAAGGCATTGGTAAAATAGTTCACCTGCATGCACAGTTAATGGTTCTATGACAATATTATTTAATCTTCAGTTCTACTTTTAATTTATCAGTTGTATAATGTGATTTTTCTTTGATTATTCCCTCTTCCTTCAGTTTTCTGCAAGTGTAATAGCCATAACTATTTTCTTTCCTATAACCAACTTCAGCTTAGTTCTTCAGCTTAAAGAAGAGGCTGTACTCACTTGAATATGTTGGGCTCCATCCTTAGGTATTGAAACAGAAATGGCAGATGTGTGGCAGCCAGTGAGGTCTCTTTCGGGAAACCACCGGCTTGGTGTATATTGCACATCCTCCAGCTGGAAAAAAATCCATTTTAATTTGGACATGAGTAACTTAATCCACAACAAGAATACAGAATATTGATATATTTGTGACATATTTATAAATATATAAATACACAGACACACACATATGAGAGAGAGAGAGGGAAGGAGGGAAATCAGAGGCTGTGTTCAGGTTTTGGTCCCTGCATTCTATCTCCTTTGAGATACCTACCATATCTTTTTCTTTGCTGTAGCTTACAACAAGGTAACCGGACTTGGGATCAACCTGTTACAATCTCCCATCTCACTGTGGTAGCACTGGATGTACAGACTTGTGTTACAGAAAGTAGCTTTCTATGGATTATGGGGATAATGAGGTACTCAAACAGATCATTTCACCTAGTTTTCTGCATCAGTTCTGTAATCATTTCCTACCCATCCCATCCCATCCAACACCAGCTAACCTCTCGAATAGTTCCGCCATTTTCTATTTTCTTTGAAATTTCAAGAAGCTCTTTTCTGATTGTTTCCTTTCTTAGTTAAGAAATATTTCTTTTGCTGATGGCATATGTTATGTAATTTTGCTGCAACATGCTTCCTAGACTTTGAAACTGCTAGATAGAAGTTCATTTTGTAAAGGAGCCAAATATAAGTGAGATACTTACAAATATTCTTTGAGTTTCTGCAGTGAGCTCTGTGATACTATAAGACAGTGTGATGGCATGATCAAGAAGGTCCTTTAGAGACATCACACCATGGTCAGCCAAAACAGCATGCATGGGAACAGAGGCTACCTTCTCCCATAGGAGGAGGTTCAACACCATCAGCATCAGACATGCCCCTGCTATATAGAAAGAGAAACTAGCATGAGATTCATTCCTCAGAGGTTATCAGCATTAATATAATTTCTGCCAGGTGTCCTTGAATATCTGTGCTAGTAAATAAATATTTACTACTAAAATATTCAATTAAATAGTTAATTTATATAGCTGTATTTGCCAAGTTTTGTGGTTGCTGTACAAATGAACACTATGTGAGATTAAGATACATAAACCAAACTGCAATATAGAAAAAAAGGTTTCACTGGGAAGCATGATGAACACTGGATCTATTACACAGACACACAGTACAGCTCACACCATCAACAAGATAAAGTTGCCACCCAGAATGTCAAAGTTGCATTTTGCTCAGCCTGAGACCTCCACTACTTTCAAATTGCCTGTGGCCCATCAACACAGAAATTGTTCTGTTCAGTGTACTTCTTGCCCTCAGTTTGGATGGCCAGTGCTTCACCAATTCTTTTCTCCTCTTGAAGATCTCCCAGGCCAATTTGAGCTACTCAATTGTGTGCATGTTCTGTTTTGGTTTGGTTTTTGTTTGTTTGATTTTTGGCTGTTTATTTTGTTTAAACAGTTGCTCAGACCATTCATTGTTCATATATCCACTAAGCAGAGCATGTTGGCAGCTGGAGAGACAATTGGCCTCTGGTTTTTTCTTTCTCATCTTGCTTGAGGAAATGTTTGTCTTCTTTGGATGCAGCATCTACTTCCTTAGCATTTTCAAACACTTTGGTGATTTTTCCTATTTCCTAGGGTTCCTCTGGATACCTGCTTTAATACCAGTTGACTTGAACTCATCTACAGTTTCCTCTGTTGCCTTAACTTGTGAACTGGAGCCTGCTTTTACTTTTGGTGCCACTACAATAAAGAAAGCAGAGTGCAATCTACCTTCCTTGCCTTTTCCTTGCATTCTCTGGCCCAGTAACCCCTTCTTTTTCATTGTCTACACTGATACTACTCCAGATTCTTCTTCCCCATCCTTCCCTTCATCATTTAGCAAAATGCCACATTGTTTGCTCTTCCGGTCTGAAATTCTGGTTTCTCAGTCAACTTTTCACCCCCCTCTTCATCTTCCCTCACTATTGCCTTGACATCAACTTCACTGTACTCTCTACTCACTGGCACATTTTCCTAATCCTCTTCTGACATGGAGAAGTATGTGAAGTTGAATTTCTCAATGAAGTTGAGGCTTGTGTCTTGAAATTCCAGAGAACCATGCACAGCCTTTGACCACAAATATCTAAGTCTACAAAGAGTACATAAAGCTGCAGAACTAGCAGCTAAAGTGGTCCTCTGAGTAGGACTTTTAAAATCATTCATGACTGACAGTTTAATATTGGGGATTTATGCTGATTTCCAATAGTCTGATTTTGTGTATATTAAAATTCCTATCTACAAATACACACACACACACACACACACACACACACACACGTGTGTGTGTGTGTGTGTGTGTGTGTGTGTGTGTGTGTGTGTGTGTAAGTAGTACCTATTTTCAGCTGCACAATTCTCATAATCTAAGAGGAACTAAAATAGGTCAATCCTCTGTTCTCCATTTCATAAATATCCATGGCTATCATGGATTCCAACCAGTGTCATCTCCAGAACTTTAGTACCATCAGCACTTAACATAGCAGTGTCATTTAGTTTATCCCAGAATGACATAGAGTGTAAGACAAGTATCTGCTATCACTGTCTACTTTAGGCTTTTGATATGCATGTATGTTAGGTTGATTCAAGTGAGTAAACTCATGTTTAAGATGCAGGAATAAGTACATATTTCCTTCTTTCTAGAGTCATGCCAATTTGAAAACATTGACTCTAGTGTCTCCAGTACATTATCATTTCCTATTCTCTAGAACATCAATTGTACTCTACTTTTTGTTCCTCTGGGAACATCCCCTGGCACTTGAAGATTTTCAAACCACACCCATGGTTTATAGCCATTAGGTCTGATAGGATTCTCAGGAAAGTATGTCATCTAATAACCTTGGAGAAATGATGGATTTATCAGATTTGCTGAGAAAAGCATTAGTAAGAGCTTACTTACAGAAGCAAGGTTGACTCTGAGAAAACCGCATCTCAGAAAACTTTCACAATGGTAGATGGGCAACTGGAGAATGCTGCTGTACTAGAGTCCTGATCTCAGTTTACTCACTGCCTTCTATATACTCTAGCAGATTGCCCCAAGGCCACTCACTGCTAAAGCAGGAAGGAAATAAGTTTTTAAAATCAGGTGAGGTTGCAATTATTTTCCTGCTTCAGGGAATGTTAACTGTGTTACCACAATTATGACAGATGTGGAATTAAAAAAAACGGGGTGTAAACAGAGAATTTTCAACTTAAGAATGTCAAATGGATGATACATTTAAGAAATTGCTCAACATCCTTGGTCATTAGGGAAATGCAAACCAAAACAACTCTGAGATACCATCTTACACATTTGAGAATGGATGAGATAAAAAACACATGTTGGAGAGAATGTGGAGAAAGAGTAACATTCCTCCTCTTCTGGTAGAAGTCCAAACTTGTACAGCACTTTGGAAATCAGTTTGGCAGTTTCTCAGATTGCTGGGAATTGGTCTACCTTGAGATCTGTTGATACCACTCTTGGGCATGTACCCAAATGATACTCAATAAGTATATAAGGACACTTGATCAATAATGTTCATAACAGAATTCTTCATAATAGTCAAAACCTGGAAACAATCTAGATGCCCATCAACTGAAAAATGGATAAAGAAAATGTGGTACATTTACACAATGGATTATTACTTAGTGGGGAAAAAAATCAATGACATTATGAAATTATGAGCAGTAAGATGGATGGGACTAGAAAATAAAATCACCCTGAATGAAGTAACACAGCCTCAGAAAGACAAAATTAGTATACACTCACTCATAAGCGGATATTAGATATAAAACAAATAATAACCAGGCTACAAGCCACAGCCCCAGAGAAACTAGGTAACAAGGAGAACCCTAAGTAGAAAGATATTGCCTGGGGAAGGGGAAATAGATGAGATCTCCTGGGTAAACTGAGGGTGAGCAGGGGATAAGGGAAAGAGTGGATGGGAGATAGCTAAATTGGGGATTGCTATAGTGGGAGAGTAATAAATAGATATCTTGATAAAGGGGCCATTGTGGGATTAGAGAGTATCCTGGTACCAGGGAAATGCCCAGGAAACCACAAGGATGACCCAAATAAGACTCCCAGCAATAATGGAGAGAGTGTCTGAACTGGCCTTCTGTAATCAGATTGATGACTAGCCTAATTGTCATCATAAAAACTTCACCCATTAACTTATGGAAGCAGATGCAGAGATCCACAGCCAAACACTGGGCCAAGCTCTTGGAGTCCAGTTGAAGAGAGGGAGAGAGGGAGGATTGCATGAGCAAAGGGGGTGGGGTGATCAAGATCATGATGGGGGCAACTATAGAGACAGCTGACCTGAGGATGTGAAGTTAATGAACTCTGAATCAACAGCTAGTGAGCCTGCATTGTACTGACCTAGGTCCTCTACATGTGGGTGACAGTTGTGTAGTTTGGTTTGCTTGTGGAGACCCTTACACGTCCCTTGCACATGAGCTGGTTTTTTGGAACCTATTCCTTATGGTGGGATGCCTTGATGCAGGGTGGAAGAGCTTGGACCTGCCTCAACTTGATATACCCTGCTTTGTTGGCATGCATGGGAGGTCTTACATTTTCTGAGTAGTGGATGGGTGGGTAGAAAGAAGGTTGGGGGAGGGAACAGGTGGAAAGGAGGGAAGGTTGGTATGCAAAGCAATATAATAAAAAAAGGGTACAAACTACAGAAGTGGTATGTTACAATGTAAGTTACATAATGGCAATTACTGGTAGCAGTTAGTGAACAAAACTAGATTTAGTTTTCTGAAACCTAGAAATAAATTTATATCACTGTAATCAAGATGAGTGAATTTTCATGAGTTTACTATACAATTATTCATCAACCATATCAGTTCAACTGAAAATAGTTTGAGCAATTGGAATACTCTTTTAGATCAACCTGAAGTGAAGCATGCATCTAAAGGTTAGATTCTTCCAGGAAACATTTGAAATCATGTTGGAGGGACATAAATCCTAATGGACAGGACAAAAGCTGGATTTGTGCATGGCGATAGACATGGATCTATCTACAATCTTTTACACAGCAGCATTCAGTTATGCCAGCACCATTTGTGGAAGATGCTTTCCTATTTGCAGTGTATAATTTTAGCTATTTTTTCAAAAATCAAGTGCTCATAGGTATGTGGGTTAGTATCAGGATTTTCAATTTGATTCCATTAGTCTACCTGTGTATTTTTGTGCCAATACCAAGCTGTTTTCAGGACTATAGCTCTATAGTAGAGGTGGAAGTCAGGGATGGTGATGCTTTCTGAAGTTCCTTTATTGTACAAGGTT
The DNA here is from genome assembly GCF_943737965.1 of Phodopus roborovskii. Classification (NCBI taxonomy): domain Eukaryota; kingdom Metazoa; phylum Chordata; class Mammalia; order Rodentia; family Cricetidae; genus Phodopus; species Phodopus roborovskii. Next base: position 32,751,792 of record NW_026126482.1, on the reverse strand, counting down.
GTTTTGGCTACCCTGAGTCTTTTGTTTTCCTATATAAAATTGAATATTATGCTTTCAAGGTCAGTGAAGAATTGTGCTGGGATTTTGATGGGGATTGCATTGAATCTGTAAATTGCTTTTGGCAAGATTGCCACTTTTACTATATTGATCCTAACTATCCAGGATCATGGAAGATCTTTCTGGTATCTTCTTTAAATTCTTTCTTGAAAGATTCAAAGTTTTTGCCATATATGTCTTTCACTTGTTTATTTAGTGTTACCCCAAGATATTCTATGTTGTTTGTGGCTATTATAAAGAATGATGTTTCTTTGATTTCTTTCTCAGCCCCTTTATTGCTATGCACAAAACTTAAGTCCAAATGGATCAAAGTCCTCAACATAAATATAGCCACACTGAGCTTCTTAGAACAGAAAGTATGAGGTACCCTTGAAAGAATTCTTACAGGAGACTGCTTCCTTAACATTACACCAGTAGCACAGACACAGAAATCAAAAATTAATAAGTGGAATCTCCTGAAACTGAGAAGCTTCTGTAAGGCAAAGGACACAGTCAACAAGACAGAATGGAAGCCCACAGAGTGGAAAAAGATCTTCTCCAACCCCATATCTGGCAGAGGGCTGATCTCCAAAATCAAAGAACAAAAGAAGCTAGTCACAAAACCACCAAATAATCCAACTAAAAAGTGGGGTACAGAGAATTCTCAATAAAGAAATACAAAATGGCTGAAAGACACTTAAGAAAGTGCTCAACATCCTTAGCCACCAGGGAAATACAAATCAAGGCAACTCTGTGATACCATCTTGCTTCTATCAGAATGGCTAAAATAAAAATAAAACACCAATGATAGTTCTGTTGGAGAGTATGTGGAGAAAGGGGAACATTTCTCCACAGCTGGTGGTAGTACAATCTTGTACAGTCATTTTGGAGGTCAGTATGGAGCTTCGTCAGGAAAATGAGAATCAGTCTACCATGGGATCCTGGAATCCTGCTCTTAGGTATATACCCAAATGATCCACATCCATGAAACAAGGACATCTGTTCTACTATGTTCATAGCATCATTATTTGTAATAGCAAGAAACTGGAAGCAAATTAAATGCCTCTTAACTGAAGAATGGATAAAGAAAATGTGGTACATTTACAAAATGGGGTACTACTCAGCAAAAAAAAAAATATGGAATATTTAAGTTCACAGGTAAATGGAAGGAAATAGTAGAAATCATCCTGAGTGACATAACCCAGTCACTAAAAGAAGAACATTGTGTATATTCACTCATATATAGATTTTAGACACAGAGCAAAGGACCATCAGACTACAATTCACACTGCTAGAGAATCTAGGATACAAGGAGGAACCTAAGAGAGACATACAAGGTCTCCCACAGAAGGGGCAAGGCATGAGATCTCCTGAGCATTTTAGGAGCATAGGGTGGGCAGTGAGTGGAGAGGGAGTTAGGAAAAATAGAACTATAGGAGAGGAGAACATGAGGGACCAGGAAGATTGAGTCTGAGGACAAATAGATGAGAGCAAGAAAAGAGATAACATAATAGAGGGAGCCATTATAGGTTTGAAGAGAAAACTGACTCAATGGAAATGTCCAGAGACCTACAGGGATGACCCCAACTAACAATATAAGCAACAGTAGAAAGGCTACCTTAAATGCCCTTCCCTGATAATGAGATTGAGCCTCATCTAGTAGCTTATGGAAGCAGAAGCAGACACTCACAGCTAAACACTGAGCAGAACTCCTGGAATCCAGTTGCAGAGAGGGAGGAGTAATGAGTAAAGTGGTCAAGACCAGGCTGGAGAACCCACAGAAACAGCTGACCTGCACAAATGGGAGCTCATGGACTCCAGTCTGATAGTTGAGAAACTAGCATAGGGTTGACCCAGACTTCCTGAATGTGGGTGTTAGAAGGACTAAGCAGTCTACAGGGCCTCTGGTAATGGATCAGTATTTATCCCTCGTATACAAATGGATTTTGGAAGCAAGCCTATTCCACATAGAGGGATACTCCTTTAGCCTAGACACATAGGGGAGGGCCTAGACCCTGCTCCAAATGATATGACAGACTTTGAAGAATTCCCATGGGAAGGCTCACCCTCCCTAGGGAGCAGAAAAGGAAAGGAATAGGGGTTGGTAGGGAGAATAGGGAAAGACAGGAGGGTGCAGGAACTGGTACTGAGATGTTAAAAAAAATGTTTCAAATGTAAATAAAAAAGTAATTATCAAAAAAAAAATCTGAAGGTGATGGGAGATGTCTTTCTGTAAATTCATCTCTTGTATTGGTTAATGAATAAAGCACTGCTGGCCAATAAGAAAGCAAGATAGGCAGAATTAGGAGACAAGGAAAATTCTCGAAGTGGTAGGAGGAGATTCAACATGTAGATACTTGAGGAAGAACAACTCTTGACCCTCTCTCCAGTAAGATAAGACCATGTGAATATAATTAGATTAATAGAAATGGGTTAATATTTAAGACAGAGCTAGTTGATAAAAATTAATTAACTGGACAAAATCTGTATATCTAATACAGAGTCTCTGTGTTATTTGGGGCTGACACAGCTCTGGGACCGTGCTGGAGGGAAAACCTGCTTGTAACATCAAGGTAATTTATTAATGGTTTATGGATTTGTAGAAGATAGTCATTAGTAATGCTAACCATGCTGAAAGGCATTGAGTATGTGTTTCAAATTGTACTGCAACTACTAAAATCACAAAGGTTCAAACCGATATAATAAATATTCCAAAACAGTGGTCATTGTTTCAATCAAGCCAAAGAAAACAAATGCATTGATTTCCCATGTAATAAGCATCCACGGTAGAGTTTTAACCAAATCTAACCTGGATCTGTTCCAACATAAGCAGCCTGCATGCCAATGCATGACAGAAATGCTAATTGTTTCAGGGAGTCTGTGAAATACAGACTCAGTCACAAGAGTTAGTTTTAATTCCAGTTCTGCTCATAAGAAGTTATTACATTACTCTTTTATATAAAAATACAAACAAAAGAATTTCTCAAACTGTGTTTCTTCATTCAATTAATTAGAAAATGACATCTGGAAATCTGGATAGGTAGAGTGGGAATCATAAGTTGGAAACAGCAGACTTAAAGCAATATGAACACAATCTGCATCCAAAGAAAGTGGATAACGATATACAGCATAGAGAATACAGTGACATGAGAATTGTAAGAATTCTCTCAATGATAATAGAATCATATATGGTGATAAAAGAATGGTGAGGAAGGAAGAAAGATTAAGAGAAAGGTGTATGGCCCAGTGTTGGTGGTGCGCACCTTTTAACTTTGCACTCAGGAGGCAGAGGCAGGTGGATCTCTGTGAGTTCCAGGCCAGCCTGGTTACAGAGCTAGTTCCAGGACAGGCTCCAAAGCAATACAGAGAAACCCTGTCTCAAAATAAATAAATAAAGAAAGAAAGAAAGAAAGAAAGAAAGAAAGAAAGAAAGAAAGAAAAATAGAAAAGATGTATGATAGGATAATGAGGTGAACGATATAAACATATGGTATCTAGATGATGTGCAATAAATACGTGGTTAGATAGATGATAGATGGATGGACAGATTAAGAATAGATTGATAGATAGATAATCTGATAGATGTTTATAGGTATATGAATGACAGGAATAAATATAAAATAAAATATAAACATATTTACTATATTAATATGTTATATATTTATAAAAATAAATATATAAATTAAATTTATGTAAATTAATAAATGTATGTAATAATAAAGGAATATATGTAAATAGATGGATAAATAGACAATGGATATAGAGAGAGATAGTTGACAATATTTAAATGAGAGAGAAGGCCTGTGCAGATTATATGATGTCAATATGTTTTTTTTTAAATACTAACAATGAGTAGAACTACTCCAGTATCTCTCTACATCTAAGGGACATTAAAAGGGAGAGAAAGCATCCCCCATGGAGGGATAACTGCCTTAATCTAGAGACAGGAGAGAAGCCCTAGTCCCTACTTCACTTGACCTGTCAGACCTACATGACCCCCAACTGGATAGCATTCCCCTACATATGGAACTGGGGTGGGGGGGGGATGGGAGGGGAGGGTGGTTAGAGTGCATGTGAGAGGGCAGAGAGGGTAAAAGGGAGGAAAGGAGGGAGGGAGGAAGGGAGGGAGGGAGGGAGGAAAGAAGGGAGGGAGGGAGAGAGAGGGAACTGGGATCGACATGTAAAATAATAAATTAAATTAAAAAAATTGCTTTGACTCCTAAATTTAAGTTCAAGGACAAGTTACTGGGGAAAAGGATTTCTATTTTTGTTTCCACAGAAAATGAAAAGATGTGGATTCCTTCCAGACTAATGTGGTTTGATCAAGCCAGACCACCTGAAACAGAGTACCAGATGATCCTACATTCAAAACAGCTGGACAAAGTAGCCTTACAGACTACAGCCAGGATTTCTGCATCTTCTTAGAATCCCCCATGACAGCACCCTTACAAGCAGGAAGTAGTTTGGAAAGAACGACACCCAAATTCCCAAATATTGTCTATAAATGTTTGTTTTCATTTAAATGTACTTGGTTATATAAAATAAATAAAAAAAAAATAAGTTCAGATTTCTAAACTACCCTTATGCAGTGACTTGTATATGTGTGTGTATATATATATCCACAAGAAATAGTGAATTACAGTTTTTTCGAAAAAAAATTATCTAGTTCTTTCATACAAACTTTTACACATACAAACCTTTCTATAAAGATAAGGCTTATGCTATTAACTTACAATTTTGGACAATAATGAATGAAAAACAATCTTAAGGTCATTTTTATGAACTGTGTTCAGATGTGTCTGTTACAAACACAAATAGGTGTAACAAAGCCTTCCAAACATTACAGAACAACACTTTTGCCTGCATGTTCAGAGGATCAAATTTTTATGCTTGAAATGCCACTGAAATAAACTACAAGGCTTGCTTATTTCTCACAAGGTCAAAGCCATGACATTTTCACAGAGCCTTTGGTCTTGACCTTGGAAATCCAGATGCTCAGGAAAAAGGCAGGGAAAATGAGCAGGAAATCTCTAAACGTGCTTTTCTATTATTGAATGCAAATATATTCATTAAGGAAGAGGGTGAATAGAAAGGTATACTCTACTTTTAATGAATTTTTTTAACACACAAATAATCAGTAAGTATACATTTGAATTTAACCTTTGAAGCAAGAATGATTGAGTGGAAATGAGATGGATGAAAAGATCCTATCTGCATCTTTCCTTTTTAAAAAATTCTGTTCCTTAAAAATGTACTTGTGACATGATTTTAGGTTCATATAATGCTGCTTTATTTCCAGTTTTGTGCCCTCTGCCTTTATGCAGAACAACTTGAGGATCCAGCAGAATCATTTTCATGGTGGTTTTATGTTTAGTTGTGTTACCAAACAAAACAGACTTGTATTCTGGAACTATGATGAAAAGCTCTTTAAAAAATATCTAAAAATGTTAAAACACTGGAGAGTAATTTAATGAATTTAAATACAGTAAATGTTTACAATACAAATTGAGACTATTTATACTTATGAATATGATTCAGTGTATTACACACACACATATACACATACATACATACATACATATATATGAATATATTCATATATATATATATATGAATATATTCCTGCCCCAATATATACATAGGAGAAAAAAAAACACTTATATGAGATTCTGACACCATATAGCTGGTCAAGCCCAATAGTGTAGCACTGACCAAAAAGTTAGCAAAAAAATTCTCTTTCTCCTTCCCTTCCTTCCATTTCCTGTGTGTGTGTGTGTGTGTGTGTGTGTGTGTGTGTGTGTAAAAGATGTAACAATGCATGTATGATGGTCAGAATGTCTTATGGTCAGAGGACAACTTGCAGGTGTCTTTTTTTGTTTTGTTTTTCTTTTAACCATTAGGGTCTTGGGAATAGCTGTTTCATGTCATCAGGCTTTGTGGCAACTGACCTTAACAGTGTTGTTTATATTTTAGCAATAGAATGACAGTGGCTATTGAATATGTTATCACAGTCCCTTTGAGTTTGTATGTATATCAGTCTCCTTGTATCTAGAAGATGATGTTTCCTTTGAGTCATCCACCTCTTCTGGCCCTTCAAATATTTCCATCTCCTCTTCTTCTTAAATAGTTGAGTCTTAATGGTAGCGGTTTGATAAAGACATGCCATTTAGCAACAAGGGCTCCAAAATCTTTCAGTCCCTGTACATTGTCCAGTTGTGGATCTTGTTACTAATTGTCATCTACTAGAAGATTCTCTGATGGGGACTGAGAGATGCTTTGATATATGGGAATGGCAATATTTCATTAGAAGTCATTTTATAGTTTTGTTCCTATAGCAGAATAAATCTTAACATTTCTTTGGCACTGAATATAAACCAGGCTTTCTTAATATTTCATGACTAGAATTTGATAGCTTAATGCTGATCTGAGGTTGTTGCTGTGTGTGTCTGATGATTACCATCACATCTGGCATTTAATTATCATAGGGCAGCAGAATGATCAAAAATATTCTTAGGCATGAAACAAAAATTACCCATTAACTCATTGTCCTTGGAAAACCAGTTTTGCATCGAAAGTGTCAAGATGTCCTACCCTACTGATACAGCCTTTTATTAAAGAGAACCTAGAGGTAGAGAGGGGATTCTCTCAACCTTGTCCTCTAGAGCAGCTCATAAAAGAATTCCCAGACCTTTCTGTAAAATAGATGAAAAGACCCCTCTGTTCCAGAGATATCTTCCTTCAGACAGGACTTCTTTTGTCTTCTAATGACTAAGATATGATTAAGAGCTGAAGAACCAGACATTTCTAAGTTCACTTACATTTATTCCCATTAGCTCAGATGGCTTTTTCTCTAGTTATCCTTCTACCCAGCTGTCTACCCAGCCTTCTACTTATGCAAAAACATATATTTCTAGGTTCCTATCCATCCTATCCTGCCTATCCATTTCTTAAGGCTATTTAAGTTTAACATTTACATTAAGTGAAGTTGTATATTTTGCACTTGTTTGCACACTTTAGACATAAAGCTAGAGTAGTCAAGGGAAGAAAATTTTCTTTTCCTAAAGTTGTATTGCTTGAATGCAAGGATGAATTTGAATTTTGATATTTGTTAAGGAGAGTGGCTCATTATATCTCTTAATAAGTAAAGATACCCCATATATTTGAGCTTGTTCTAATTTTGCATCTTTTCCATCTATTTCTTTTATTCCTTATTTTCAAATGGAATGTTTCCTATTTTTACAAGTAGAAAGTTTACAATCTTTAACAAAGATTATCTTGTGAAATTATTTTTCCAAAATCAAAATAATTTGACTGTTTATAAACTACATAATCAATAAAACCATACTGTTCCCTACTTTTGGTCACAGATATACATATTAGCATTTTAAATTATAATATCCATTCATTTCATCAGCTCCAACCACAACTCTCTTCAGATGTTTTCCTCGTGATCTTGAAACTCTGCTTGTTCCCTATAGTTTGATGATGATTATAGACTTTTCTTTTAGAGCTCATTATCAAGGAATTGATGATGATATTTGATATCTATAATGGTAATTGATATCTATATTTTCATTTTCCCATGTTAATCCTAAAGGACAAGGTGTATAGCTAAACAATTATCACTTTCATAACTATCTGAATATGAAACTCCATATTAAATTAGGAAAAGGTGTTTCTGGGAGCAGATATACTGGTGAGGTCATGGACCATAGAGAAGAAGCCACTATTGCTACTTACTAAACTATTTACTATTTTCCAAATGCTTATTCTCATATCTATGGAGGAGTGTAGCTCTCACCTTTTCACAAAAAGCTTCTTGTAGCAGCATCAAAAGCACATAAAAGAAACTGACAACTGATCAAATGGTCAAAATGCACAAAATACTTGGCTGTGGAACACTCAACCTCAGCTGATTAATCTATACAACCCATACACCTAAGTTTCCTGGGGGGGGGCAGAAGAAAGATTGTAAGAAAGAGAGGAACAGGATTTCTACTGAAATACTGTCTTAAATGTGTGTCAGGGAAGCTGCTCACATGAAGACACAAAACTAAGGTTCCCTAAACAACACCTTCAAAATTACAGCATCTGTTTACATGTTCATATGGATAAGGAAAATGTCACAAATAACTATGTTTAATGTAGAGCTATAAGCAATTAATGGCTGCTGACACACACATACACACATACACACACGCGCACACACACACGCACACACACACACACACACAGAAAGAGAGAGAGAGAGAGAGAGAGAGAGAGAGAGAGAGAGAGAGAGAAAGAATCAGTTTTTTTCAGAAATGGAGCTTCTTGATGTTATCCAATCCCAAGTGATCAACCCTAAATACATATATAAAGTTTACACTAAATGGACTGAGTATCATGTGTGTGTGCATATAAAATATAAAAGAATGAAAATTTGAAAAGAGTTCAAGTATTTTGATGAGGAAGTGGGAGAAACATTGGAGGAGATACATGAGTAAATAAAATTTAAAATAAATGAACACACAGAGTTTCATGTGTATGGAATAAAGGGTAGATCTTGGAAAAGCAGTTAGAGGGATGAAGGTTTTATATATATATATATATATATATATATATATATACACACACATACATACATATATATATATATATATATATATATATGAAATCAAAATCCCAAATAATCAATAAAGGTATTTAAAATAGAATATGACAAATGAAATAATACAACAAAGATATTTAAAAGTAATAAAATCATAAGGATGAATGATCATTTGGCTACAGAGGAAGACATTTCATTTTCAGATTTTGCCCTACTTCTCAGTATGAATTGGTAGTAAAAGAAGGCAGAGGAAAGGTGCCAAAATGTATTAAGATCCATGAATTGTCACAATATTGAAGAAGTTCTCTGAACAATAGTGTGTTGTCCTCCCAAGTGTTCAGATTTCCTCCCACTACAGCAGCTCTCTACCCAGGACACCTACAAGCTCTCAATGCAGCAGCAAAGAGTTATTGCCCATTACTCTGGTAATTAGAGTCCCTAAGGACTCTAAATTTTTTGCTGTAGCATTCTGTTGTAACTGGTGGCATTGGTGGTAATTACAATTTTGAATTATAAAATGTATGTATAGGTCTAGTCAGGGACCAGACTCCCATTTCTCATTAGATTAATAATGATAGATGAATGAATGGCTGAGTACTTGTTTGGCTGGGTAGATTGATTGATCAATTGAATTCAAACAATCTAAGAATAGGAAGAAAAATAGATTAGATAAATCTGTGGATAGGACAACAAGGGCATATGTTCAACTATGTTTATAGTGCATTATTTGTAATAGCCGGAACCTGGAAGCAATCTAAATGTCCCTCAACTGAACAATGGAGAGAGAAATCTTGGTAATTTTACACAATGGAGTACTATTCAGTGAAAAAAAAAACAAACAAAATCATACCAAAAAGAAAACAAACAAACAAAAGAGAAAAAAAACAAGATAAAAAAAATGGAATCTTGAAGTTCGCAGGCAAATGGATGGAACTGGTAAAAACCATCCTCACTGAGATAACCCAGTCACAAAAAGACAAACACGGTATGTACTTACTCATATATGGATTTTAGACATAGAACAAAGGATCATCAGCCTACAATCCACACTGCCAGAAAAGCTAGGAAACAAGGAGGACCCTAAGAGAGACATACATGGTTCCCCAGAGAAACGGAAAGAGACAAGATCTCCTGAGCAAATTGGGAGCATGGGGGGAGGGAAGAGGAAGTTAGGTGAAAGAGAAGGGAAGAAGAGGAGGGAAGAGGGGGGCATGAGGGATCAGGAACACTGAGACAGGGAAAAAATAGAGGAGTGTAAGAAGAGAGACACCATAATAGAGGGAGCCATTATAGATTTAAAGTGAAATTTGGCACTGGGGAAATGTTCAGATTTCTACAAGGATGAACCCAACTAACAATCTAGTCAATAGTGGAGAGGCTATGCTAAATGCCCTTCCCCAGTAATGAGATTGATGACTACCTTATATGCCATCCTAGAGCCTTCATTTAGTAGCTGATGGAACCAGAAGCAAATACCTACGATAAACTCCTGGAATCCAGTTGCAGACAGGTAGGATTGATAAGCAAAGGGGTCTATACCAGGCTGAAGAAACCCATAGAAACAGCTGATCTGAGGGGGAAGCTCATGGACCCCTGTCTGATGGCTGGAAAACCAGCATAGGACTGACCCAGAAGCCTTGATCGTGGGTGTTAAGAAGACTGGGCAATCTATGGGGCCTGTGGTAGTGGATCAGTATGTATCCCTAGTATAAGAATGGACTTTGTGAGCCCATACCACATAGAGGGATACTCTCTCAGCCTCGACCCATGGGGGAGGACCTAGGCCCTGCCCTAAAAGATATGACAAACTTTTAACATCCCCTATGGAAGGCCTCACCCTCCCTGGGGAGCAGAAAGGAGATGGGATGGGGGTTGTGAGGGGAACAGGGGAGGACAGGAAGGTGAGGGAACTGGGATTGACATGTAAAACAAGCTTGTTTCAAATTTAAATAAAAACATTATCTTATAAAAACCCGTGGATAGGAAGATATATTAGACAATTGATAGATTATCTTGAAGATGATAAATAATGGATTAAATTGACACTATATAGGTAGATACATGGATATAGATAATAGACTAAACTGGAATAGGTCAATATTTAGATGAAGCATTACAAAAAGATATAATACATGCCTATAATACATAGATAAATGATAGAGAATGAAAACTGATAGTCAAGTAGATAGTTGATTGATGTTGTATGTAGGTTCTTTTCATGTGTACTTTTCATTGGATGATAAATGGAATTAGAATTTGTACAAAGATATAGTTTAGAACAGACCCATGAGGAGCTTATAGCATAAGTTCACAGAGAAGTGATATGATAAGATAAAGAGAACAAGAATACATAGAAGAAAATCCCATGTATAGAGGATATTTTGAAATAATTCTACTGTGGTTTATTTCAGAAGCAAATGTCCTCAAGACTGCCAACTGAATGACGGTTTAAGAGTTGAGATCACACGGTCTTAGTCATAGGTTGGCATTAGGCATGCATTTAGACAGAAAAAAGTTTTAGATATTTGTGAAATTAACATATATAATAATATGAAATTAACCTATTACATTTTGATTGCCATGGAAATAATTCCATTCAAGAATGTAGCCTGTCCTGGTCTCCAAAACTTTCTCTGTATCATCTGACCTATTATTTTGAAAATAATGATTATTTTGTCAGACCATTGACTCCAAGTATTGAATGAATCTGTTTAACAATTTTAAAATATATAACTTTATTAATTAGAAAATTTATTTTGCTAAGCAATTAACAACTAATGTAAATTGAAATATCCATTAGATACATTTATAAAGTTTATAAGGAGAATTTTTAAGCAGCAATTTCATTTCCTTCATCAGATCTTTCATTATATCTTATGTGATTTTTTTCATGTGATGTAATACTTTAGAAGTAAGTGTTATATAATAAATTGAAGAAGAAAAACAAAATTATTAATAACTGTAAAATAGTAAATAAAAGAAATACAAATAAAATACAAGGTTGAAACAAAATTGATATCTTTGAAAGGAATTCATTGTAGGCCCAGTTTTACCAGGAACCACCAAAAAAGAGGGAGGGAGGGAGAGATGGAGGGAAGGAGGAAGGGAGAGAGAAGAACTGGGATCGACATGTAAAATAAAAAATAATAACAATAAAAATAATTCAAACTGGAAGTAAATGAACTTTGAAATATAAGAGTACACACAATTCCCTTGTTCTTTATTTCTCTCACTTAAGGACACACTTTGACAAACAGAAATATTTACAAAATAACATATGTAAATATTAAGTGGAAAATAGATACATATATAGTAAGTACAAAAATGGGATGATTATGAATTATCATGTAATTATGATTGCGAGTCATTTAGATACTTCAAGATCTCTATTCTTGAATATGGGAAATATGGGGCTGGGAAGCTGTAGACAGCACATTCTAAACTTTACAGGGAAATGTGCTGTTTTGCAGTCCAGTAAATTAATGAACATCATTCACTTTTTCTCTTTTCCTGGTGTCCAAAAATGTTACAACATGTTTAAATTTCAAGATCACGACGTTAGTGTCCATTTTATGGCAGATTCCCTTATGCTGATGTTTATTGAAAAGGAGAGTGTTGCACAGAATTATGTATCGTTACTTCTGGGACAATTCAGACTTTTTAATCCAGGAGGATAAATGGATATTAAGTATACATTCAGGAAAGAATAAGATTCCATTTAAGTAGATAGTAGGTAGATCCATGAGGTGCCACACTTGGTTCTTCTGGTTTGAAACCTGACAATGATTATACCAAGGCAATTAGGAAGAAAACTAAGGCATTTACCATGAAAGTCGCTCAGGATGGTACTCCTGACTAAAATTTCTAAGTTCCCATAAGAGCTCAAACTAGGATGCTTTCTGAGGCACGCATATCTGGAACTGAAAGCAAAAAATGCTGGACAGATGGCTCAAAGGTTGGCAGCACATTTGCAGGCTTTTCACAGGATGCAATCTGAGTTCTCAGGGCCTCCTCTGGAGGCTTAATCACACCTCTCACTCTAGCTCTGTGGTATGTAACACCCCTTTTCTGGAATCTGTGGTATTTGTTATCATACTCACAGTTGTACCCCCCCATTCTCTCCCCCACACACATGTGTGTAGCAAAATATTTTTAAAATCTCTTTAAAAGAGAGAGAAGGAAAACACCAAAAGAAGATATGATTTGGTTAAAAACAAAACAAAACAAAACAAAAACCTCATTTGTCAGTCCATATTCACTAAATCCTAAACTAAAGGGCACAAACTGCTTCAGATGCATGAATCACAAAATTAAAGGAAGTCATCAGCACGTTCATTATTATTCACTATGATAATATTGCATAGGTAATCTCTCAAAGGTGAATGGAACTTATGTGTGGGCAAATGTGTTATTGTCAGCTTGCCCTAGTATGGTTTGGGGTAAGGAGAGGCAGGTAGATCATAAGTTCCTAACAGGCAAGTGGAGATAGTGTTAGAATTGTTGATTGTGTTGTGTACTTGTGTCTATGTGAAAATAATGTGTCTCTGTCTGTGTGTGTGGGTCCATAAGTATATTTTGCCCTAAAAATAACTGTGCTAAAATAACCGGTTCTCCTTAGATGTGAGTACACATAGATAACATTGTAACTGGAATCTTTCTGTCTTCACAAGTCTTCCCATTATTCGTCAAGAAAAACTACTCCCTGCATCTAACCTCATTATAAAAGAGTGACTACTATCTTTGTATTTGGTGTTCCCAAGCCTGTTTTTCTTACTATATATCTTAAGGGTGAAAATACAATTTCACATACGAAAATCAAGTGAAAAACATATGAAACAATGTGTTTTAACCAAAAGTTATAACCATCATACATGTCACTTTTAAAAATGAGAAAGCAAAAACCATTTAAAGGGGATCAGGGTGTTAAAGGGAACAGAAAATCCTGCCCTTTCAAGCTTAAGTTCACATTCCCTGGTGTTCAGCATATACATTTGGAAGCTTTTAATTCACTCAATAATTTTGAATGAGAAACTTTATAATCAGAATTGTTTGAAGCTATTTTGTAAGTCAAAACTCATGACACATGTTGCAGATTAATTATATGAACAAAATAAGAGTAAAATTTAAATGAATCACTTTCGATAAGTTTTATAACTTCTCTACCTCAAACTAGACTCAATGTCTCACCTTAGCATTTCTCTCATTTCCTTTTGCTGTAATTAATCAAAATCCTTTATTTCAGGCCAATATGTCTTCCTGAATATGAATAAGAAATAAAATACCACTTGATGTTTAAAATTATGGGGACAATCTTAATGACGGAAATAGATGACAGGGAGGTGGAAGAGGGTGCCTGATTATATATATTCATGAAGATGTCAAAGGTTTATAAAGTCAATACCTGCAGTTGAGAAAGCCGTGATTCTCTCGGGCCATCTTTGGTGAAGTGTGTTCCCAGGAATAATCATCACCATGAACAGCCAGGGGTCAGACCGAAAAGGTATGTGCTACAACTCTGTGAATAATTGGCTTTCTCAGTGTTCTTGGGGGGTTAATGGTGGGTCTGATGTAAAAATTACCCAATGCAGGCTTAAAGAGGAGTGGGGAATAACTTTTTCTCTGATATGACATGATTAGAACTGACATGGACTCAAGACAGCTGTGGTGATGTACAAAATAACTCTTGATCCATTATTTGTAATAACAGATAACAAAAATTCAGAGAAAACTTGATATATAGCAAGGGGGTGGGGTGTTTGATATTCCACAGAAGGAGATGGGAGCACCATGGGACACTCACCTCGCACTATAGCTGTGAGTCACCATCCACTCTGAGGTCAGTTTCTCAGAGATACAGTTGTCTTTGAGTTAACAATGGAGGAGTTTAGAAGACTATCCCATTAATTGATTTATACCTAAGTACAATAGGCTATTGTATCAGTGGCTTTCTAACGGAAGAGATGTCCTTTTATCAGGGATATGGCAATAACTAGAGCGCATTTGTGCTAACATAATGGGAGAAAGAAAAGGAAAGGAGGGCATTAGTGGTAGCTGATGGGTAGAAACAACGAATGCTCTGAAATATCCTCTACTGCAAAGTCAGCTTGAGAACAAGGAACAACCAGCTCATAAATCTAGTGTTGATGAGATTGAGAACTTGTACTGACACAGACCACAAGAACGTTGGGTACACCTCTCAAATTCCAGAAGGAATCAAGAAGTATTTTCTTGTTGTCAAATCTCTATATAAGCTGGCCAGTTTAAATAAATATTATGAAACTTTCAGTGATGCAAGCATAACGCACATAATAGTAGATATCTGTTTTACACTGCTCTGACAATTTAGTTGAAGCTAAATAACATTTCAATAGAAAGGGGGGAAAAGGGGCTAGCACCAATTAATTACCTTTAATTTCTTGGTGTCATTAAAAAACAAAAGCATGAATACCATCATAAAATTTGTTTTGTAACATGTATAGCACATCTTTTTCTATTTTATCTCCTCTTAAACTGAAAACCCCTCAGATGATAAATGTTCAGAAAAGTATACTCTGAGTTAGAGAATATCTAACTAGTTATAAATTTACAAGAGCTACCACTACAGTTCCATTATCTGCAAAGCATATTTCTCTCACACATATAGATGCACTACCAAGTCTCCTAACACACCAAGCATGAGCACACACACATATACACACACATGCATGTGCACACATACACACATTCATAAATATTTTTGTATTTTGCATTACATAAATATATTTGAACTCTATTTTTGGAAAATTAAAGTATTTTATAAGAAATACATCCCAGGTTTTCACTTAATGGTTACTTAGTAATATTGTATAGCACTTTTCTTAGAGAATGTAACTACTCAAGACTAGAAGAAACTACTACACCATGAAGTTATCTTTTTTATTATTATTATTATTTTATTTAATTTTATATAACAAAGTCCAACTAAATGAAAACAAACATTTATACACAATATTTGGGAATTGGGGCGTCGTTCTTTCCAAACTACTTCCTGCTGGTAAGGGGCGCTGTCATGGGGGATTCGAAGAAGATTCAGATATCCTGGCTGTAGTCTGTAGGGCTGTTTTGTCCAGCTGTTTTGAATGTAGGATCACCTTGTACTCTGTTTCAGGCGGTCTGGCGTGATCAAACCACATTAGTCTGGAAGGAATCCACATCTTTTCATTTTCTGTGGAAACAAAAATATAAATCCTTTTCCCCAGTAACTTGTCCTTCAACTTAAATTTTGGAGTCAAAGCATTTTTTTTTTAATTTAATTTATTATTTTACATGTCGATCCCAGTTCCCTCTCTCTCCCTCCCTGCCTCCCTCCCTCCCCCATCTCTCCCTCTCTACCCTCTCACATGCACTCTAAACACCCTCCCCTCCCATCCCCCCCACCCCAATTCCATATGTAGGGGAATGCCATCGAGTTGGGGTCATGTAGATCTGACAGGTCCTGTGAAGTAGGGACTAGGGCTTCTCTCCTGTGTCTAGATTAAGGCAGTTATCCCTCCATGGGGGATGTGTTCACAAAGTCCTTTTGTGCACCAGGGATACATCCTGGCTCCACTGTCTGAGGTCTCTTAGACTGCTCAGTCCTTCTGGCTGAGACCCATATTCAGGGGGACCATGAAGTTATCTTAAAAGATGGAATTAATACAGTAGTTTAGAATTATTTATACTCAAAACATTTGCAAAATGCATAAGCGCTTCTGAGCCAAATACAAAATGACAAGAGGCATTCTATTCAAGCTACATATCTGTGAAAATGCTAATATACGTGTAAGCATGCAACGTGGAACATACTGAGTTTTCTTTCCTCACAGATGCATCCATATATGTAAAGTGCTAGAGTCAAATAAGGTTTCCCTTCAGTTGAACAAATCATTTCATATTGGTTCCTGTGTTTACTTAGCAGGGACACTCTTGTTGCTTGTGATGTCTAACCTGATGTTCTGCCGAAGTGTGCACCCCCTGCCCATCTGTCCTGGTGGGAATTGCCAGATGCCGCTCCAAGAGCTGTTTGACCGGGTGATCATGCTTTCTCACTACATCTATATGCTGTCTGCAGATATGTTCATTGAACTGGTAAGTACTTCACTCATTTTTGGCATCTGTTGAAAAGTGTCTTTCTGCTACAGTACAATTTAAACCATGAGCCAGACTTCAAACGTTGCATCTTCATGGGACAAAGAAACATTAGCTGATAAAAACTGGATCAAGAATGGGTCAATTTCATGAAATCTTAAAGATTTACAAAAGTGAACTGATTTTCACTTCTTGTTGGTAATTCATGTTTTTTATACTTTTGGTTGTGAGCCTAGCCTTTAATGGCTGAGCCATCTCTCCAGCCCGGTAATTCATGTTTCCAAACTTAAACTTGATATGTAAAGCACTCAGTGTAGTTGGGAAGATTTCTAAATTCCTAGTCTTGCCCACGTGGGTCCAGGCTCTAGGGGCATTTTTCACTTAGTGTTCTGCAGATGGCTAGTGAAGAGGAACATCATGGAAGTGGTAAACTTTGTGGACAGGCTAGCATTAACTTAAATTGAAACCACACTAAGAGGAGAAAATAAAAATATTCACTGCTCAGACAGCCCAAATACTAAGAGTCATTTGTTAAAAACTTTCAGAGCATGATGTTCCTTTCAGTAGAAAGGCTGGTTCAGAAGCAGAGGACAGTCTTCTCTTGCTGATAAAGGTCTTTCAGAGAACGTAGGTAATTTCTTTGAGTTAGTTTACAAATTCATGGCTGATGACAGTTTCAGTACATCAGTGTGTATCCAGAAAGTGGCTCATCAGTGACAACAAATATGAATCCATAACATTCTATGTACTCACTAACACTTCTTTCTGTCATTGACTGATCATAGTTTACTTTTGAAATTTTCCTAGAAATTCTTCTAAATTTTCAGAATTTTTACTGAATTCATTTATAATAATACTTTATAAATCAATAATAAAGTTATATAAATAGTTAAATATTAATTGCAAGTTAATATATTAAATAACTTTTCTATTTTAATTGTTCACTGCTTAACATTTGTCAAAGTCATATGCCCAGTGTTTTGTAGATCACATTTTCACAATCCACATAGTTATATTTAGCATTTATGAAGAACTTTGTGCTATTAAGAAGGACTTGAATAAAAAGCTGTGCTTTATAATAACTACTTAAAAGAATAAAATCAATCTGAAGCCATGGGAATCAATAAATAAAGTAATATAGATAACACATGCTATGGCATTTTGGCTCAAATATGAGAAAATGACATTTAAAAGAGTTGGTTGTGTTTTAGGTATTTTAATGCTTATTTTCAGAATAGTAATTTATAAAATATAGGAAAAGGAAACAAAATTGTTTATAAGATTAGACATTCATAGTCAGAAAATATATGAATGTAATTGGAAAATAAGCAGGAAAAGTGTTACTACTTTAATTTCAAGTGTTATGCTAATTTCAAACAAATATACAAGTGCATTAATATTCTAGCATATGTTTTTTAATTCACAAACTTTGTTACTTGGACTTTTCTATCATTTCCAGGATAAACAGTATGCTCAAGATCACGAGTTTATTGCTAAGGCCATCAGTGACTGCCCTACTTCCTCCCTGGCTACTCCTGAGGGCAAGGAAGAAGCCCAGCAGGTTCCTGTGAGTCCTCACCCCCATTTCATTCCCTAGAAAACTGAGGTAGTACACAGGTTTTGGTGTTCTCTAGGTTATTAAATCACTGAGATAGGCATAGTAATCACACATGAGAAACAAAAGAGAGGAAGAGAGATATTCCAAAACAAATACACATTATAGAGGAGGTAAGAATAAAATGCCATACTTAATAACATTGTAACTGAGCAATGAACTGTCCATGAAGATGACTCTGTATGTTATTCTGTAGGAATTTTGAAATTGATTTCATGATCATGATTAAATTGACATTAATGCATATGTAAGAAATGCAAACACAGTTGCATTTATGCAGTTTCAGGAACTGCTCTATCGGCGTTACTGACCACTGCCCTTTCACTTCTTTCAAGTTTCCTGGTCCCACTTCTACTTCTCTAACAACATTTGTATTCTTAGACTGCTTTGCCTTCCTCTGTACTTTAATAGAATGACTCCTCATGAAGCAGTATCTGAAAGATACTTTCTTATTCTTCTCGCTGTTGTGACTGAGATCTCTCATAATATTAATGTCTTAATATCTAATTAATAATTTTATAAACCACATCTTAACCAACCTAAACATGAATGAAATCAAAATACATACATGATTATGTTAGAGAGATGTCAGAGACTTATCTCAAAAAATGTTTTGTTGTACTTGATTAATACTAGTGATGTTTAACTTTTCTCAATTAATCAATATCAATCATCACTCTCTCTATATATATATAAACATATGTATATTATTTATATATAAATTTATGTACCTAAAGTACAATATGTTCTCTACTTTATTAGTCATACCTGAGTTCTATATTCTCATTAATATTATGTGATAACCAAAGAGAAATTGAAATAATAGGATGAGGATCAAAAGAAAATATTTGGTGAAAGATGCTCCATTGCTAGACTCTCCACAAAGCACACTATTATTTAAAGTCTTCCTTATAAAAAGTTGCAGTGTTGCAATGTTATTATTATTTCACATGCT
Source organism: Phodopus roborovskii (assembly GCF_943737965.1). Classification (NCBI taxonomy): domain Eukaryota; kingdom Metazoa; phylum Chordata; class Mammalia; order Rodentia; family Cricetidae; genus Phodopus; species Phodopus roborovskii. The sequence goes on along the minus strand of NW_026126482.1, from coordinate 32,732,490 downwards.
GTGGTGAGAAACTTGGGCTCCAACAGGTAACACTGCATTTGTATCAGTTTCAGTGCTAGTAGACAAAGAGTGGTAGCTTCATCTAACTCAACTTCTCAGGAACCTATGTTGTCATTACCATTTGCCCTTCTCCTTTCCTCATATCATTTATATTTATCTATTGCAATATTCCTTGGATTGCACACTACCTATCATTTTCATTACTATGAGTACACAACAGACATCTCTACAGTAAATACTTTAAATCAGGAATAAGTTTAAATTATTATTTGGAAAGTGGGTCTGGGTGTTTAAAGCTCCATTTTCATTAATGCTTTTATTGAAATATAGTGCTGTGTCTTTGTTTTCACTTGTATACACCAAACAATGTGTTATTACTCTAGAAGTGATAAAAAGGGAGTCATGAGCTTTGTATTGTATCTTTTAACATTGTAAAATAAGATAAATATATTCACAGAAAATAATCAGTTTCATTCATTAGTATGAAAATTATTTGGGCCACTAGTCATTGATGGGGTGGTATCTATCTTCCATGATGTCCTCCTGGAAGCAACTGAGTTCTGTTACCTATTGAGTGCCCCCAACAGTTTGGTTTGTTACGGACAAAGTAATGAAAGAAAAACATTTAAAAACCTGACCATGAAGACAGTTGGTAGAATTTCAGAGGGATATCTAACACAGAGAATTTGTATCTTAGGAGAAAATCTTGTCATTTGAAGGCTAAGGAGATATAACTATTGTTCTTCCCATGTAAGTGTGAGAATCTGAATTTGAACTTCAAACCATATTTAAAAAAAAAAAACCAAGCATGAATATAGCTTGGCTTGGTGGTATATATTTTTAATTCTAGCACTCAGGAATCAGAAGCAGGTGGATTAAAATGGAGTTTTTAATTGGTCTATTTAATAAAACCCAGGAGTCAGAGATAGAGGAAAATGCTGAGAGATCAGAGAGAAGGCAAGCTAGAGCCACCTCTATCTCTTTACCTTCTCAGAGTACAAGAGAACGAGTTCCTGTTTCTTCTTACTTATATCTTGTTTCTACCCAACCATCTCATTTCCTTTGAGCAGCCATCTCACTACCTGTTTTTGCTCAGCCAACTCACTTCCTGTCTGTCTGTACAGACCTCCAGACCTCTATGTTTAGCTAATGGCAAGGTCTATCCTCTGATCTTCAGACAGGCTTTATTTGTACAAGCAAAATATCTCCATAGGTGGATTTATGTTCTAGGTCAGCCATGACATAAAACAAAATAAAGCAAAAAATTGACCGCAGATACTACCACTGACAAACACAAAAGCAAAAACAAAGCAAGCAAACAAAACCTGAAGTTACATGCTTATAATCTCAGCCCTGGAAAAGTGAAGATAGTCTAGCCAGACAGCCTAGGCTACTGGGAAATTTACAAGCTAGGGAAATATCATATCATGTCTCACAAAACAAGGTGAACTGCATCTGAGTAATAGCATTTAACATTGTTTTGTAGTCTTCAAGCCTCCAATCAAAGACACAGAGACACACACTGATACAAACATAGAAAGAAAAGTGCTATTTAAATAATATTTTTGTTTGATTTTTTCAAAGTATATAGCAATAGCTTAATTTTACTTTTCTATAACATCTGTGGTTTCTAATCATATTAATAGACACATAGTTATAAAATGAATATTTTGTTCCACTTTTATGAATAAAAGTCATAAGTAACTAACTCAACTGTATTTCTATTACTTTAATCATTGTTCAACATGGTTGATTAGCCGGAAGTCCTTCTGAACCTGATACTCAGTTTGGTGCACTCCTGGAATGACCCTCTGTTTCAACTAGTAACTGAAGTTGATGGTATTCATGAAGCCTCTGATGCTATCATATCAAGAGCCAAAGAGATTGGGGAACAAAACAAACGCCTTCTAGAGGGAATTGAGAAGATTCTTGGCCAGGTGAGCAGTACCCTGAAAATTCAATGCTATTCTTATTCTTGCAAAAACTGATGTCTACAATGAGAAACAAATTTAAAAAAAAAAAAAAAACTCTTCTTTGTAAGGACAAAGTTTAGGCATTCTACATTGTAGAGTTCTATTAAAGCAAAAACAACATTTGTACTAGAGTAGATTCTAAGTCCTGTGAATCTTGGAATTCAACTACAGTGTTTGACAGGTGTGGCCTTCCCACTTCTTATTACAAATCCACAAACAGCTTGGTTACTTAAGGTTAAACATTCAACAATAAAAGGAAAGCATACTATAAAACTGACAAGATAATGCTTTATTGAAGAAATTTCATATATATCAATTGACATTCTGATTAGATATCCTTTCCACAAATAAACCAGAGAATTAAAGTATGAAGGGAGAAAAAAAACAAAATAAAAATCAAATTAGGCACTCTCCTGCCAACTTTGACCCTTATCCATAGGAAAATGGAAAGATAAGGATGGGTCAAAATACAGTTCCAAAATCTCAAAAAGGCACATTTTCTTTAATACATTCTTTATTTTATCATGTAAAAATGGAAAAGGAAAGCAGCTTGTCCTACATGTTGTTTCCCTCCTCTTTCCTAAATCAAACTTATATCATTGCAGTCAAATTATTTGACATATTGAAATTGATTTAGTATTTTGAATTTCTTCAATTAAGATAACTTCAGTGCTAGTGAGATTAATAGCTAATCAGTTTTCTGAAAAATCACATAAATAAAAAATATCTGATGAAAAAAAGGAGTACAAACATCCTAATCACTTTATATTTCTCCTGAACTGTTTAGTGTATATGTTAAGACATGCCATATTTTTGTAATTTCCATGAAAGAATTCACATCTGATCAACATATACACAGACATGAAAATGCAAATTAAACAATTAAACCATCTATATGTATAGTAAACACTCTGATTTCAAGGTATTATCTTCATTTCTGTGACTCAGTATGAGTTAATGATTATGAAATAATAAGGAAACAAGTATATTCTTCCTCATTGTTAATGTTTCAAATATGTGCATTAGTGCAAAACATAAGATGGTAATTGATTCATTATCAGAATAACAGAGCACAAAGTTGTTATCGATACAGATAAGCACTTTAGGTAAGAGAGCAGACAGTCCCTATTCTACCATACCTTGGAAAAAGCTTAGGACTTGATTATCCTTTGTCAACATAGAAGAGACAAACTTATACACAGATCACTTGCCTAATGCAAAACATATCTGTACACTATGCTTCTAACTTTTGGATGACTGACAGACATGTACCCTGTCTAATTATATCCAATACCCATGAGTTTGACAAAATTAAATTTCTCTTGCCCTAAAATATGAAATCAACAATTGGAAGAAATAAGGATGTAAAAATGCTAACATATGAATTGGAATTGTCTGTTTTCTAATTAGGCCTATCCTGAAGCCAAAGGAAATGAGGTCTACTCGGTTTGGTCACAGTTTCCATCTCTGCAGGGAGTTGATGAAGAATCCAGAGACTTAGCTATTTACAACAAGATTCGCTGCCTGCGTAGGGATTCCCACAAGGTTGACAATTATCTCAAGCTCCTAAGATGCAGAATTGTCCATAACAACAACTGCTGAGTTCATGTTCATTCCATGTACTTCTGAAATGGTCTATTTCTTTAAATTGTCTATTAGTATTACAGCTTTCAGTGCATGCTTGGGTGCAATGGGTCTCTTCTTAAAGAATAAAAACAGCTTTTAAAAATGATGAAGTCTGAAAAAGTGATCTGTCATCTTTCATTTGTTAACTTAATGGAAAATATTTCACCGACATCATCATATTATCACATTGTGTCACAAGTAACAGTCTCACGGTTTATAAATGAGGCAAATGGCAAAGTAACTTAAAAGCACAGACTGTTAATATGGGCAAAAAGTTTTAGAATTGAATAAAAAAGTCAGTATTAACAAATTCATCTAGTCTAGCCAAAGGATTTTCATGAGGTAAGTTTCTAGTATAGGATTAGATAAATCAAGTGCTATAGAACTGAATTGCTTATACAGTACACTATCAGCTAAGCAATCTCAAACTGTTAGGAAACAGCCAGGCATTATCCCTAGATAGCTCTAGAAAATGACTTTAGCAAATCTCCTGCACTTCCAAGCCCTTACATTAATCATTTTACTCAATATGACAAGGTGAATTACTTGAGGTTTGGGCAGCATCATAGCAGATTATAGAAAATTAAGTAGAGCAGTGTTTTCCATACAAACTGAGCTAATCTACTTGCTCTAAGGGTGAAAGAGTTGATACATGATTAAGGACAAAAGAAACTTCAGGAAGTGCCTTAAAATTTTCTTACAATTCCTACAGAATCTAAATAATTTTTCACTCTCTTGAAACTGGTCACTGTGTATAAATTTCCATGACATTTATTTTTTTCTTTCATTAGTTAATTTGTTTTTCAGAGTCAGGTTTTCTCTGTGTAGTTTTGGAGCCTGTTCTGAAACTTAGTCTATAGACCAGGCTGGTCTCAAACTCACAGAGATCCACCTGCCTCTATCTCCCCAGTGCTGGGATTAAAGGTGTGCGCCCAAATGACATTTCTGTCCTCTTTGCTTATTAGTGAGAAAATACATCTGGAAAACCAGTCAATACAACAGTTTAAAAATTTGTACATAGGAGAAAACATGCCTGACATTTATAAATTAATGACTAAATGGCCAGTGCATAGATTCATTTTCTTACCCAGGAGATTTAGGAAAAGGAGGAACATGATACTCTAATATACATATGTTTCTATAACTGTTGCTGATTTCACAGCAAAACTAAATGAACAGATGCTACTACTGAAGGTATTGGAGAGCACTTTGGTGTAAAACATAATTTTTTAAAAATAGATTTTATTTAAATTAGAAACAATCTTATTTTACATATCAATCCAAGTTCCCTCTCCCTCCCATTCTCCCATGCCCCCACAGATGAATCCATCCCATCTCCCATCCACTCCTCAGGGAGGAGGGTGAGACCTTCCATGAGGGGTCATCAAAATCTGTCAAGTCATTGGGTGGGGTAGGGCCTAGGCCCTTCCCCTTGTCTCTAAGCTAAGGGAGTATCCCTCCATTGGGAATGAACTCCAGAAGTCTGTTCATGCCCTAGGGATACATCCTGGTTCTGCTGCCAGAGGCCTCATAGACTGCCCAGTCCTCATAGCTGACACAATTTTTAAAAATTGAATTCATGACATAGACATTCCAAGCCCTAAGAACAGCTTCCATAGTACCCAAAGCATTTACAATCACCCAAAATACACACACACACACACACACACACACACACACACAAAGTCATTATGTAGAATATTTCAGGATAATTGTCAACAATTGTTAGATCTCAGCATCATGGTAAGGAAATCCTGGCAAAGGTGGTCTGCTAATGAAACAGTGACACAACAGTTACAAACTACAATCAACAATTATCTGATTTCATTTAAGGCTCAGCTTGCATGAGAAAATCCAAATGTTACAATTGCAGACAGTAAGAAAAACAAAGCAACAAACAAAAATAACAGTGCTTGAGGAGGTCATGTTCTCCACCAATAATGATATTGCTGATTACTAGAACTGTTACTCACTCTGTTTGATTAAAATGTCTAGGATTTGCCTGGTGTTGGTGGTGCATGCCTTTAATTCCAGTACTCGGGAGGCAGAGTTCAAGGCCAACCTGGTCTGCAGGGCTAGTTCCAGGAAGAGGTTCCAAAGCAACACAGAGAAACCCTGTTTCAAAAAAACAAAACAAAAAACAAACAAACAAACAAAATAAAAGTCTAGGATTGTGTTCAGGCTCCTATAACCATTGAATGCAGTTATCATCACCTTAAATCACCTTAAATACTAAGACTGATATTGAAGAAGATATGACAGACATAAGATCTTGAACTAAGGCAATGTATTGGGGGAAAAGTTCATTACTCCTGCCAATCTGGAAATGAGTCACCATGAAACAGAGATGGTATTGGATATTTCTGGGATGACTTGAAGCCTCTATATCTAGAGGCTTCATAGGGGAAAGTAAAGCAGCACATAGAGGTAGGACTATGTTAAAAATAAACAGGATGTCAGTATTCCCAAAAGGGGAAGTGTCACTGACCTATAGGCATTTATCTAATCCATACGCTAGCTCTGCTTGGCTTTGAGTAATTCTATTTGTATATATAGGAAGTGGAAAGTTGAATGAAAGTAGCAGTGTGGTGAAGTGGCTTTCCTGAGTTGGAGATCACATTGTGGTGTACATTCTGAGATGCAGCTGACTTTGGCTCAACCATGCTCCTGTAAGTAGCCCTCCAATACATTCCACTAAACTTTATCAATGCATTATTTCATGAAGACATGCTTGGATAGTTTATTTTCCATGGGATAATCAGTGCTGTATCTTTTAAAAACCAGTGTTTGATTATGCCCCACCTGGAGGCAAGGCAACCGAAAGTAGAGAATGTTTTAGAATGTAATTGCTCCACCAACTTTGAGATCAGTGGTTTTCATTTTGCATTTTATTGATAGACAGGCGAAAGGAGATAGTATTACTTGTATCTAAGGGTACCTTCTAGTAAACATTTCCATTGCACAGGCTCCTTGCAATACAAGAAATAATACAACTCAAATGACCAATTTGCATCACTGATGAATTTTTTTTTTTATGAAGAACGTAAGATTCAATAATCTAATTATTTCAGCTATAGAAAGAGCAAATTGTGATTATGTTTGGTCTTCAGGGCTTGGATATAAATTTGCTTACTTAATAAACAACCAGAATAAACATTCATTTCTGCCCAATATAGATTATGATATTAAGTCTCTGTCTTTATCTGTTTAGAATATGTCAAATGACATGAAAAAAAAAAGAAAGAGAAAGGAAGAAAAGTACAAGTGAGCTGGGAGCTAACAAATAATCCTAACATTTAGGGGGTATTACAAGAAAATGGATTAGTTATAGCCATCAAGTTTATTTACTGAAATTGAAAGTGAGCATAAAATTCTAAGTGCAGTGATATACTATTTATGCTTTGTACAAAAGCTTGCCTGAAGATTCAGAAAGCAAAGTCGGCAACAAGTCATAGAAGCCAGGCACACACCTTTAATCCCATCATCCAGAAACTAGGAGGTGGTGGTTCACACCTTTAATCGTAGGACTCAGGATTAAGATGTAGACATATTTCTATTGAGTTCAAGGTCACCCAGATCTACACAAGATTAATTCAGTTCTAAAGAGAAACAACTCACACAAAGATGATCTCAGTGCCTGGCATCACACACCTTTAATCCCAGTACTAGAGAGGTATGAGATAGAAACAGGGAGATTATCAGGCTTTCATTCTCCATCCACGCAGAGGATAGCAAGACATTGAAGTCCTGGATTCTACAGCCACAATGAGGAAAACATAGTCTGAAGTTTGGTGGAGCCAGGATTGTTTTTTGTGTGAAGTACAGTGGAAGCTAGTGATCAGTTGCTTTGCTTTTCTTCTCTTATCGTGGAGATTTTAACCCCAATCTCTCTCTCTGGGTCATTTATTTTTCATGCAACACTAAGACTTTCAGACATGTGCAGACAATGACTTGAAGACCCTGGATTAGGCTTAATTAAAATTCCATGTTCTTGCAAATTTGAGAAGCTCACCTTAGCAAGCCCTAAATGTGGGAAGTTTTCTCTGGTTTAAACTGTGTACCAGAGAAATGTATTTATTTCCCTCTATTTGACAAGTGTAAAAATAGTTTTCCCTCTTCAGCTAAATCAAACCAAATCATGTAGCAAAGGACCCACAGAACAGACAACAAACATTCCCAGGCAATTTAACTGCCTGAATATGAGTCTCAACTAGAAGGACTGAGTAGTCTAAGGGACCTCAGACAGTGGAACCAGGATGTATTCCTGGTGCACAAAAAGACCTTGTGGACACATCCCCCATGGAGGGATACTGCCTTAACCTAGAGACAAGAGAGAAGTCCTAGTCCCTACTTCAAATGACTTGACAGATTTACATGACCCACCTGGATGGCATTGCCCTACATGTGGAATTGGGTTGGGGGATAGGAGGGGAGTGTGGTCAGAGTGCATGTGAAGGGGGAGAAAAGGTAAGAAGGAGGGAGGGAAAGAGGGAGAGGGAACTGGGATCGACATGTAAAATTAAACAACAACAACAACAATAATAATAAAAGAAAATGCAATTGAATAGATTATCTCATTTCATTTCTCTTAAAACAGTGATCCGTCTGTTGCTACTACTGACAAATCTGTTCTTTTGGAAACATGTGTCCTCAGAACCAAATGTCCTGTCCACTGCTGAGCTGTATGATCATGCGCTTGAACAGGCTCACTCCAACTCTGACACATCTCTAGATATATACCATGAGTTTGTAAGTTCCTCAGTTGCTTTTTGTTTTCTCTCTAATGAGGCCTTCAGAAAAATGCCACTAATTAAATCAGAATTCACATTTCACTGACTTTGTTGTGACAAAATTTTATAGGTAATAGAAAAAGGCAGATACTAATAAAATGTGAATCAGAGAACCGGTTTTCTTCTTCTTTTTTTTTTTTTTTTTTTTTTGTTGTTGTTTTGTTTCTTTGTTTGTTTTTTATAAATCTCAAAGGTTTGTAAGTAAGAATGGAATGATTTTTCAAGTTTTTAATACTATACTTTTTGAGAACATAATATGAACTTCCACTTTTGAATTAGATCCCAAAAGAATCAAAGGAAGGAACTGTGATTCCTTGGTCTTTTGTGGAGTGTCTAGACTCTGTGGAAATCCTTAAGTCACCCTCTACAGAAATACACTGTAACATATCTATACTGTGTTGAATTGTATGCACAGAATAAAATGAAAAGAATCTGAAACCATGTAAGGCAGAGTAATATCCATCTGCTCAGAAAGTCCCAAATGCCAAGAAATATTATTTAGCATGTTTTGGGAGCATTTCATTGTAAAAGTGCGTTTGTGTAGATGGGAACTATGTTCTCCCTTCCTAGTGGAGATATAGGATCTCTGTGTTCTTTTAAGGAGAAAAATACAAGGAATCAGGGGGATTTGTCTTTTGAGTTGTAAAGAGTTCCCTCATCAGTGTGAATTTCATTCTCTGTTCTCTCACAATATTTCAACTGCATGGCATTCCCAGAAACCCATTAACCTACAAATGTTCTGATTGCAAGTATTAAATGTTTTGTATTAAAAAATAAATAGCTGAAGAAGCATACTCCACAACTATAAACTTTAAATAATATTTTGGGTCTTTTCCTTATCCCCTTGCTAACTATGCAGTTAAAATTGTGTGTGTGTGTGTGTGTGTGTGTGTGTGTGTGTGTGTGTGTGTGTATTGGATATGGTTTCTCTATGTAAAATCCCTAGTTGTCCTGGAACTATCTGTGTAGACCAGGCTGGCTTTGAACTCACAGCAATCTTCCTGCCTCTGTGTTGTAAATGCTTGGATTAAAGGTGTGAGCCACCACTACCTAGTAGATGTTTTTCATATATCTTGACGGTATCAACATCACTGCATTCTACTTTCACCATGGATATGGTGTTATACAAACATAAAGACATGGCAGATATTTAGAGGAAAGATATAAATGTATAATTACTAATTAAATTAAATACATCAGTTTGGGTCAATAGAAAAAACACATTATTTATACATTTGTAAAAATAATCACTATTCTTTAACACTCAGCTCAAATCCTAGGAAAAGTTATACTTAAAACTGTAAGTTTTTGATTTGGACTTTGTGTGATTTTTAGTGCTTGCTTTCCAGACAATACATTTTAAAGAACAAAACATAAGAGAACATTAAATAAGGGTTTAAGGTCAGGATTGGATCTCTAAAGGGAAGATAAAAATGAGAAAATATATTTGCTTTATTCCCTTGTTTTAATTTTTAAGTAGTTCTTTTTTTAAAATAAGTTATATCAAGTTCATTGATGTTCATATATGTTTCCATTCAATTTTAAAAGCCAACACTATTGAATCATATAATTTCTTCCAGAATGTAAAGTTTGCCAAAGCAAGTTGGTTAAATGACAGGTTGCCCACCGTGTGCCACACTGCTTCCATCTGGACTCCAACGAACATTAAGCAATTCCATGAAACAAAAGTAAGTTTCCTTCTTGGATTCATCTGAAACAAGTAAAGCTGTCTACTGCCTAGTTTTTCTGTATGTGATTACAGGAGCCAAACAGGGGCAATTTTTGATCCATAGACTGGAGGAAGAAGCAACAGTCCACATCTCACAGCTGATAATTTACACACCAAGCCAATACCAATTAACATGACAGCAAATTCAAAAGTTCCCAGGACAGTTTTTTAGCATTACCATGGTGGGATTGTTCTTATTACGCTCTGGGAAGCTTTGATGTGAATTAGGCACTGCTTAAGTATACTGTTCAAACACGTGCAAGAAGTACAGATATAGTAGTTTTATGGTGTAATCATAAAGGCTTCTCCTCTAGTATCAGGCTACTTACCTAACCATTGTGATATTTAGTGTCTGCTTCCAAGAATTTCTTGGTCCGACCTCAGTTTCTTCATTATAGTCAGCCTTTATTCACTGTTCTACTTTCTCTTATGTCATAAGTGAAAACTGGTTGTATAAGAGGCTCCTCTACATACTATATCTTGTTTCTCAGGATGACCCCTGTTTGATGAAGTCTGGAACGAGCCCATAGTTCTGTATTATGATCTCTTCCCCCTGACAATGTTAGTTGATTTAGCATAAAATTCATATGTATATGCACATAATGGGGACTTATGCAGATGAAGAAAATTATGATTTCGAAAGCTATGATTCCATCAATGTATTGTTTTAATGATCTATCATAATATATAAGTCCAAAGTGAATATAGGACGGGCCAATTTTATTCATTCATGTGGAAATTATTTGGGTCACTTGCTCCTGACAGTGTTGGTGTCTATGTTATCTAAAGTGAGGTCCTGAGGTCATTTACTGAGTCCAGGTAAGCCTAGCTTTCTCACAGAAAGGGATAGGAATAAAAGAGAACATTTTTGTCTGAGTTAGGATTTCTATTGCTGTTAAGAGACACCATGACTACAGTAACTCTTATAGTGAACAACATTTAATTGTGGTCTCTCACTTACAGTTCAGGGGTTTAGTTCAGTATTTTCATGGTGGGAAACAAGGCAACATATAGGCAGATACGGTGATAGAGATGAGAATCCTTACATATTGATCCAAAAGTGAAAGGAAGTGAACTGTCTCATTAAGGATGGCTTGAGCAACTATGGTACCTCAAAGCCCACCTTCATAATAACACACTTCTTCCAACAAGACCACATGGTACTCCAACAAAGCCATTCATTTTAATAGTGCCAATCTCTTTGGAGGCCATTTACTTTCAAGCCACCGGATGGTTGAATGTAGAGTGAAATCAAAATAAAAATACTTTGACCTGTCAGTAGAAAAAAAAATTGTTTAGCTCTAACTAAATTTATTTAGCAAACTTTAGTACAGTGGCTAAAATTTTATGTTTCTATAATGTGTAAATAGCATGAAATATGTATAAATAAGAAATATATACTGTAGTTTACCATCTTTGTGTAAAATCAACAGATATCTAACCTCTTGAATCTCATGTAGTTTAATGTGGTGTTGAATCATGCTCTCCTAGGCAGAAGACATTCTGAAAGCAGTCATTAGTATCTCCCGTGCCTGGGACTATCCCCTGTTACATCTGGTACTTCGCACGGCTTTTCTCCCCAAAGCGTCTAATAATATGCTGCAAAGAACAAATGATCTAAAGAATGGAATTATAATACTTCTGGAGGACCTTGAGATCATACTCAGCAGGGTAAGCTGTTTCTTCACATTTCTTTGTTTAATACATGGAAGTGGTGCTTTGAACAATAAGAAGAGAATTTTTAAATAAGACTTTTGCAAGGGTGAACTCTTTGTTTCACATTGTTGAAAATTGAGCAAGTAAGGGACCACTTTTAGATCTAATACCTGAGATACTTATTGAGAACTGTATAAACAGAAAACCACTGTTCTTCATAATTACTTGAAAAGTAGCCTTTTTGGGCTTGGTGGACACCCTTGCCTTCATGTATAAACTTTTCTCATGATAGCCATTTCCTGGTTCTCCTGAATTTTATAAAACTGACTAAAATTAGCTCAATATGCTGATCATGTCTAAGGATTCAGAAAATGCACAGTAAAAAGAATATATTTAATTGAAAGTTAAAAGATGAGGACACTCTACTAGAGTCATGAGTTATGAAGTACTTATCAAAGGAAGTACACCCTACCTGTGGAGTGGGGAGGGGGATGGGATGGGATGGGAGGATGGTTGGAGGGGCATGGGAGGGTGTGAGAGAGGCAGAGAGGGAAAAAGAAAGGGAGGGAGAGGGAATTGGGATTGATATGTAAAATAAGAAAAATAAATAAATTAATTTAAAAAAGAATATGTAAAATTCCTTGAATTGAAAGAATTTATACTAGCTCCTCCATTTTTCCAGGATTCCATTCTATGTTCAGTCAAGTACAACTTTTTAACTCTCCTTCTGCCTATTTGTATATTGATACATTTCATTTGGGATCAATGGCACACCCAAATATATACATCATCAGGCTTCTAGGTTTAGATGACTAATGCCTTTATGGTACTTGACTGAAGTAGCTGAAAATCCATGATTTATAGCTAGCTTTATATGACTCTACTTTCTACTCACCAATTCAAAATTTAGAAGGAATATATATTGGGTCTGAATATGTCTCTTGTTTCTAAGTATCTTCCTTGTGTTTTCAGAGCAGATTTAATCCTGTGATTCATGTCAAAAGGGGTTGTACTATCTTCTTCATGTAGGGGCAGATTAAGGGAGAAAGACATATGGAGATATATGGAGGATTCTGGGTAAAATAAAAAAAAAAGTGATCTCAAAACACAAGGTAGAAGTCATTGAAGGATATTTACTGATGATTGAGTACTGACCAGCAGATGCATACAAAAAAATAAACACACACTAACATGGAAGGATAAAAAAATACTAATAATGTCAATTATATCTGTTCATTTGATGTGCAGATGAAGCCTGGGGCTATAGAAAATGACTATCCTCACTGGTCAGGACTGAGAGAATTCCAGTCATCTGATGAAGACACTCAACTTTTCGCTATGTATAATCTGTTACGATGCCTGCAAAGAGACACTCAAAAGGTTGAAAGTTACCTCAAGGCCCTGAAGTACCAAGTCATCTTTAAGAATAACTATTAATCAGAGACGCTTCATTATGGAACAGATGGGGAAAATACAAAGATATGATATGGGATATTCTTATATATGATGTGAATATGTGTTATTTTTATTGGTTGATGGATAAAGCTGATTTTTGCCCATGGCCAATCTGAATATAGCTAGATGGGAAATCAAAACAGAGATAGCAAAAGAAAGAAGGTAGAATCTGGGAGACACTATATAGCTGCTGAAGGGTAAGATGCCAGAACATTTATCAGTAATCTATGGCTATGTGATGTTACACAGATTATGAAAAATGGGTTAATGTATAAGAGTGAGCTATTTAGTAATAAGTCTGATCCATTGGCCAACCAATTATATTTACTATTAGCCTCTGAGTGATTATTGCATAAGCCGCTGTGGTGACCCACAAGAGGAAGAGAAAGTGGTCCAGAAGGACCAGCAGGACAGAGAAAAACATTCAGCTACCTGTGGTGCATGATGAGGGACAAAATTTTCCTTGTAAAACCTGACAAAAGTTTAAAAAGGAATTATAAATGCAAAAGAACAGACTCAAACACAGCTTCTTGGTAGCAGCATTTTCTCAGATGGGCTGTGTTTGCTAGAAGCAAGCAGAGATACAGCTCCTTTAAGAGACAGTTTCCTCTCAATTGGAAAGTCTTTTTCCAACCCTTAACTCAGGGGTGATGTCTGTCTTTGAAGTTTAGGTGTGTTGCTTGTATTCAAGGAAATGGATGGAACTAGAAGAAACCATCCTGAGTGAGGTAACCCAGTTACAAAAAGACAAACACAGTATGTACTCAGTCATTCATATATGGATTTTAGACATAGAGCAAAGGATTACCAGCCTCCAATTCACACCACCAGAAAAGCTAGGAAACAAGAGGACCCTAAGAGAGACAAACATGGTCCCCTCGAGAAGGAAAAAGGGACAGGATCTCCTGAGCAAATTGGGAGCATGGGGGGAGGGAAGAGGGAGTTAGGAGAAAGAGAAGGGGAGAAGAGGAGGGGAGAGGAGGGCATGAGGAATCAGGAAGACTGAGTCAGGGAAAGAATAGAGGAGAGCAAGAAGAGAGACACCATAATAGAGGGTGCTATTATAGGTTTAAAGAGAAATCTGCCACTAGGGAAATGCCCAGCAATCTACAAGGATGAACCAAACTAACAATTTAAGCAATAGTGGAGAGACTACATTTAATACCCTTCCACAGTAATGAGATTGATGACTATCTTATATGCCATCCTAGAGCCTTCATTTAGTAGCTGATGGAAGCAGAAGCAGACACCCAGAGCTAAACACTTGCTGAACTCCTGGAATCCAGTGAGGGAAGAATGATGAGCAAAGGGGTCAAGAACAGACTCAGCTGACTTGAAAAAGGGGAAGTTCATGCACACCAATCTGATAGCTGGGGAACTGACACAGACTCCCTGAATGTGGTTGTTAGTTAGGAGGACTGGGCAGTCTATAGGGCCTCTGGTAATGAATCAGTATTTATCCCTAGTTTACTAAAGGACTTTGGGAGCCCATCTCACATAGAGGGATACTTTCTCAGCCTAGAAACGGGGTAGGGCATAGGCCCTGCCCTAAATGACAAATCTGATTTTAATGATCCTCCATGGAAGGCCTCACCCTCCCTGCAGAGTAGAAAAGAGGATGGGAAGGGGATTTGTGGGGGTGATAGAGGAGGATGGGAGGGTGAAAGAACTGGGATTGGCATGTAAAACACCCTTGTTTAAAATTTAAATTAAAAAAGAAAGAAGTAAATAAAAGGAGACATCTTCCTGGCTATGCTGGTGATATCCCTGGAGCTGGGGTAGGGAACATGGCTCCCAGAGCTGGTGGTGAATGTACCTCTGCCATGTTGAAAAGCTGAGTGGGGTGGTAGACCCAACAGACAAAAGCACCTGCTTATTCCTAGTCATATCTGCTTAGCATTTGAAAATCACTCCTGATCAAAAAAGGATTACAGACACACAAAAGGACAGATTAGACAAAAAAAAAAAAAAAAAAAAAAAAAAAAAAAAGTCTCCAAATGGGTCACAGTGTGTTTGACAAATTTGCATGGGCTTGAGAGAGAGCATAAAAAAGATAGAGTCATACATAAAAAAACAAAACAAAAAACAATTTAAGGATAATAAACTGAAGTCCTTTACAAAAGAGTAAAAACTTCACAATGGGCCATGTAAGGATGAAAATATACAGAAAGTCTGGATTGTGTATATTAATATGTTTCTTTGAATTTTTGACTATTAATGAGCTAACTTCAAAGAGACATCTGATTATGGGGCCTGATAAACCAACAAACATATTTTAAAGTTATGTGACTCAAAATTTAAATGTAAGGGCATGATACTTTGGAAAATAGGTTCTGCTTCTGTTTCCACAGAAGATAAAAAGCTGTGGATTCCTTCCAGGTTAATATGGTTTCATTAAACAAAAGTCCCTGGAATAATGTAACAGGTAATCCAAAATCTGTAACAGCTTCAAGACAACTGGATGAGATGATGTAATCTCACAGACTACTACATAAAAGATTGAACCATAATTCTAAATTTTCTCAGGGTTCCCATATGAAAACTGTGTCTAACAAGCAACAGAAAATAGTCTAAAAAACTATGTACAAATTCCCAAATATTGTTTATAAATATTTGTTTTCATTTATAAAGGGGTTGGTTATAAATGGTTATTGATCACACTCAATCTCTTTTTAAAGGAAAAAGGGGATATGATATAGAATAGAAATGAATATATTGGTATGGATTTTGGTTTACTAACACAAATATAAGTTCAAATTTGTTATTTTTTAAAATTTATTTTATATAACCAAGTCCATTTAAATGAAAACAAACATCTATAGACAATCTTTGGGAATTTGGGCATTGTTCTTTCCAAACTACTTCCTGCTGGTAAGGGGCGCTGTCATGGGGGAATCTAAGAAGATGCAGCAATCCTGGCTGTAGTCTGCAAGGCTTCTTTGTCCAGCTGTTTTGAATATTTTATATATATATATATATATATATATATATATATATATTTGTGTGTGTGTGTGTGTGTGTGTGTGTTATATATTTATCATGTCTGCCTTCTGCATGCTGCAAATATGTGTTGCCTTTATTGGTTGATAAATAAAGCTGATTTGGCCAATGAGCAAGCAGAATATAGCTATGCAGGAAATACAGATATAAATATATAAAGAAGGCTGAGACAGTCAGGAGACATTCTATAGTTGCTAAAAGGGTACAGTGCCAGAACATTACCAGTCAGCTATGGCCACGTGGTGATACACAGATTATAAGAGACAGCAACTCAGTAATAAGCCTGAGCCATTGGCCAAACAATTATATTTAATATTAGCCTCTGACTGATTATTTCATAAGAAGCTGTGGGAATGCATGTGTAGGAGAGAACCCTGTCTAGAGGATCAGTGGGTCAGAAAAAAACATTAAACTACAAATATCCACAGCTAGATATGCAGAGACAGAGAGATCTTGGAGCACTCAGCCTTAAATGGGGTGGGTGCAGCAAATCCCTCTCCTCACAGCTCAAGGAATCCTGCATCAGAGGGGATAAAAGAGGGTATGGAGAACACCAAGAAACAAGGCCCTCCAAACCAACATGAACAATGTTCATATGAACTCACAGAGAGTGAGACAGATGCACAGGGACTGCACAGGTCTGTACTAAATCTTCTGCAATTAAATTATAGCTTCCAGTTCTTTTATTTTTGTTAATGGTATTCCTGGATGTGGGAATGAGTATGTGTCTGATTCTTGTGCCTTCTCTTGAACTTTTTTTCTTGATCTGTCATATCCAATTTCAATGTGATGGTTTTTGTTTTGCCTTATTGTATTTTATTTTTTTATATTACAAAAACTCAATGAATACATAAATGAAACCCTGCTACTACAGTAAAGGTTAATAAGAACTTTCACTTATACCATCTGGGAGAGGGAAAATAAGTTTTCCCTAATGGAGTGACATTGTACACAACCAAGTCAGAGCAAGTCTTTGGTCTAACATACAATTGACTCCACAGATTTTTTTTAATGTTTTTTTCATTTAATTATATTTGGTGTTTTTTTTTGTTTGTTTGTTTTTTTGTTTAGGTGTTGGCTTATTTTGTTTTCTTTGTTTGAGAGGAATTCTTTGTTGCATTTTTTTTAATTTTATTTTTTGAGAAAGAAATTAAAATTGGATAGGTGAAGGGGTGAGAGGATCTGGAAGGACTTTTGGGGGGAATATGATTAAATTATATTTAAATTTAAAAATTGTTTCTAAGTAAAAAAATAATATGTCAAAAAGAGAAATGAAAGAATAACCATGAAGTGCACATCCCTGCAACATGCTGCTGAAATAGCCCTTGGTGAAGCAGACCTTCAGTTAATTCCAACATTTTTATTGTTTGGGTACATGCATTGTTATAATGGATTTCTTATAAAATAAAATATGTTCTTTAGAAGTGATCAAAGTGAAAATTGGTCAGTTTCTTATAAATATTTAATGTATAATCAATCCTTAGTTTTGTGATGTTCCTGTAAAAATTTTTACAAATAGGCCATTTGGAGAGCAAATAAGATAGCTGACAGCGTACTTTATAATCAGATTGAATAAAGAAGACCAAATTAATTTAACCTGAAGCAATTAGTTGTTATTACTAAGTAGATCATTTGAATGGACATCTGGGATAGTTTACAAAGACAAGGCATTTAGTGAGTAAATTTTCAGTGTAATAAGACAATACAAGTTGTATGCTTTTGAACTGTCCTGAAATACCACCAATTTTATATGTTCCAAGATGTATTGGGAAATAAGTATAAAGTGGCTCTATATTTATCCAGTACTCATCTCCAACAATGATACTTCTTAGTGCCTTCTGAGGAAGATTCCATATGTTTGGATTACTGTGGTTCTGTTAACATTTAGTCTCACATAGGGTATTTAATCTCCTCCCATTATCCTCCTTTTTCTTCCTTGTGCATATCTGTCTATGCCTTTGACTTTCTCAAAATTCCAAAGAGAGGATCAGTATAAAATCTTGATATATAAAAGTTGATTGCAAATGTGTTTTAATGGATAGGGATCACATAAAATTCCTTTGAGTATCAGATGCTTTGGGGGGCACACAAATGTTGTCCCAAGAACACCAGTGGGAAAATATCAAAGGATAGTGACTTTTGTTAGGAAAGATTTCTTGGCTAGACCCTGCTGTCTCCAAAAGAGCTCTACTACCTGTGTCATGCTGTAGCACCTGTTCATGGTCCTCTTACCCTGAGTGTACAGTGCTAGGGAAGAAACTCAAAGAATTGCCTCCACCACAGACACAGTTTTCACAGGTATAGGGCCAAATCCAGCAGTAGAGCAGTGACAACATTGGATCACTGTGGATCTGTAGTTTCACTGTGTAATGGTGAAATCTATAATTTAAATTCACATATTCCCAATGGTGAAGGATTTTAAATATTTTCTCAATTGTCTGTGGTACATTTTTTTGGTAAATCTTTATGTAGCTCAATGCTCCCATTTTTTCAGTGTTTTTTTGTTCATGTGTTTATTTGTTTTAGCACTTTTTTGTATTCTATGTACTAGACCTCAGACAGATGTAATGTAGCAGGGGCTACACAGAGAAACCCTGTCTAAAACACAGAAACAAACAATCAAAAAGATGTGCTATATCAGAGTCTATTTCCCAGACTCTGTTGTGTGCCTGTAAATTCAAGCTTATTCCTTACTTTCTCTTTTACCTGATTTAGGTTATCAGGACTTAAGTTGAGGTTTTGATAGATTTTGAGATTAGTTTGTGTAGGATGAGAGCTATGGTTCTATATTCATTTTTTTTAGTATTATATTTTTTATTTTTGTATTTTTTTCTTATTTTACATATGAATCCCAGTTCACTCTCCCTCCTATCCTGCCATCCTCCACCCACAAACCTCCTCCTGACCCCCACTCCCCAGGAAGGGTGAAGTCTTCCAGAAGGGATCATCAAAATTTGTCAAGTCATTTGGGGTAGAGTCTAAGCCCTTCCCTGTGTCTCTAGGCTAAGGGAGGATCTCTCTATGGGGAATGTGCTCTTAAAGTCCTTGCCTGCACCAGAGATGCATATTAGTTCCACTGTCAGAGGTCCTACAGATTTCCTGGGCCTCCTAGCAGAGACCAAAGTTCAGGAGGTCTGGGTTGGTCCTATGCTGGTTTTGATTTCCCATCTATCAGACTGGGGTCCATGAGCTCCCCTTTGTTCAGGTCAGCTGTCTCTGTGGGTTTCTGTAGCCTGGTCTTGACCTCTTTGTTTATCACTTCTCCCTCTCTGTAACTGCATTCCAGGAGTTCAGCTCAGTGTTTAGCTGTGGGTATCTGCTTCTCTTTCTATCAGCTACTGGATGAAAGCTCTAGGATGGCTTCTAAGGAAGTCATCAATCTCATTATCAGGGAAGGGCATTTAAGGTACCCTCTCCACTACTGATTAGATTGTTAGTTGGGATCATCCTTGTAGACCTCTGGACATTTCCCCAAATTTCTCTTTAAAACTCTAATGGCTCCCTCTGTTATGGTGTCTCTCTTCTTGCTCTCCTCTATTCTTTCCCTGACTCAGTCTTCCTGATTCCTCATGCCCTCCTCTCCCCCCCTCTTCTCCCCTTCTTTTTCTCCTAACTCCCTCTCCCCTTCCTCCCATACTGCCAATTTGCTCAGGAGATCTTTTCCCTTTCCCCTTCTCCGGGGGACCATGTATGTTTCTCTTAGGGTCTTCCTTGTTTCCTAGCTTTTCTGATGGTGTGGATTGTAGGCTAGTAATCCTTTATTCTATATCTAAAATCCGTATGTAAGTAAGTACACACCATGTTTGTCTTTTTTTGTGGCTGAGTTACCTCACTCAGGAGGATTTCTTCTAGTTCCATCCATTTGCCTGCGAATTTCAAGATTCCATTTTTTTTTTCTAATGAGTAGTACTCCATTATGTAAATGTACCACATTTTCTTTATCTATTCTTCAGTTCATTGTGTTTCCCTTTCTCCACATCTTCTCTTGCATAAGCTGTCATTAATGTTTTTTTTATTTTAGCCATTCTGACAAGACTAAGATGGTATCTGAGAGTTGTTTTGGTTTGCATTTCCCTGATGGCTAAGGATGTTGAGCACTTTGTGGTTGTTGTTGTTATATTTTGTTTGTTTGTTTGTTTTTGTTTTGGGGGACAGGATTTCTCTGTATTGCTTTGGAGCCTGTCCTGGAACTAGCTCTGTAGACCATGCTGGTGGCCTTGAACTCACAGAGATCCACCTGCTTCTGCCTCCCTAGTGCTGGGATTAAAGGTGTGTGCCACTAATGCCTGGTTATGTTGTGCACGTTCTTAAGTGTCTTTCAGCCACTTTGGATTCCTCTACTGAATTCTCTATTCAGTTATTTACCCCATTTTAAAAATTGGATTATTTGGTGTTTTGATGACTCACTTTTTGAGTTCTTGATATATTTTGGAGATCAGCCCTCTGTCAGATGTGGGGTTGGTGA
Source organism: Phodopus roborovskii (assembly GCF_943737965.1). Taxonomy (NCBI): domain Eukaryota; kingdom Metazoa; phylum Chordata; class Mammalia; order Rodentia; family Cricetidae; genus Phodopus; species Phodopus roborovskii. Next base: position 32,711,796 of record NW_026126482.1, on the reverse strand, counting down.
AGATCTTTTCCCATTCTGTGGTCTGCCGTTTTGTCTTGTTAACTGTGTTCTTTGCCTTACAGAAGCTTCTCAGTTTCAGGAGGTCCCATTTATTGATTGTTGATTTCAGTGTCTGTGCTACTGGTGTTATGACAAAGGGGCTGAGAAAGAAATCAGAGAAACATCAGCCTTTATAATACCTGAAAATATCATAAAATATCTTGGAGTAATGCTAACCAAAGAAGTAAAAGACCTATATAGCAAGAACTTTGCATCTTTAAAGAAAGACATTAAAGAAGATACCAGAAAATGGAAGGACCTCCCATGCTCTTGAACAGGTAGGATCAACATAGTAAAAATAGCAATCTTGTTCAAGCAGCTAAAATTATACAACAGAAAAAAAGAAAAGAAAAGCATCTTCAACAAACGATGCTGGCATAACTAGATGCTGTTGAATAGAAGACTGCAATAGACCCATGTCTATTGCCATGCACAGAACTTAAGTCCCAGTGGATCAAAGACCTCAACATTAATCCAACCACACTGATCCTCTTAGAAGAGAAAGTGGTGGGTACACTATATTCATTCTTGTATGTATAGAAATCCAATTTAAGCCAAAAGAAATATTTCTTTTGAATTAGTCTTTCCTTCAGTGCATACTTTTGACTTCTCTATCCAAATCAGGTGTCTGTGGATGTGTAACCTTATGTTTGGGTCTTCCAATCTATTGATGATCAAAATATTTTTTTTATTCCAATACTTTGTTTTTGTAAAATTGCTATAGGACTGTTTAACAGTTTAAAATCAAGGATGATGATGTCTCCAGAAATTCTTTCATTGTTCAGTATAGTTTTAAGTATCCTGTCTATTACTATTATTGCTGCTTCTGTAATGTTTACAAATATTTTTTCCAAATTCTGTGAATTGTATTGGAATATCATGATTTGTATTTAATATATAGATTACTTTTGTATTTTCCCAATATTAATTATATTAACCAATGAGCATAAGAATTTTTTTACTTTTGAGGTATTAAACTTCTTTCTTCAATGTCATTTTCATTATAAATGTTTACATTATTTATAAAATTGAAAAAATTAAAATTTACCTAGACTTGTATATAAAATATAACATAAAATAAAATTTAAATATAATATAAAATATTCATTTTTTAAATTGTAAAGTCATAAAAATAATATGCAAAATATCATATTAATATATATTATTAAACTATTTTATTACAAAATATTTCACTGGCTTATACTAATTCTGAGGTGTTTTCCTTTATTTCTGTGACTATTATGAAAGGTATACTAATATCCTTATTTTTCATCTATATATAGGAAAACTTCAGAATTTTGTGCATTAAATTTCTATCCTGTTAGTTTGCTGAATATCTATATCAGCTGTAGAAGTTTCCTCCTGAACTTTAGTATATTTTCATATTAAAACTTTTTTATCAACAGCTTTTATCACATGGTTATGAATATTGTAGTGTTTAATAATTTCTGGATGTAATAGAGGCACTTAGAATAAAATACAATGTAAACAAAGAATGAGTTCCTTAATATCTTGATTTTTCATTTTTATATCTTTTATCTCATTTTATAGTCTTATTCCTCCTTCTTAGATTTCAAGTACTAAATAAAACAGACATGAAAAGATTGGGCATCCTTGTCTTATTCCTGCTTTTAGAAGAAATGCTTTGGTTTCTATGTATAGAAATATGTTTCTGTGGTGGTTTATTGTAAACTACTTTTATGTAAACTACATTCTAGGGCTGGTCCCTAGATCCTATGATGTGATTTGTTTGTTTGTATAATATTTTATTGTGGTTTTAGAGGTAATCAGAATAAGTTGGGTGGGTAGAACATGGAAGATGATCTGGGAGGGAATATTATATTGTTAAAAACTTGCATTAAATTCTCAAAGAATAAAAAAAAATATATAGTAATTTTAGACATATTCTTCTAAAATAATACTCCATTTTAGTCACTTCTGAAATTTGAAAGCTTTCCAAGTGAGAGAACTGATGCCCCTGACAGTGTTGTAAGGGATAGTAGTAACAAGACATGTCCTTTCCTCTGAAAAGTTTTCAAAGCCATGGCAGATTTGGAAAAGATGGAAAGAAAGTAAAAATGAAACAATGGCAGAAGTTAGATAATAGATTATGAGAAAGTGATAAATTACATATATAAAATCAGGTTCACATTTTCCAAGCCACACTACAGTGATGGAAGGCATACAAGCCTATTCAGGTATGGCTCCTTCAATGTCAGCAGTGTGGAAGTTGCATTGAAAGCTCAGTTTACTCAACTGACAATAATTCTGTGTAGTTGAGGAGATGCCTTGGCACATCAAGGCACTTCCCACTAAGTCTGACGAATTGAGTGCAGTCTCCAAGACCCACTTTTTGTAAGAGAAAATTCACTATGGAATAATATCTTCTGACCTTCATAGGCATGCCATATGCAAATGCAAACATGCATGTTCCCAAAAGAGCATCACATACATGTACACAAAAACAAATAAAAGAAAGAAAATTATTTTGTAAATGGTTTTATTCATCTAAGATTTCAAAAAATCACTCTCCTTATTTTATCAGAATAAATTTTAAAAAGGAGTTGATATCAGATTAGAAGGAAAAATGAGTTGCTCCTAATTAGTAAACTTCTATTCTAAACAGTGCTTATAAATTTAATTCCAAATGTAGTTTTTTAACTATACCAAGAAAGTGAATATAAAGATGCCCTCCATTTTTGATAAAAGAATATCAATTTATTTTATAGTTGCTCAAATATAGGCACAGAGACTAGAATTTCATAGTAAAAGGGAAACAAACACCATGAAAAATACACAATTTTTCATTGTTCAAGAATTTCCTGCATGTAATTTTTCAGTCAAAGTCACATTCCATCTCTCCCTTGAAATTCCTCTTTTGTTTACGTCTTAGTTCTTTCCTTCCAACTACATGTCTTCTGATTTAATCCCATGGACTCCACTAAGCAGAGTGTGTATTTGCAAGTAAGTTAGGGTCATCTACCTGATCAAAGGAAGCACCTCAAAAGCTTCACCTTCATAGAAAATTCAGACTCTTTCCTCTAGATGTTAGAACCACCACTAACTGCTCGGAAAGTTAGAAGACTTCATTACCTGTTTTTTATTTTTTTTAATCATCTTTTTTGTTTGTTTGGGTTTTGTTTTGTTTTGTTTGTTTGTTTTGTTCTTGCAAGATTGATCATGTGAATTAAGGTGTAAAATAGACCTGCCATTTCCTGCAAATAGTCCAGCAATTTGATGACAAATATTTTCTGATTACATATGTTCACTACCTTTGGCTCTGACAATTTTTCAAGTCCCTCTTGTATGGTTATCCCTGAGAATTGTGGGAAGAATCTAAGATACAGATACTCTACTTAGAGCTGAATTCTCCACAATGTCTTGTAGGTGTGTGATGATCAGTTAGTTTCTGAATAAATCCCTATATAATGCATAAAAACTTCTCTGATGAAATTACAGAGAGAAAAAAGGACTTTGTGACAGTTCGTATAAATGGAGAAGAATAATATCACCAAGTTATCCATTAGGTTCTATGATATAAGAAGTAATATGATTTCTGGACAGAGTAATAAAAACAGGAATAATTTTTGTCTTGTATTGTAAACTGTAAATTTCATCACTCATGGCACTCCAGCTAAATAAGATACTCATTATAAGAACTCATAATTTTCTTGAGTTCTTTATGTATTTTGGAGATTAGTACTCTGTCAGATATGGAGGTGATAAATATCCTTTTGCATTCTGTAGGCTGCAATTGTGTTCTATTTACAGTGTATTTTGCTTTACAGAAGCTTTTCAGTTTCATGAGGTCCCACTTATTAATTGTTGATCTTAGTTTCTGTACTACTGGCATCCTGTTTAGGAAGTTGTATCCTGTGGCAATGCATTCAAGGCCCCCACTTTCTCTTCTATCAGATTCAGTATTAATGAAGTTATGTTGAGATCTTTGATCCACTTGGATCAAATTTTTGTCTAAGGTGATAAATCTATTTGTATTCTTTTACATGCATAATCCATTTATACCAACACCATTTGTTGAAGATTTTTTTTCTCCATTGCATAAATTTAGAAAGAACTCAAGAAACTAGAAATAAAAACCAAATAATCCAATAAAAATGGGGTACAGATCTAATCAGAGAATTCTCTACAGAACAATATAAATATTAGAGAAACACTTAAAATTGTTCAACATTCTTAGCAATGTTGGAAGTGAAAATCAAATTGCTCACAGATTCCACCTTAATACCTGTCAGAATGGGTAAGATAAAAATACAAATAACTGCTTATTCAGGAGAGCATGTAGAGCATGGAGAATATTCCTCCATTTCTGGTAGGAGTGCAAAGTTGTACAGCCATTTTGAAAATCAATATCAGAGTTTTTCAAAAAACTGGGAATCAGTCTACCTCAAGACCCAGCTATACCATTCCTGGGCATTTACCCAAAGGATGCCCAATCATACGACAAGGACACTTGCTCAACTATGTTCATAGCAACTTTATTTGCAATATCCCGTAAACAATTCAGATATTCCTTAAGCAAAGAATGGATAAAGAATGTGAGGTACATTTATAGAATGGAGTATTACTCAATTGTTAAAAATAAACACATCAGAAAATTAGAGGGCAAATGGATAGAATGAGAAAAGAAGTCATCATGAATTAGGTAACCAAGACTCAGAAAGACAAACATGGTATGTATTTACTCCTAGTTGGATATTAACTATGAAGTAAAGGATAATCATACTGCAATCAACAGATGCAGAGAGCCTGGGTAATAAAGAGGACCCAAGGTGGTGGTGGTGTGGGGGACAAATGTATCTCCCTAGGAAGAGAAAAGAGAAGATAACTCCTGGATGGAAAGGGACAGGAATGGGAACTTGTAGGATTGGGCTGGGGTGGATGGAGGGAGAGTACTAAAAAAGATGACTAGAAAAGTGGTAGGTGACTTTTTAGGGACAGGTAGAAGCTGATGCAAGAAAAATTCCCATGAAACTACAAGGGTGACTCAACTAAAACTCCTAACAATAATGTGTAGATAGCCTGAGCTAGCCATCTGCTGCAATCAGATGTGTGAGTACTCCAACTCTTATCAGAGAGCTTCGTTAGAGTAACTGAAAGAAACAGTTACAGAGACCCTTAACCAAACATAAGGTGGAGTTTGGAAATCCTGCTGAAGAGAGGGAGGAAAGTTGTAGGAGCAGGAGGTGCCAAGGACATCACAAGAAAAACTGGTTCATAGGAACTCACAGAGTATGAACCAACAATAAGGAAGCCTGCATATATATGTATATGGAGTGACAGTTGTATAGTTTGGTCTATTTGTGGGACTCCTAACAATGGGACCCGGGATCATTCCTAGTGCTTTGACTGGTTCTTGGAAACCTGTTCCTCATACTGAATTGCCATTGTGGGAATTCAGTCCAATAGCCAATTGGCTAGTGGAAGCTGGTGAGCCAATGGGAATGGTCTGCTCTGGAGATATGTGACATGCTCCCCGATGTCCCCTACACCCTTCACAAGGCCCTGGGGAAAGGGTCCTTTGTTCTCTCTTTGACTGTGGAGGGCGTGCTGAAGCCACAGCTTTGGGACCTTCTCTGGACCTTCCTCATGGCCTCTGGGAACAAAGAGGTGGCAACAGCGGGATCAGGAGCAGTGTCACTGATTCACTTATATACTGAATAAATCTGACTTTATCCCAGACCACCTTAGCCACATTACATTAGTTTGCTTTGCCCAGCCTAAATACTGGAGAGGTGCTTAGTGTTACTGCAACTTGATAGGCCATGCTTTGTTAATACCTGTTGGAGGCCTGCCCCTTTCTGAACAGAAACACAGGAGGAGTGGTTGAAAATGTACAGAGGTGGGGAGGGAGTGAGAAGAGATGAAGGGGAGGAAATGGCAATAGAGATGTAAAATAAACAAGTAAATAAATAAATTTTAAAAATTTCAAAGGAGCTCATAATGTTGGTGTCTGGGTTGGGCTTTGGCGATTTGTTCCCCTGTCATATCAGGAATCAAATCTTTCCCTAATATTACAGTTTTCAGTAGGCATCAAGATTCTAAGTCAGCCCTGGTTGATTAGTCCATATTCTATGACTCAAGTGTATATTATGAATTGCCTACTGTAAATATCAATGTCCATGTCTTGCATGAGACCTTGTCTAATCATAAAGTGAGAAATGTTAGAAGACACCTTAAGTTCATATCTGAAATAACACACACACACACACACACACACACACACACACACAGTGACATGAAAACCCATGGTAGTTTTAAGTATTAGGACATTCACCTTCTCCTGTTTTACCTCATGTAAGTAATGTACTACATTTTTTTTTCTCTTCTTTCTTAAAATTCTTTTTCCATATGTTCACCCTTATTTTTGATTAAGTTTTTGAGTATCTTCACTGTTTGATTTCATGCTATGTGTTTGTTTTCAAAACCTCACAAAATCTATTACAGTGAGGTAATGACAACCTTGGAAGTCCACTGCTTTCTTGACACATCAGGCATTGCCTTTAGTTCATGTTTTAAGTTAACAAGAGGTGGCAGACAGGATTGAGCTACCACCAACCAATTATTTATTTGCAGGTGGAATATAAAATATTCACTTATTTCAGTACATGGTAGTATCATGCAGTGGATTGATAGGGATTGTCTATAATTATCAGAATATTACCCTTTGGGTCAAAAGATGAGACATGTAGTTCAGATTCCTTTCATGAAGGTCTGCTAGAGAGAGTCAGTTTCTGATTAAAATGAAGTATAAACATGGGCATGAAATAGAATGGGTGGAGATATCCACAATGATCCAGTGCTGCACTGCTGCAGTGTTGGAGTGAAAATGATGCCTGTGACAAGTGCATCAGTTGGGGGAGAGGCACTGGAAGAGTTAGTTGTTTTTATGAGCAGTGTGGTCTCCTGTAGAGGGGACCATTCACAGCATCTGAAAAGGATGACACAGATGGCAGAATTCTAGTGGGTAGAGGACAATCTACTTGGGAGTTGTGTTCTAACAAACCTTATCCCTTGATACTTCACCATTCAATGTGTCATAATAACACTAGTGTTTGAAAAAAAGACAATCATCAGATTCTCAGAGAAACTATTTGAGCCTTTTTCCATAAAACTCTTTAGTTATCAACTTCAATGTCTTATAATTTTACATTTGTCTTTGTCTAATGAAACTGTCATGGGCATCAATAGGAAGGAGAGAGAAAAGACAGCCATATTGGTACAAAGTGTACATTGAGTCTTCCCTGTTATGTGAACTGAAAAAATGGAAAGAAAAGATGAAGGGAGGATGTCTTCATAATGTACATGTGAGATGAAATGTTTCTAGAGTCACATCTGTCTCTAATGGCCCTAAGGATGATCATAGTTGCAGATGGCCACTCAAGGAATTTAGAGCTGTTTAGTAATTCTTCTGAATATTTTTTGGAACATGTAAAACTGAAAGTACTTATCAATAGTGCAGTAGTAGAGAACTTGTATTGTCTATTATTAGACTGCAAATTCACACATAGACTAGTTTCCTTTGTAACTATGTCATATAGATACTTTTAATATCAGCATTGTTGAAAATAAAAATTGAATAATTTTACCTGCTAATTGATAGTTCAATACTTGAATCATACATGAAAATAAATTTTGATTTAAGCTGTTTGCTATTGTGTCTCTTAAATACTTTACAGGTTGTGAAAATGGGGAATAAACAGAATTGAAATCATGTTCAAAATAATTATCTGAGAAAATGACCAGTATAATGGTGATAGAAAACAAGTTGCTGTGAGTATTGGACAATAATCAGTAACAGTGATTGCACTACATAAATGAAACTTGGGCCAAATTCTTGCTTGACACACAAGGGACAATGTTCTGCATACTGTTTTTCAGCCTAATTTCATTGTCTTCCTAAAAGTCCCCATTCATCTAATTGTCTATAGTGGTTAAATATTTCAATGTCAAGAGTGCTTTTTGTGTTATCTAGGAAAGTAACTATAATCAAATGTTCTGCTTTTCTACACCTGTTTCCTTCATTTTTATTATAATCACACTTTAGTCATGAAGATGTATTGTATATAAATTATTGGTGTCAGTAATACAAGTGTGAGTGGAAAATAGGTTATGTGTGTTAAATGGGTACATTATAAACATTTGTAAATTAATCAGTGATGTTTTTGCAGGTTTTATGAGTAGAACTCATCAAAATAGAAATCATCTTGAAAGTAAGTATAGTGTATAGAGGAGACTATAGACTCTGTGAAGAAGGAATACCAGTTATGGAGGATGGTAAAAATAATAAAGACTATAGAAGTGGGACCAGGAAAGTTTAGAAACCCTGGAAGAAATGCTACATTTGGTCAGTTTAGTAACATGTTGCTGCATGCGGAGTCATAGTACTATACCATGACACAATTAGACTCCAAATGAGTATGAATATATTCATCCATGAATTTCCAGGTAAGATAAAACCCTCCAGAGATAATAAAAGCAATCCCATTGGTAAGGTGCTGGTAAAATTACTCTTCTACATTGACAATTTCAATTCTTTGACTTTCTGAGCTGGCATTGATTTCTGACTGTTCCTTCTTCCTCCATTTGTTGAACCTGAGATCACTGCAGCAAAAGAGCTTATTAATCATACTCATTAAAACTAGCCTGTGATAATTCTACCTTTGGACCAACAATGCTGTGTGTATGAGTGTGTGTGTGTAGGTATCACACATATGATATATCCTGGTTCTCGTTCTATGGCACTAGGATTTCAATAAATATCTGGCTTTGTTCTTCCCGTGTTCGATGAGTAAATTTGAATATTTTTCCCTTTGTATTTATTTTTCAAGATGATTTCTCAATCAGTAAGTCATTTAGAGTATATCCCTATTTCACAGAATCATGACAAATTTCAATCAGCTTCAAGAAAATGCAGAGACTGAAAATCGTAAGGATGCAAATACACTTAACAAAGTCTAATGCAGTACGAAAAATCCTAAACACTCATCAACTATTAGACAATACATTTGTTATCTAAGAATCATTAGGAGATAGTATACTATTTAGTTGTATGTGATATGTCATCATTCTTCCTCAACCTCAATTTCCTCATCTAGGAATCTTGCACAATGTTGTTTCTCTAGCTAGATTGAAGAATTTAAAGAGCTGCTTAGGTGCATTATAGAATTAAGGAGGAACACATGCTGTTCTGTTCTGCTACACTTACTCCTCCCTCAGCCTCCTTAGGTATTGTGACATGTACTAGATGGGCCTGGCGACTACAGATTATTTGTTGACCAAATTTGTTTACTCAGAGGTCCTGTGACTGAGTGAGTAATTTCTATATTAGAATCTCTAATTTCTCACAATAACACAATTGCCTATGATGCACCATGAAGCAAACCTCCCCTAATATTATAGAAACATAAGTCTACATGACTCAATCTCTTTTGGTATTTTTACTTCAGCAGAGAAAATATCACAGAATATATTTAGATGGCTTAGTACTTGCTTGTCCCAAAGGTAATAGTGTATCATTTAGTTTCCAAAGACATCCTATTTCATCCTGGTTGTGTTCTCAGCCATCTTGATTGCTCCAATACTAGGATCACCCAGAGCCTCTCCTACTTAGCAGTCATGCTGTGTTTGAGTTCTAATGGCGATGTATACATTATCAGTAGATTGACTGCTTTCCAGCTTTTGACTATCTCTCTGTCAGTTTTTTCATAGACACAGTAAAATGTATCTATCAGTAGCAATTGGGTCAATAGCTATCTCCAAACAACGATAATACGTTCCTAGTATCTGTATATCTGGAGAAGAACTCTGCAATTCAATGATGTGTATGGTTCTTCTATCCCACAAAAGTCTTTCTGCAGTATAGACCAGTATGGAGTCATTGCTCTCAACTCCCACCCAAATGGATAATTTCTCACTATTGCAATCAAACTTACAGCTATATTGTGCCCTATAGATTTTAAGCATTGTAACACAGCCCCCAAGCTTAGGTGGGAGGGGAAATAAACTATTGTCTCCCCTTCTTCAGTCAGAAGGTAGAGAAGAGAATTGAGTTCCTTTTCCTTTACCAATTCCATTTTCACTGTATTTGTTGTGTTGATTCACAGGTCCTCCTTCACATGAACAATTTTGGTCTAAATGCACCATCAAGAAAAGATGTGTTGAACTGTCCCTGTGAAATTCCATTAAGTTGGTGGTAGAATTTCCTGTACTATTTTGATGTTAGGCTGAAGTTCTAGCTTTCACACCAATGCATATGTGATGGAAATTTGAAAGTAATGGGAAAATGATTACTGTTTGTATCATGGAAGTCATTATATGTAGTAATAGGTTCTACATCCTTGCAAGCCTAAATTTTTCATGCTGTTCTACCAACAAATACAATTTCTTCAGAAATAGAGTCTAACCATTTAGTTCTACTGTGCAAGTAACAATGGTCACAGCAGCACACATATTTTGGGCTTCATGTGCCTTCCACAAACGGTTCCTGAAGAAGAGACTTTTTGGATACTGGGATTTTCAATAAATTCATAAATAGCTGATGAAACTTCCCTTATGTTTGAGGAGTATTATTGCACACATTTTTCATTTCTGCCTTTATTGTTTTACAGAATGATTTTGCGACCAGTGAGCAATTTAGAGCATATCTCTAATTTCTAGAACAATTCACATTGTGGACAGGTTCAAGATATATGCAAAATGCCATTGAATCCAAATCAAATTTTGACAAATTCTACTTTAGTATGACAAATTCTCAAGGTTTTTCAACTAAGTGAGCAAGTTGAATATCTAGCACTGTTATGAGAAACGATTTTATTGTCAGTTATTTAGAGCAAGTTTAGTGTCTAGAATATCTGCTCTGTTTACTTGTCAAAACTTAGAGAAATGTGAGAATCTGTAATTAATAGGAGAAACTACTCAATTTTGTAGTCAATAGACCATCATCAATGCATCTTCTGCATTCTGGTAACTTACACAGTACTTATAATTACATGGAGTTATTTGGCATGATGCTTAATGCATTATGGGTTGAAGTAGGAACACATACTCTTCTTTCTTGGGACATTTGTTGCTGTCTTAATGGCCATTGCATGTATTAGGCGTGTCTCGTGGCAACATATTGTTTATTATAAAATCTGTTCACACAAAAGGCCCAAGGATGAGGTAGCAATTTAAATCTCAGCATACCCAACTTCCAACAATAATATGATGTTGTCTACAGTCCACCCTGAACCTGTCCTCCAAAATTTTATTTAAATGCTACAATATATAACTCAGTTCCTTTTAATATTCATATTTCACAGGGGAAATTACACAGTATACTTAAAGAATGTTTCTTCTCCCTTTTATTCTTCTTTAGTGCATTACACCATGACCACAGTTTTACTTCTCTGCTCTCCTCTTCGTCCTTTCCAACCTGTCCATTGCCCCACTCCACTTCTGGTTACTTAAAAAAAAAATAGCAGGCCTTGTAGGAATATCCACCCACATGACCTAACAAGACCTAACAAGATATAGTAGGACTGTGCACAAACTCTCAAATCAAGGCTGGATTTGGCAACCTAGAAGGAGGGAAGAGGTCCCAAAAGCAGGAAAAGACTCAGTCAGAGACAGCATCCTACATTTCCAACAATGGGAAATATCATGCTATACAATCTTAAGTTATATGTAGCAGACCTAGCTCAGACCCATGCAGAGTCCATGTTTGCCACTTCTGTTTCTATGAGCCCTGCTTAGTTGATTCTGAAGGCCGTATTCTCATGGTGTTCCCAACCCTTTGGCTCTTACAATCCTGTCTCGCCCTGTTCTCAGTGTCTCTACATAGTATTTTGCTATGGATCTTTGTATCTGTTTTCATCAGTTGCTAGACGACACCCTTTGATAACAAGTGGACTATTTACCATTCTGGGAGTATAGCAGAATATCATTAAAAATAATTTCTTTGATTTTTTTATTTTCAGTCACGTTTGGTTTTATCCTGGGTCTCTGGGCTGTTCTGCCTCTTGTTTCTAGCCACCCAGGCAGTATCAGTCATGGGTTCTCTCTTGTGGTATGGCATGGGTTTCAAGTTGAGGCAGTCATTGGTTGGTTACTTCACATCTTGTAGGCAGGGCAAATTGTAGTTTTCAGGGTTTGTGGCTGGGTTGGTGTCCTGATCTTTCAACTGGAAGTTTTGCCTGGTTATAGGAAATGGCAAGTTTGTGCTCCATATCCTAGGATTTTTAGCTAGGGTCGCCCTAATGAATTTTGGTAGTTTTCATTTCACCAGATTTATAGCTCAACCAGAGATGCCCCTAGATTCCATTTGTCTCTCTGAGTACTTTCTCTATCCATCCCTCCCACCCCTGTCTAATGCTTCCTGTTTCCAGCCTCACTTGTCCCAAGTTCATCTGCAAAATCTGCTCTGATTCCTCTTCCCAGGGAGATCCATGTATCCTTCCCGTGAGCCTTATTTGTTACTTATCTTCTCCGGGTCTGTGGATTGTAACATGGTTGTCCAGTACTTAACAGCTAGTCTCCACTTACAAATGAATCCATATGAGGTTTATCTCCTGCATCTGTGTAACCTCAATGAGAATGGTCATTTCTAGTTCCACTTACTTGACAACAAATTTCCTGTAGTCATTGCTTTAAACAGCTGAGTAATACTCTATTGTGTAAATGAACCACATTTTCTTTATTCAATCATCCGTGTTCAGTTCTTGTACTTGGTTTTCAAGTATTTTATTGAGTACGTTTGAATGAAGCATATTGATTTTTGTTAGGGGAGGTGAGCTCTTTATGAGGTTTAAGCATCAGGTTAACTACGGTATAATAAAACTAATTGAGCAATGTTTCTTCTGCTTTTATTTTGGAATTCTCAATTAATTAATAAAATGCTGTAAAGCTCTTCCACAACGTGTTGTATAACATAAAATTTTTATATTGTTGACCACTAACTATTAATGAGTCGTAAGTCATTCATCTTTTTCAAGTCCTAAAAGAAAAATAATACACACACACACACAAAGGTAAGATAAAAGAGGAGGGAAAGGAGGGATTGGAGCAATCAGAGAGGACCCAGACACCACTGGAATATGCTCCATAAAGTCAATTTAATGAGACTCATGGGGGCTTGCAGAGATGAGAGAGTCTGTACAGGTATGTCCTAGATTCTTTACATATATGTGATGGCTGAATAGCAGTGGCAGTGGGGGCTATCTCTGACTCCTTTGCCTGCATGTGGGACCCTTTTCTCCTATTGGGTTGCCTCATCTATCCTTGACATGATGCCATGTTTGGGAGGCCTGCAGTTTTATTATGAGAAACAAAGAAGAAGGATCTGGGAGAGGGAAGAGGTGTTGGGGAGAGACTCAGTTGGAGTGTGAAGGTAGGAGGGGATACTGTGGCCAGGATGTAATATATATTAGAAGAATTTTAAAAAGTTATATTACATGAGGAGAAAAATCTATTTTAAATAGAAGGAAAAGAAACAATAAAACAAACAGAAAATAAACTTGAAAAAATCCATAATTATAATATTGGGAACAAGTCCTTTCTCTCATCCATTTTAATCAAATTTATCTGATATGTCTTTCTTCAATTTCAGAGTTTTGAATTCAGCATCAAATGATGGATACTTGTACAAACTTATGGAATGAGAACCTAAATAAATTTATAGGATTTCAAGTCTGTCTCTCATTCTGTCTGTCTGTCCTTTTTATCTCTATCGCACTATCTCTTACTTAGTTCTCTCACCTCTTTCCTTTTATCATCACCAGCATATAAACATCTCTTGTGTTGTATACTTCTGCTATAGTTAACTGTGTTGCATAGAACAGATGACTTCAAAGATAAGCCTCTGAAACAGTGTATTAAAATTTTTCTTCATTTAAGATGTTCTCAGGTATTGTGACACAACAGTAGACAACTGACTCACAAAGCTGTCTATGAATTCACTTATTTAAATTCTTTATAGGCTCCTCTCTGCAAAGGACAAGCCATCAGTTATTAAATTATTTAATTTCCCCTTCCTTAAAAGTCATTTCATCTCTCACATGTGATAATTAGCTACCTAATCTCTGTTGGTGTTTCTCTTGTGGGCTTTCTATTGTGATAAACATCCCTTGAGAGGAAATGAAAGGTTTGTTTCACTTCCTCTTCTGAATCACAATTTGTCACTGAAGGAAGTCAGGGCAGGAGCTAAAGTGAAGAACCTGTAGGCAAGACCTGAAGCAGAGGCCATTTATAGAATGCTGCTTACTGGCTTGTTCCCTATGACTTATTCATCTTGCCTTCTCTGCCCTACCATATCACCCACCTGGGTTGCTGATCAATCTGTCATCAATCAAGGAAATGCACAACAGGATTCTTCACAGGCTTGTCTGCTGAAGGCATTTTCATCAATTGATGTTCTCACTTCCTCAATACCTCTAAATTGTGTTAAATGACATAAGCAGGCCAATATAAAAGTCAAGCAACATACACATAAATATATACGACATGAAATCTAACATCCACATATAAGCAAAAACATAAAAAGTTCGTTTGTTTTTTATGATGTAGGGAATCTCACGGACTTACTCGAGATGATCAATTATGGCTCCATTCATTAACCTACAATTTTAATATTTTTAAATAGCTGAGCAATACTACATTGTGTAAACATATCAAAGTTTTGTTGTCCAGTGTTCAGTTGGTTGATATTAAGGCTGTTGCCAATTTTGGCATCAAAAAAATATGACTTAGCAAGTATCTGGGTCACAAGATGTCCAGTCCTTTGGGACTATGCCCATAGTGGTATGGGTAAATCTTTTGGCATATCTATTTTTAGCTTTTGAGTAGCCTCCATACTTATTTCCCTATTGACTGTACAACTTTACAACTATGTACTTCCACCAGTAATTTTTTTCTCCATATCCTTACCAATAATTGCTTTCATTCATTTTATTAATTTTTTTCTATTCTTACTGATGAAGAGTGAAAGATGAAAGTATTTTTAATTCACATTTTACTAATATAGAACATTTTTACATGTTTCTCCACCACTTGTGTTAATTTCTCAGAAATATCTATGTAATTTCATGTTTCACATATTTGACTGGGTTACTTTTTTTGTCTCAAAGTTCCATTTCTTGAAACAATTTGAATCTTCTGTGTACTGGACCTCTATCAAAAATAATTGATAGTAATGATAAGACCCAATTGTTGAAGATAATATTTACCTTTCAAACATGGAGAAATCTATCTGGTACTTAACTGGAAGCTTCACCACCAGCATCTAGTGTTTTCATGTTACAGTTGCTTCTAGAGTAGAAAATAAGTCATCTCTCTCAAACAGCTATTGACTATAGGAGCTAAAGTAATGTCCTGACTGCAAGATATGTCTAATGTTGCATATAGCACAAAGGTTACAGTAGCAATGAACACTTTTTTGAATTGACTCAAAGACTGCTTCATAAAATGGAATATATATAAACACGGTACATGAACACAACAGTAAAACAACACCTATAGCATATTGCTATGGCCATTGATGAGTACATTAATTATGTCACATCCAATAAACTAATTAAATCTGTGGATGGTAATTAACATTAAGAAGCATAGCTAGACACTGTGTAGAATATAAGAGTCTTTGGAAAGTTCTTCCATATAAGAAAAGTATCAATTACACCCCTCTCCTCCAATGTTGGGGTTTTTAAGGGAAGATAGAACTGAAAGACTTTAAGAACCAGGAGTATTGGATGATTTAAGGAAAACAGCAATTCCCAGAAAAACAGGGCAGACACACATATAAACTCACATAGATTATAACATTAAGTACAACTCCTTCATAAGATAAAGCCAGTCACAGAGGAAGGGATATTTGCCCAATGTTCATCCATCACCAGGGAACTCATTGCAACAGATAGCATTCAAGTACAAAATAATCATTTTTAAGTGTTGTGTCTCTGACTATATCTACCAAACAAGGACAGGTAATACTCTTAGGAATAGTGAGTGACTCTAGATAAATTGAGTTCTATGTTTTAGCTTACTATTTTTCTTTACCCTTTTAATTGGGAAGTAAAACATAAAGTTGGGTATATTGAACATGGGAAAGGATCTAGGAAGAGTTCAAAAAGGAGAAATTATATGATCAAATAACTACAATACAAGTCTCTAAAAATATATAAAAACATTATAAAGGGTAAATGATTTTAGACATGTGCTTCCAAAATAATACTCCATTTTAACCACTGCTGAAACTTGAAAGCTATCTAATTTTTTATGATAATATATTTTAATTTAAATTTGAAACAAGCCTGTTTTACATGGCAATCCAGTTCCTTTATCCTCCCCTCCTCTGCCACTCCCCAAGTCCCATCCCTTTTCTGCTCCCTAGGGATGTTCCAAGTCTGTCATATCATTTGAAGCAGGGCCTAGACCCTCCCCCATGTGTCTAGGCTGAGAGAGTATCCCTCTTGTGCAATGAGCTCCAAAAGTCTATTCATATCCACTACCAGTGTCTTCATATTCTGCCCAGCCCTCCTAACTAACACCCACATACAGGGAGAAGTTAAGGCAACAATACTCAAATTAGAGGCAAACACCATTTTGTGTATTTTACTGTGCCTGTTTACCAGTTGTTAGGTTCTGGATAAATACATATATGGCTTCCTAGATATCTGGTTAGACATATTTTCCTAATTTGTGAGATTTAGGTCAATAAAACAACCTTTATCTGGACTCTATAATTGTGCATGCACTTTAAACATGTAACACATACATACTCAGACACAATCATAAAGACTCAGAAATGCTCAAGACCATCAAAAAAAATCAAAGGATCTACTTCCATTACTTTTACTTAGTCATCATCAACTGTGCATCAATGTAAAAGTTACAACCTTGGTTTTACATGAGTATACCATGACAAATCTACCAATAGAAAGGAATTCCCTGAAAAATAACCACAGTAACAGTTGGTCATGAGCTTTACAGATGTTAGATTTAGAGCAAAACTGTCCATTGACAGGTGAATTCTGTAAACCAGTTTCAAAGATTTCACCAGAAATCAGGGGAAAAAGAATTAGTAAAGGAATATGAACTAGATTTTGTTTGTTACCTTCTGACTAAACTAAGGGACAGTGTAAAGTACAAATTTCTCCTACACTCATGCCTGGGTAGATCCTATACTTTCTGAAACTATGTAGGACACAGTTTAGATTATATCTAAGGATGACTGTAACTCTGAGAATCTGTGTCTATCTTTAGGGTTCGGAGCTGTAAGCACCATATTGTCCCTGCTCTCTACTGCAGGAGTACTTTTCAGGACATGAGAAATTCAATCACTGGTTTGCAGAATTCTAAACTGGATAGACAGAATAGAGGAACTTCTCTCTTTTTGGAGAGTTCTACTGAAAGATGCACTACTATGTTCTACTATTTTTTCAGAGGGAAAAAAGTGACAGTTTGATAGCCAAAGAGAGGGACACAGTGAATGTACTCATAATGTACACTCTGAAGTCATAACTTAACCACAGGGTGATGATTACTATAGAAGAAACCTTGTATGGTCCATGTATTAAAGCAAACAATTGGACTGAGAAAAGAGAAAGGAAGCCAAATGGCACAATAATTATTTGAATTCAAACAGGTCCTAAGGCATCAAAGTATATTGTAATAAGTTTCCTCTTGAAATAATAATACTGAAAGGGAATGAGTTATATAGATACATGTTTATATAATATGGAGATGGGGTGGCTCAGGGTGCAATGTATGCAATCTCATGTTTTTGTAAGTAATGACAGATACCAAGATTGAAATTGTTCACCTGTCTTTCTTTGAGCTTCCCTAGTAAAAAAGACTTGGTCAATAAGCAACCTTAGTCAGTAGACCCATATATTGAATGTCACACTTGAGTTGGAGCCCAAACTGTAGTGAAAATCCAGAGATGCAGCTGTTTTTGACTCTCACAGTCTCTAGAAAATAGTCATTCTTCTTTGTACTTCTAAGAAAAGGTTATCAAAGCAAATTTGTCCTAGGGTATATTTTCTTCATTATGATCAGATCTGCATTTCTTCAAAATTGTTATTTGCTCATCCTTCTTCTCGAGCCATGGCAACATATGATAAGATCATTTTAGATTGTATTTGCTCAATTAACTTTGAAATTAGAGGCCTTCAAATAGGAATCATCCTTGTGTTACAACATACAACAATGATCATAGTTACTTTGCATTGTCTTTATTAAGAGGCTAATAAAAAGGCAATGTTATTAGTTTCTAAGAAGCACTAGCTATTTAATACCTTCTGTTGCAAATATCACCATCCAGAACAAAAACTATTACAGCTCAAAATGATCTACTTATATTATTGAGATTTTAGTCTTTATTAAGAATATAAGATGAAATTAATGGACCAATTCCTTATGTACAGAAACAGGAAGGTATACTCAATTAGTTCTTCCAGGTCTTGAATATATGTTGTGATGGCGCACGCCGGTAGGATTTGCTGAAGGGGGCAGAGGCAGGAGGATCACAAGTTCGAGGCCAGCCTGGGCTACACATTTTTATTTCTAGGGGGCTGGAGAGATAGCTCAAAGGTTAAGAGCACTGACTGCTCTTTCAAAGGTCTTGAGTTCAATTCCCAGCAACCACATGGTGGCTCACAGCCATCTATAATGGAATTTGGTGCCCTCTTCTGGCATGCAGGAAATTCAACCCGATCCTCTCCTGTCCGAGTCACGCCAGAAAGAGAGCCTTTCCTGGCCCCCTCCTACCTCCTTCCACAGGTCACTTCCGCCCATGGCTCCACCCTCCAATGGGCGTGGTCAGTGCCACAGAAGGACTATCTCACTACATATATGTACACAAATAAATGAATCTGAATAAGCATTCATTTATAAAGTCTGCCATAGATAGTGAGAGAAGGTTTGTATCGTTAGTAATTTGGGATATGTTATATGAAATGCTAAAAAGAAAATAAGACTCGTGCCACCAAACAACATTGTCTAAAGTGGTACACACAAGGGTAATGATAGTTACAATCATATTGAAATTTTGCCATATATTACCAATACTTTCAGACATGTGAATAGATGCCATTCAGACTGTATCAGAGTAATCAAAACTCAATATGCTTGTAATTTGAAGTTATCCCAGAGAAAGTCAAGACTGTGGGAAGTCTCCAAAATTTCAAACTGTGTTCTGTATTGGGAAATGTAACTATTACACTATTTTTCCTAGTTGGAAAAGTGAATACCCTCTGCTGGTATAGAAAGCTAAATCACATAGCAGAGGGCTCTCACAACAACAACATGTCAAGATAATGTAAAGGTTGCAACTTCATTTAAATAGATCATCTTAGTGTTGTTTCACTGACAGGGATGCTAATTTGGGAGCATGCAGCCTCCAAAAAGATGTCTGTGTCCACTGAATACCTGTATCATTTGTTGGTTAGACAGTCTTATACAGCATATGTCTTGTCTACAGAAATGTATTGTGAAATTTTAAGTGCTTTCCTTCTTCTAGATTCTTATGTAAAAGTACCTTTATTAAGCTAAACTAATTAAGTTGGAGTGAATAATTTATCCAATTCCAAAACATACACGTTTATAGGTAATAGAGTCAGACACTAAAACTGGAATAGACACAATGGGAAGTTTTGTAAATCTCAAGAATTTGTCAAGAATGAAGAATTTCAGGTTTTTCTGTAGTAATAATAACAACTTGATTTCAAATTCTTACTTAAAGAATTCCAGAGAAGAACTGTGATTTTTCTGTGTGAACATTCAGGGGTTCCATTACTCATTGTTCTGAAGATATCTAATGCAGGAGAACTGCATCCTTATTTCCTCTCAGCAGAACTTTTTTCTGAAGTATCCTATTATTTCATTCTTTTAATTGCACAACATTTCTAGAAACCCATTAAATATTATAAACTCTCTGACAGGTATAATTAAGTAATTCATATTTTAAATAATAAATAACTGAAGCAAATATGATCTTTAATTAATATATAAACATTTAATGATAATTTATGAATTCTTGATTCACTCATTTCTAAATATTCCCTTAAAATATTTCCAGAATTTTAGGATTAATTGCTAATTATATCAGACTCCAGAGTGCTAACCATTAAACAATGGATTTATTGACTATACTAATATAGAAGAATCATATGTCTATAATAAACTTTGCTACAGGCATAAAGACTTGATGATATTTGAGAGCAATGTTATAAACATACAATTCATAATTAAAGAAAACACAAAAGTTTTGTTTGTATCAGTGAGAAAGAAGATATTCATAAATGCAGATGGGTACTACCACACACAGATGAGAGGTATTAACCTCTATAACTAAACGTGTACTGAGTATTCTTGATAATTTATAAAACCATTAAATACTGATTCTTAAAACCTAAATTCCTATTTGGTCGTGAGCCTAGCCTTTAATGGCTGAGCTATCTCTCCAGCCCAGTTGTTTTCACACTTTTAATTCTAGCATTCGGGAGGCAGAGGCAGTTAGATCTCAGTGAGTTCCAGTTGAGCATCCCCCATAAAGTGAGTTCCAGAACAAGTAGGGCTGTTACACAGAGAAACCCTCTCTTGAACAAACAAATAATGCCCCCCCAAATCACCCTGAATTCTGTGGTAATTACCTTTTAAAATACTGTGTTCCAAAAGTCCTTATTAGCTTCTAACTTCTACCTTCTATCTTTTCCTTAATCTCTTAATAAATAAATACAACTTTTAAAAAAAAAAAACCTAAGTGATTTGGAGGTTGAATACTCTTTAGTGCTTTCTTTTCAAACAACATAATCGAGGAAGGAAAATCTATAGTGAAGAAGGAAAAGGTCGGGGGCCTGTAAACCAGATTGCATATGATTGCATATGTAAATCGAAGAAAAGTAGGCAGATGGTGTTTCTTTCTCTTTTCTGTTTCTAATTTTATATAGTTATAAACTGTTAAAAATACAAGGTTCAACAAATCCATTCATGTTGTGGTCATGTTTGTTTATATTCCATTGTAAAAACCCCTCAAAATTGAATCATTTAATTTCTTCCAGGATTTTAATTTTTTGCCAAGAGATGTTGGTTAAGGGACAAGATGCTCATCATGTGTCATACAGTTTCCACCCATATTCTGGAGAACCACAAGCAAGTCCATGAAACAAAAATAGATTAACCCCCCCCCCCCCGGTCTCACCAAACAAGTTAGTTGTGCTGTGTGTGGTTACTGAAACCATAAGGTTTGTGCTAATTTCACACTCAATAGACGAGAGAAGATGCAACTGTCAGAGAACCATCACATCATACAGAACCACTGACATACCTGGTTTCTGCAGTGGCCACTCTCCCAGGAACAACTAATAATATGCTGAAAAGTCTCAACAATGTGAAGGACAGGAATTGTGGGCTTCTGGAATGACTCCAGACCATGCTTAGCCATGCAAGACATTGTTACACATGTCTTTGTTGATCCTGTGCATGAAACTGACCATTTTAAATGCCAAATGAATTTTTATTTATGTTTTCAATTCATGGGCATTTGATGCTAGTTAAAAACTGCTTGCAAATCTAACTGTCTCCAAGGTTCTTTAATAATACTTCCAGACAGCAGTGGTCTCAATAGATAGTAGCTGTGATGCATAGTAACTTCAGAGATAACATTTTGGATGGAGTGCATACTCCTTAATTCAAAAGATCTCGTGACAGGACAGTCATTGCCTAGATTTTCTGCATCTTAACCCATTACATAATTTAACAAATAAGTATAAGGATTCATAAAAAGTACATAAAATGTAGAAAATATATAGCAGAAAGGGCTAAGAAAATCAGGTTAATTACTCTAACAGAACCTATGAAATATGAAGGACACATCAGGAAAAGCATTGTGAATATATAAACTCTCCAAAGCAAATGGATTGTTTTTATTGTTTCTATTGTCCTTTAGTTAGACCCATATCCACCTTCACGAAAAAAGGGCTGGTTTACAATATGATTCCTCAGATATGGATATACCTTGTTAGGATTAATAATACGTTAGAAATTGTATATACTTGTCCCCCTTCTAGGGCAATTTTCTTTACCAAAAAATCCATGATTTCTCACTAAAACTTTCTACTCCTCTAATTTCTACAAACCATCATTCAGTATTTTAAAGGATGTGTACTTGGCCTGGGTGATATCACATATCTGTTGTGCTTCCGATGAATGTGTTTAGGGCTAAAGTCCAATTCCAGAATTCTTGTGAAGATGAAATGTGATAATCGTTCTTGGTAACCCTAGCACTAGAGAGTCTCAGACTTAAAGAAATACACAATTAGTTCCTGGTGAAAAGTAAAAGATGTTGTCTCAACATCTGCAGATGACGCTGCAGAAACATTATCCAAAGCTGATCTCTGACATCCAAAATCATATGTGTATAAAACCACACACACACACACACACACACACACACACACACACACACACCACCACCACCACCACCAACACCACCACCACATAATATGTACATGGGTGCATGTATATGGGGCACCCATGTACATACACAAATTTCCAAACCCACATGGATACAGAAAGTGAAAACAAAATACACTGGCAATAATGTAAATATTGCCTGTGTATTTAATATGTAGAGTCAGTGGGAGGTTGAAGAAATGAAGAACCTGGACTGGTTAACTTGAAGTCATCTTATGACAATATTTGCCTGTTTTCTTTTTAGACCCTGTGCTGCCACCTGAAAGAGATAATCATACGGTCAACAGTTACCTCAAGGTCTAGAATGTATGCTGAATGAACATCCCTGAATGTCCTGCTGACATGGTCCATGCTTAACCAGAATTTCAGTGCTTTATAAAATTTGTCCTTTCTATGCATGCATGGCTATCATGGATTTCTTTTAATAAAATATCTGATTCTTCAGAAACACCAGAATCAATATGAAATTTTATCAGGATTTTATTTTTGATACAAGGTTTCTGTGTAGTCCTAGTTGTCTTGAAACTTACTCTATAGACCAGGCTGGCTCTTAATCTCAGTGATTCACCTGCCTCTGCCTCCAGAGTGATAGAATTAAAGGACTGTACCACACATCCTGGCAATATATCAGTTTGTTGTGTCTCTTTAGTATAATATGGATTCAAAATTCAGTAATGTTTTTTAAATATTCAAATCAAATAAGACAATTGAATGTCTATATCAGAATCATAGTAAATGAATTCATGAAAACTATTTAAAGCCAGGAAATAGATTATTACTACTTGGTAGATCTGTTGTATCAAGAAGATAGAAATCTGGGAAGAAAGTTAACCATTCTGTGATTAAATTATCAGTCCAATACCATCCATTATAAGTTGTACACTATTGTACTTCCCTCCAGTACCATTTATTTTACATGTTTCAGAATTTATTAGGAAAGAAGCACTAACTGGCTTTAAAGTCCATCCGATCCCTTCTGTCAACATGATCTTTCTAGGGCCACTTTCATCACATCTACATATTTGGATTGCTGTGGTTCTGACACTATTTTATCTCAAATGCAAGTTAGTTTACACCCTTCATTCTTCCTGCAGTTATTAAGGTCACATATCTGTGAAGGATGAATTTATGTTGTTCCCATGTCTCTGCTTTTTTCCCCTTCTGAATATGGGTGCCTATGAATTTCTCAGAATTCAAAAGGTAATGACAAATATAAATTGTGATGTGTTAAAGTGATAACTAATGAGTTTTACTTACTTGGGTTAGACTTACATTCCTGAGTACTGGATGATTCTCTTACACTCACTAGTGTTGTCCCAACACATCAAGTAATGAAACATCAAAAAACAGTGTCTAATTAGAGCATATCCCTTGGCTAGACTATGCTCACCCCTCAAGAGCTTTGCCTTGAATGTCACCATGTTAAGCTTCTCTGGATTGTTCCCTAACTCTGAGACAATCCTGATAAAGAAAACTTTCTCAAAGAATGAATCCCCATCCTATGTAGTGTCACAGGCATCATGACCACTCCAAAAGTGGAACAACAGCATTGGATCATTGTAGATTCCTCCCTGCACTCTCTTCCATTCTATTTCTTACCTGTTTATAAATATCCAGAATTGGTCAGAAACCCACTTTCTATAGCAGACATTCATGAGAATACTTTGAATGATATTTCTGTTCTTTGACCCTAAGGTTAATCATCATATATTTATAATATACAGCTTTTCTATTTCTCTTTCCTAATGAGGAAAAGGAAGACTTTCCTGTCATAGCATGCAAAGTAGTACTAAAGCAAGAACCCACGAAAGTATAATAACCAATTCTCTGTTAACCCCATAGATATGAAGCTCTAGGTAACCACCAGCCCAACTTCTCCATGTTCCATAAGATGTGTAGGTATCTTCAACAATTGGACCACCAATAGCCTTAGTTATAGCCTGGGTTGTTTGGGGATTCCCATGGAGCACATTTGGCCAACAATTCAATTAGCTGTAACTCATTAACAAAATGGAAGCTTTATTTTATTACAAGAATTTCCCAGGACTGAGCCTCCCTTATAAGCTGGAGATTTTATTTATATAAATTTCATATGTAAACATATTTAAGGAAGCTTTAGCTATACTTTGTTTCCATAATCCCTCAACTGGCTCTTAATTTTAACTGTCCCTCACTGTCCTTTCCCTGTCTTCCCTCCATTCCCCTTTTGATCTTTTGGTTCGAGTACCCTTCATCCCATTCATCTGTATATAATGATTTTGTATCTCTTCCTAGAATTATCCAAACATCCTCATACTCTCCCTTACTCTTTAAAAATCTTCTGTGGTTATATGGACTATAGCTTCCCTATAAAATACTTAAATAACACCAACATTTATGTGGATACTATACCATATTTTTTCTTTTTTGGGTGTGGTGTATCCTAATGTGGATGATATTTATTTTTTAACACCTGAATAATTGTCCATTATATACATGTACCACATGTTCTTTATCATTTTACCACTAACAGATATCTAGTCTGTTTCTACTTTCTGGAGGTTTTGAATAGAGCAACACTCAAATGGTTGAGCAAGTATCTCTGTAGTATGATACAGAATTCTTAGGGTGTATGCCCAAAATTAGTAAAGCCAGAATTTAGGGTAGAATGATAAACAACTTCCTGAGAAACTTCCACACTAATTTCAATAGTATCTATGTAAGTTTTTTCTCCCCTCGGAAATGTATTAGTATTTATCTTACTCTGAGTTTTTAATGAGCTGCCTTTTGTATTAATCCTGGTTTCTCTGACCAGTACAAGATGGACTCCCAAAGTATTTTTTATTTAAATTTCTCAGATGACTAAACATGTTGAACATTGCTTTAACTGTTTCTCAGCTTTTGTGCTTCCTCTTTTGAGAAGGCTCTGTATTCCACTTTAATTGGATTATTTGTTTTCTTGATGTACATTTTTAAAAAACATTTTTGTATATTTAAAGTATGAATACTTATTCAGATGAGTAGTTTAACAAAAGTATTTTCTCAATCTAGAGCCCACTGATTTGTCTGAGTGAATGTGTCCTTTGTCACACAGAACTTTTCAGTGTCATATAATCCAGTTTATTAATTGGTGTTCTTAATGGCTGTGCTAAGGGAGTTCAGAAAGTCTTTCCCTGTGCCAATGCATTCAAGATTACTCCCCACTTTCTCTTTTATCTGTTCAGTGTATCTTACCTTACATTAAAGTCATTGATACATTAAGCATTGAGTTTTGTGCAGGCTGATAAGTATGTACCTATGTGAATTCTTGAATACTCAGTCATCCAGGTTGACCAGAACCATTTGGTGAAGATGCTGATATTTCCCCAGCATGTATTTATCCTTCTTTATAAAACATCAGTTGTCCATAGGTGTGTTAATTCATATTTATATCTTCAATTCAGTTGGCTTTATCATGTCTGTTTTAATGTCAAATGTCATGCTGGTGTGTGTGTGTGTGTGTGTGTGTGTGTGTGTGTGTGTGTGTGTGTGTGTGAAGACTGTCTCTGTGTCTGTCTGTCCTTCCTTTTTTCTGTATCTTCATCTTTATCTTTTACTCCATTTCTGTCCTGATAATTTTATGTTTCCTACTTCCCCCTTTCCAATCAGCTTGATGGAAACAGGCCTGCCCTGTTCTATTCTTCTGCCATGGATAACTGTGCTATACAGGCCCAGTGCAACATAATTACAGAACAATGCCACTGAGACTGTGAACAAAAAACCGTAGTCCCTTTTTAAGATGGCATACTAAGTATATAACAAAGCAATAGAAAAGTAACTTACAAAACTGGCTAATCATGTGTCTATGCTTTTCTGTATTTGTGTTACTCTCAATAGGATAATTTATCAATGATAAAATCATTTAATTTTCCTTACCTTTTAAGGTTCCTTCATTTATACTGGCCTTTAACATTTGTCAGATCTAATGTGTTTTTGTTTAAGTTAGGATTTCTGTTGTTTTGATAAATACCATGAGAAAAATGTAATATAGAGAAGAAATTTTTATATTACTATACTTCTTTACAGTAGTCCACTATTGAAGAAAGTCATAGCAAGGATTAAAGGCAGATTCCTGGTGGTAGGACCTGAAGCAGAGGTCATGGAAGTATGCTTTTCATGGATTTGATTGCTATATCTTACTCATCTTACTTTCCACACTCCAGTGTTATCATCATCCACAACGGTCATTGACCAAATCAATCATTATTCAAGAAAATGTCCAACAGGATGACTCAAAGGCCAAGTTGTTCAGGAAATTTTCCTCAATTGATGGTCTATCTTCCACAATGCCTCTTGATTATGCCAAGTTCATATAAATCAGACAAGAAGTTTAGTCTAAAGAAGACATTCATATAGCTGCAGTGTAAAATCTTTCACATATAGTGGAGAACATAAATGTTTGTCTTTCTAGATCTAAGGTATCTCACTTCTTCAATCAGGTTTATTCATCCATTTACCTGAAAATTCCATTTTCCCCCCTAAGGACAGAATAATACTCTATTGTGTAAATTTTCATCATTGCCCATTCTTCAGTTGATTGACACTGAGGCTATTTCTAATTTTGGATACTATGAACCAAGTAAGAATGAGCATGTCCAAGCACCTTTCTGAGTGATAAGTTAGAGTCCTTTGAGTTCTTGCCCATAGGGTTATGGATGGATCTCCACATTGCTTTCTATACTAGTTGTATAATTTTGAATTCACACTACTAATCTCTTTCCCCATATTCTTACCACCCTCTATTGTAATTTGTTTTACTAATGCCTATTCTGACTCAGGAAGAGTGAAATATCAAAGTAATTCTAAATCACATTTAACTTATGGCTAAGGATGGTGAACATTTTCATTAGTTTTCAGCCATTCCTAAGAAATGTCTATGTAGTGTCTATGCAGTCCCATACCCCATTTTTAATTTTTTTAGCACAATGTTTTCTTTTCAATTCTCTGTGTACTTCCATATGACACTCTTTCTTGTCTTTTCTTTTTCTTTTGTTCACAATATTTAGTGTTTGAGTAATTTGAATATTTTATTTAGTAGCCATCTGTCTGATATAAATGATAAAGATGGTTTTTCCACTGTATAGCTTGCCTTGTCACTTAGATGATAGTGCCCTTTACTGTACAGAGATTTTTTTATATTGTGTGGTTCCATTTGTTAGTTGTTTTAGGATCTGATATATCACAGTCCATTTCAGAAAGTCCTCTTCTGTGCCTGCAAGTTCATGATGATTCCCTACGTTCAGTTCTGTTTCCAGGCATCATATTTTGGAGTGGATTTGTATTAATGTAGGTTAAGAGTTATACTTATTTATTCATTTTACTACATGCAGTGATTGAGTTTGTCCATCACCATTAGTTGAATGTAATGCTATTCATCTTACACACACACACATACACGCACCCACCCACCCACCCACACACATGCACACACACACATATACATACATATATATATATATATATATATATATAATATTTGTTCAAAAACTGGTGTCTATAGCCATGTTTATTTACATCTGTCTCTTCCATTTTTTCCAAATATTTTTCATGTTTTAGGCTAATACCGTGGCATTATTGTTTCTACAGTTCTATATTACAGCATAATGCTGTCAGAAACTCATTGTTCAGTATAGTTTTAGCTATTGTGTTAGTTGTATCTAATTTTCACACAAGGTCCAAGGTTATTTTGTTGTATTTATGAGTAATTGTTTTAATATTTTGATGTGTTTTAGTGAATACATAAATTGATTTTGCATTTTTACAGAATTAACTCTATCAAACAATAAGTATGTGAAATTATTTCCTTTTTCTGATGTCTTCTTCAACTGTTTGCTTCAATATATTAAAGTTTTTTATTATAAAGATCTTTCAGTAGCTTAATTAGACTTGAACCAAATGTTAATTCGTGTATTCTATGACTATTATGACAGGTTTAATTTACCTGATTTATTTCTTAGGATATTATATTTGTCATTTGTATTATGAAAACTTCTGTTTTTTGTGTGATAACTTTGTATCCTGCTAGATTTTCTAGTGACATTTAGGATAATAATACCATGATTTATTTACTTTATTATTTCTATACCCTTTATTTCCTTCTGTTGTCTTATTTCTCTAGCTAGGATTTCAAGTACCAAATAGAGAAGGCATATACAGAATAGACATCTTTCTCTTGGGCCTTCTTTAGGCAAATGCTTTGATTGTTTTTCTGTTTAGAATGATGTTGGTTGTTAAATGTATGCTACTTAAAATATGTTGTAACATATTCCAGGCTTTCATTCTTTCTAGTAATTGTAACAGGAAAGGATGCTGTTGTTTCTTTTATAAAGGGATAAAAGAAAATATTCATCTAAAGGAGAAATTGTGATTGGTGATGGGAGGGAAAGTTAGAGAAGGTAAAAGAGGAGGGATGATCTAACAGACTCTTGAAAAGCCATATGGAAATTACTACTAAAGAAGCTTCATGAAATGTAAACATAAATAAAATTTAAATAGTTATTATGTAAAGTTAGTAAGATCTTAAGTAGATACCATATGCTACTATATAAAATGCTACTATAAGAATAGATTACATATTTGGAGTAATTGACAACAGGGTTGCCATAGAAAGGTTTAAATATGACAGGCCAATAGTATTGGTCAACCACCACACATTTATGGTAAGAATCTATTGCTTAAGATAGTATTTACTTTAAAAAAAAAAAAAAGAATGTGAGAAAATATAGCAGCTTGTTTTGCCACTTCTAACTGTGTTTTATGTACTAGAGTGCTTCCATTGTAGACAAGTAACAATCAGTAACACTCAGATATTTAACACCATTAAAACAATAACGATGGAATAAATTCCCTCTGTTGCATTTGAAATAACATGTTGTGGAAGTGACAAACCACTCTTCTTTGGAATCAAGGGCTGCTCCATGAAATGGAACACATTGACATGGTTAATGAGATCATGTACATGAGACTAAACACATCATATGTTCTAAGGAAGACAATCCACTATTCTAATATGTGAGCGAAGCAATAAGATGATGTGTGTGACATTTTGCTATGGTCATAGACCAGTACATTAGTCATATCATATCCATGAAACTTATAACAGTAGATGATAGACACAGAGATACACAGCTAGACATTAGATATGGTATGAGAGACTTTGGATAGGGCACCAATAAATGGGAAATGTTTATTGCATCCATTATCCTTAAGCCTCAGGATTTCAAAAAGAAGCTGGAGCTTAAAGACTGTAAGACCAGAAGTGGTCGATGATTTAAAGGGCAGAGGTACATATGAACT
This sequence comes from Phodopus roborovskii, assembly GCF_943737965.1. Lineage (NCBI taxonomy): Eukaryota > Metazoa > Chordata > Mammalia > Rodentia > Cricetidae > Phodopus > Phodopus roborovskii. Next base: position 32,681,976 of record NW_026126482.1, on the reverse strand, counting down.
CACAGAGACAGTAACAAAATGTGTAAACCTTGTATAACATCAAGCCAGACAAAATTCCAGCACAGAGGAGGGGAAATCGTCACCACATCTCACCCATCACAAGCTGTCTGCAACAGATAAGCTAAGAGCACAATGGTTCTAAACCTTCAAATGCTGAGGCTCTTTAATGGAATTGTGGTGATCCCCCAACCATAGAATTACTTTGTTGCAGTTTCCTCAGTTTAATTTTGCTACTGTTGTGAATTGCAATATAAATATCTGAACAGCAATGTATCTTATATGCAGTCCCCTTTAAAGGTCATTCAACACTCACAGGAGACATGACCATGAGTTTGAGAACCACTGTTCTCAGAGAAGAAAAACAAATCAAGGTTTCTCTTTCTCTTTTTCCTTTTCTTAATTTTTTGACACTGGGTGTATGTACCAAATTCCAGGACAGGTCCTATTCTTAGTACTAGTTACTCTAGATGTAATGAATACTGTGTTGTAGTGTGTAACTTTCTTTACCATTTGTTTAGAGGGCAAAAGAATATGATGTTGGAAATTAAAACATGGAAGTGACTCATGCTACTTTAAGAAGGTGACATTATAATCAAATAACTTGTGTGGATTCCTCAAAGAATAACTGAAATATTTATAGAAGTTAAATCATTTTAGATATCAACTTCTAAAATAACATTACATTTTAGTCACTGCTTAAAATTGAAATTTTTCTGTTCTTCTGAACGTGACTTCACTACAGAACTGTGTCCTTCCCGACAGCTTTCCAAAATCCTCAGTAAAAGGTAGATAGGCCGTTTCCACATGAAAATCATTTACAGCTAAAATATACTTAGATAAAAAAGACACAAAGGCATAAAGAAACAATGGAAGTTTAGAAATATTTTCATAAGAAAGTGGGAAATCACCTGTATAAAAGCAGGAACACAATTTGCCTGCCACTGGTTGAAGGCATATATGCCTACTTAGGAATGGACTATTCAGTATGAACAGTGTAGGGGTTGCATTGGAAATTTTATCTCAATTGTTTGACAGTATTTTATTTTTTATTTTACATATTGATCTTAGTTCCCTCTCCCTCCCATGCCCCCTGACACCCTTCCCATTCCATCTCCCCACCCTGCACAGGGAGGCTGATCAAAATGCTCAAACACACACACACACACACACACACACACACACACACACACACACACACAGAGAGAGAGAGAGAGAGAGAGAGAGAGAGAGAGAGAGAGACATAGGAAGATGCTCACAGAGAGACACATGGATATCACATGCATTCAAAACACAAACATCCTAGAAATGTAATATTTTGAATCTGTTATCCTCAGTGAACACAGGCAGTGACACTCTTTAATCAAAGTCACAGATATGAGATGTAATTGTATGACACTAATCCTATCCAGGAGACATGAACAAGTATCCACCCATAGCACTTACAGGAGCGATGACAGACTAAAGTTAGGTTACATAGAATTCCATATTTGGCAAACCTAGAAAACTAAAGTACAGTATGCCAGGTGCTAAAAGCTTGTGTAACTGATTTTCAGGTCAATCTGATGGGTCTGGGATCCTTGTAGCTTATCCAGCTACTTTTCTGTCTTCTCCATCAAGCACAGCAGGCCTGAGAGAGTTTTGGTCATCTCAACTTATCCTGAATGTCTCCCCGTAGTCTTTCTAGTGTATACATTCTGCCATGCAGAATCATACTGAATATGAAAAATTTCAGGTCCTTCCTTCAGCAGTAGAACTGCTTTCTACCTCAGCTAAATGAGGTTACAACACCCTCTTAGGACATTTTGTTTCATGTAACTTTTATCATTCTTTTTCTTTCAAAAGTTCTCACCAAAATGGGAGGATTGTATTTTTATGAAAATGGTTGAACAACAGATGTTTGACTTTGTAGAACCCTGCATCAAGTACACTCTATAAAATGAATCCACATACCTTTGACAAAAATTCAATGAGGAAAAAATATTAAAAAAATTAAACACAAGAAAACCACACAAGACTAAGTAGAATACACAGAAGCCTTTTCTCTACCACAAAGGCCTAAAATAGTCACATAGAAAAACCAATTAAGCAATTTTTTCTTCCATATTATTAAAAATACATTGTTTACAAATTATCAAAGAAAACACAGAGAACTTTCTGCAACTCTTGGAATCATGATATTAGCAAACATGACACTTTCTACATATAAAATCTGCATGCTAGGGTGGAGGACACTGTGCAATGTTTGCACAGATCCTGAGTGTGATCTTCAGAAATAAAGATACATGGCATGTTGCCATGAGCTTGAATCCTAGCACTGGGTACAAAGACATACCAAGATCCCTGGAAGTCTGCCCATTCTGTTTATCTTAGCTTGTTCTTAACTTGTGAGATTCAGGTCAACAAGGCAACCTTTACTTTAAATGAGTTCAGAAGAGTTCTTGAGAATGATACTATTATGGATAGTCTCTGGCTGGTATAACTACTCACATACTCAAAACACCGATACATAACAACATAGAAATACCTGGGAACACCACAAAATCAAAGGGTGTGTGTTTGTGTGTGTGTGCATTCATCAAATGTACATTGATATAGCATTTATAGCCTCAGTCTTATATCAGAACACACCAGAGAAAACCTACTAACTTTAAGAAATTCTCTGAAAATAACCACAGAGACATTTGTCATGCATTTTCCTGATGGTGAGTTTAGAGCAAAGTTGTTTATCTGCAGGAGATCCTTAAACCGATAATTCAGTTTCTATGATTTCATCTGAAATCAAGGAAAAAAAGAATCAGTAAAAGAAAATGAATTTTTTTGTTGTTTACCATCTTATTGAAATAGAGAGAGTATAAATATAATTTCTTTTTCCACCCAAGCCTGAGGAGATCCTACAGTTTCTGAAACTATTTAGAACACAGTTCAGATCATATCTTAGTCTGACTGTGATGCTGAGAATCTGTCCTTATCCTGAGGATTTGGAGCTGCTCTCTATAGCAGAGATATTCTGCAGGATATAGGAAATACAAACACCACTGGTCTGCAGAGTTCTATGCTGCAGAGAAAGAAGACAGGGGCACTTATCATCTCTTTATGGATCTACTGCTGAAATGCAACAAAACTGAAACATAGACTATAATGGGTCAGCTGAACAAAGTGACTGTGTTCATATTTTGTGCTCAGGAATCATAACTTAATCACAGAATGATGGTTACCATAAGAGAAGTTATGGATGATTCAAGTATTTAAGATGGGCTATGGGAAAAAGTATGGAAGCTAAATGTTATAATATTGCTTTGAGATCAAACAGGTACTAAGGCATCAAATATACTGTGATAATATCCCTCTTGTGTTAACATTATGAACAGAGATGAGTTATTTTGATTTATGTTTAGTAATGTAGGGAAGTTACTTCAGAGTTATTTATATGCATATTTACATTATTGTAATTAGAGATGTATAGATAAAAGTTATAGTCATTCTTGGATCCTCTAAGTAAAAAGATTTTGTCAATAAACAATCTGTTGTGACCCCACTAAAATACATTAGTGCATGCCACAGCACTTAATGGACCTTGAATGAGAAGTGAGTGTGGCAGAACCAAGTAGGATATGGCCCTATATGACCCCATAATATATCTAAGTATCCCCCAAATTCTTTCTTCTATTCTGAAGGGCAATAAAATTCAACATTCCAAAGTGAATAAGGTCCAGGAGAATGTTGGTAGAATATAAAGAGCTAGAGAAGTTTCTCCCAAATGTTCTCACATAATCAACTTGCCCTCTTACAGTGGATAAGCCTGATTGTTTTCATTCTCTAGTAGAACTTGTTAAAATATTATCTGTATTCTTACATGGTCTCAGTGTCAATGACACTTTGCATTACCTTAGAAATGTCCACCATTTCTAATCTCTCCTTCAAGTAGGACTATGCTCTAAATGTCCTTCAGGTCTAATAAATCACCTTGAGAAACCAATACAGCAGTGAAAACACAATTTTATAAGGGACTCATCAGGCATGGAATAGGAAATGACATTAATAAAGAAATTAAAATTCTGTGTTCAAAGTCACTTTCTTTTCTAGAAAATTTTCATAGGAAGCACATGATACCAAATTTTTTGGGTGGTGTAAATATGTATATTAGATTTCATATGTATGCACAGTGGGGATACCATCACTGCAGGATGTGAACATTCCAGCACTGAGACAGTCTGGTTTCCACCTCCGTCTAAGACAACAGTGGTTGGCTGCTGCCCTTTGTCACAGATTTCCTCCTTTTTGCTGGTGGGGGCCTGGTAGAACTGTGGGGGGACCCAGTGGGGACTGAGAGTCCCTTGGGAATACCATCCTCTTTTAGGGAAGCAGCTCTCTTGGCAGACTTCTCTGATAACTGCTGCTTTGCTTTTTCAATCTTTTTGGTTTTCCCCAGGGACTGACCACAGTCCTTAATCCCTGGGGCAGTGCAAATCTCAGAGGGTGATGGCATAGCAGGTATTTCCGAGTCTACGCCCTTGGGAGGGGCTTTCTGCTTCGGGAGAGCAGCTTCCTTGGAGGGCTTTGATTTGGGTCCCCTCTGCTTTAACTTCCTGGCCATTTTTGGTTTCCTGGTCACACCAGCTTTTCCAGCAGGCTGACTGTTCTCTTGGGGCCTGGGAGGCTCTTGGGCCTTTGGGACAGAAGGTGCAGTGGATTCTGAGCCTGGCCCTTTGGAGATGCCATTCATCTTCTGGAAGGGCTTTCTGGAATGCTGCTGTCTCCCCAGCTGCTGTTTTGCCTTTGAAGTCCCACCAGCTCCCTTGACAGGCTGACCACTGTTCTCAGACATGGGGGTCACCTGATCCTTTAGCTCAGGCTCCATAGGGATGGCTGCTGCTCCATTTCCTGTGTGGGGCTGGGGAATAGAATTGGAAAACTTCTTGAACTTGGCAATGAAGAATCCATTCATGTTGTGAGTGTGAGGGTAGAAGCGTCGGGTGGAGCGCAGGGTGGGGTGAAAAGCGCCTTTCCTGAAAGCGGGTAAAATCTTCCTGGCCAAGGTCGAGGCCCGTGGGCCCCAGGCACACATTCCTCTTCCACCGTAATGGAATAGGTACAGTAGACCAGGTAGCCCCCGTCTTGGAGGCAGCATTGACAGAGTCAATAGCACTGAGCAGCAGTTCCTTCTGAAGATGGGCACAGTGCAGGACGTCCTTCTCATCCTTGTTCGTCTTCACAGCATGGTCCTTGAAGATGACTCCTGTGCCACTGCAGGGAGCATCCAACAGCATTCGGTCAAAGCCCCCTACCACCTTGGGGAACTGGCGCCCATCATAGTGGCTGATAATGGTGTTGATGACTCCCAAACGATGCAGGTTGCCCACGACACTTTTGAGGCGCTCAGCATTGGCGTCATTGGCGAGGATAACTCCCGTGTTCTTCATCAGCTGAGCTATGTATCTGGTCTTCCCTCTAGAAGCACAACACATGTCTAAGATCCACTCGTGCTCCTGAGGTGCCAGGGCCATAACAGGTAACATGCTCGAGGCTCCCTGAAGCATATAGTGCCCAGCCAGATACTCGGGAGTAGCACCAATAGGCACTGAAGAATCATATACCACCAGTCCAGACTTGGACTACTTTCCCAAGGGATCCAGATTAACTCCATGATTGATTAGAGCCTGCTGGGACCATGCTTGAAACATGACACACTTAGGACTGAAGAACCCAGCCAGGACTGGGCAGGGTGATCCATCCTGAAATAAATGACACCGACTCCTCACCTGAGCAAGATCTCTGTGATGGGCTTTCAAGGTGTTGGTCTGAAGGGTGATTGGCCGGGACACCTCATTAGCTTTTAAGAACTCTATCAACTCAGACATAGGGAAGATCTCCATGAGCTTGCCCAGCAGGAAGTCTCCATAAGAATAGTAAGTGGCCAGATCCTTCTGAAGCCGATTCAGATATTCTGAACGAGACCGTCCTTCTTCCCGCTGAGCTGAGCCCCAAAATTGCGAAGCACCCCCACGATGTCCTGGATGCGCTTGTGAATGCTTGCAGGTCTGGAGCCTGGGCATCCTGCTCCATCTCCCCAGAGGCAGGCAGCACAAAGGTCTCCTCACCATCCACATTAATCTGCAAATCCCTCTCTGCTTTGTCATCCTTTGGGGGACAGGACTCAGGGGGAATGTCATTATCTTCCTCTTCATCAGTCTCCTCCTTACTCCACTGGCCCCCAGCAGCAGCTTCCTGGGCCTTCTGTTTCAGAGCAGCTCTTTAATGGGCAACAACTTTTCCTCCTTGTTGTGCCCGGGAAGAACGACAACAATAGGATTCTTCTCAAGCACACTTTATTGGGAGCTCCAAGCTGAAAGAGAGAAAGACTGAAAAAGAGAAGGAGAAGGACCCCCGACCCTACGGAGCGCCAAGCTTATAGACTCATGATGATGTGGACATGCAGAGTCATCTGATTGGCTTAGGTCTCATCAGACGATTGTGCATCACCCAATCGGGATAGGTGAGCAGCCATCTTAGGATAACGTCACAATGTTCATGGCAGACGACGATTAGGATATAAGAGCAATAAACAAGCTGATGTGGCAAAGCCTGAAGCCAACATGGCCAGCGTGGCTTCCCACACCTCCTCCCACACCTCCTCATCCTCCGAGGCTGAGTCAGCTCCATAGTCATCCACCATGTCTGCATCACTGTCCCTGGAGCCCCAAAGGTCCCCCTGGTTTGCCTCACCCTCTTCCTCAGAGTCTTCCTCCTCATCCCCATCACTGTTATGAGTCGGTGCTAGTCGCTTCTTACCTCGAGCCTGGACTGCTTTTGATAGCTCTCCAGGTAAATTTTTGATCCCTGGAGACTTATTTGGCTTAGGGACTTCAACAGACCCAGCCCTCCTCTTGGCTGCCCTCTTCCGAGCACGACTGAATAGCCTCTTGAAAGTCTCATCACCGGCTGTAGGCATGAATCTGACCAGTTCGGTCTCTGCACCCTTCTGTTTTCAGGCCTTCCTGCGGGGCCCACATTTCTCCTTCTTAGTAGGGTCCAACTTATGCCCCATGGTACTGAAGCCTGCGCTTGGCTAGACCCAGCTCTGTTTGAGGGTCGCCCCAGCCAGGGCCCGCTCCACGTGCACTTGGGGAACAGCTCCCGGACAGCAAGCCCGATACCAAAAATTTATCCATGCTGCTGCCACAGTTGTTAATTGTCCAGCAGATTTAAATGATTGCAACAATCATTGAATAAACTGAATACTTTGCTTAAACAACATGAAAATTCTGGGCTTCTGTGCTATGGAACCTTTTATCACATTGGATAACTTTCATGATGCCATCAGTTAATAAGTAGAATATTTCAGGATAACTGCATAAAATTAATGTAATTCAGTGACATGATAAGGCCATAAGCAACTCTGGCAAAGTGTGGCAGGTAATGAAACCATGGCACAGCAGATGACATTGCAACCAACAATTATATGATTTGTTTTAGGTCTCAAGCCACATAAAGCAATCAATATATTATAGTATATGATAGGAAAATATGTCATGATCTACATTTATAACTAGTCTTTTCATAAATGGATATATTGTGCTTGTCAAAATGCTTTCTGAACATTTGTATTTAGACTTGCTGATAATGAGCTAAACATTTTACAGTGTTAATGGCTAATGAAAGAGATGTGCACTAAGTTAAAACAGTCTGAAATAATGGGCTTATGGGGAGATTTGTTTGATTACTGAAAGCATTCATCCTTATGGGATAAAGGACACATCAGATATTAAACCGATAAGAACAGATGCATCACTTGATCTTAGCAAAAAGGCCAAGAAGCAATGCATTCATCTTCAACAGAACCACTAGGGACCATTGCAGAAGACATGGCATACATATTAAGATCTTGAGTTAGGGAAAAGGATTGGGAAATAAGTCTTTTTTTTTTCTGCTTACTTGAAAATGAGTAATGAATTTGAAGAGATGGCCTTACTGATTTGGAGAATGACTGAACTCTACAGATCATAGTGGGGAAATGTAGCATGACACATATTGACATATAACTGTGGTAAATGTAAAGAGGATGTTAATACTCCCTGAGGGAAGAATGTTGCGGATCTAGAGACATTGATTCAATTTGGCCTCCAGCTCTGTCTGGCTCTGGGTACAATCTGGTGGTATATATGGGAGATGGAAAGTTCACTGAAGGCAGCATTTAGGTGAAGCCTCTTTCCTGGATTGAGGATCATATTGTGGTGTATCATCTCCAAGATGAAGCTCGCTTTGACTTTACCAAGATCTGGTAAGTATATATTTATTATGAAACTGTAATACTAGAGTCTAAGTAAGCCTTAGATTTTTTGTACAGTATATTTTATTTGTTGTCTTCTGTTTTGTATTTTGGGAGAACTAATATTTGATCATGCTTCATTTAGGAACAAGTTAATACAGAGCTGAAAGACCTCTCTATAGGATACTTGCTCAATTAAGTTTATGCTGAGAGTTTTTCAAATAGTATCTCCCTTGTTTATCAGAAACAAGGCATTGCTTAAGAGTTATTTATTAAAAGAAGGATAAAAGGGTCAGTTTTTTCAAAAACAAAAGCAAAAATAAAAGTTTATTTCACAATAGGTACAGAACACCAAATAGACTGGATACAAAAAAAAAAAAAAAAAGTCTCCTCACCACATAATAATGAAAACACCAAACATATAGAATAAAGAAAGAATATTAATGGCAGCAAAGGAAAACGGCCAAGTAACATATAATGGCAGATCTATCAGAATTATACCTGACTTCTCAATGGAAACTCTGAAAGCCAGAAGGTCCTGGATAGATATTCTACAAACACTGAGACCATGGATGCCTGCCCAGACTACTATAACTAGCAGAGCTTTCAATCACTGTAGATGGAGAAAACAAGCTATGTTTAATTTTCAACTCTATTTTTTTATCTACCTCAGATTCTTAAAGAAATTTGGAAGTAATTTTGATTAAATGGGTATAATGAATTGAGAGATTAATAACCTAATTAAGAGCACTTGTTGCTCTTGCAGAAGACTTGGTTCTGTTTCCAGCACCCACAGAGTGGGTCACAAATATCTGTAACTTCATTTTCAAAGGATCAGATGCCTGTCTTTAACATTACACGGGCACCATGCACACACATGGTGCAGAGGTATACAAAAAGGAAAAACACTCATATACATAAAATTAAGTAACTAAATAAGTAAATATTAATTCATTCAGCTCCCTTTTTTCCAGAATGTACACTTGTTTATTATCCTGGCAGAAAAAGGGTCAGTTTTACTGGTATTTAAGAATCATTAGTTGTATAATACCTTCCATTTCATATGTTACCTTCTAGAACAAAAAAGAAATACAACTCATAGTGTTCAATTTACATTATAGAAAAAATAGGCTATATTGAGGACACACAATGAAATGAATGCTCCAATGTTTTCAAACACAGAAACAGGAATTTATAATCATTTGTGTGTTCAATAAATAAATGTGAATAAACTACCAAATTACCTAAGTCTAACATAAAGAAAATGAATTACTTACATAATGACTTGAAGTCTCAGGCTCATGGTTAGTCAAACTCCGTGTGTTTGCAAACTTGTGACACTCCTTTGGAGCAAATGTAACCTAAAAATTCTCTCACATTTCAAAATCTGTACAGGAGAAATGTAGCTATTTCTCTGTATTTTCCCAGTTGTAACAGTGAATACCCTATGAAGGAATATCAACCCAAATCACATATCAGAGGGCCTTCAGAGTACCTTCCCAGCTTCTTAATCTGTTCTAAATGTATTTGTATAGATCATTCATTACTGTTTCTCTGACAGCAGGGGTGTGTATGCTGTTGCTAGTGTCAACTCTTCTCCTTTGGAAGGATGTGGCCTCCAAACCAAGTGGCCTTTTATCTATTGAAGCCCTGTATAATCGTGTGGTTGATCACTCTCATACCACATATGTCCTGGCTGCAGATATTTACAGTGAATTTGTAAGTAATGTGTCCATGCTTCTGTATACTTATATAAAATTATTAATTAAATTGGAATGAGTCATGTACCCAATTCCAAATAATTCACTTTTATTGGAAAAAAAGGGAGTCATATAGCAGAGGTGGTGTGGGAAGAATGTGAAGTTTCATAAGGTCTCAAAAGAGTGTAAAGAATTAAATTATATTTCAATCTTTTCTATATTAACTTCAACAATAACAACTCTGAACTCCTCTATTTGAGAGTTGATTTCCTAGTCATATATCCAAGGGTTCTGTCTTTATGGATATTCCTTACATACTGATCTGAAGATAACTAGTGCTAGAGAACCGAATTGGAGTTAGTGCATGGAGAGAAATAAAGCTAGAGAAAATTGAAACCTTGCAAATACAAAACCAAAACAAAATAGATATACACAAACTTGTAAATGCAAAGAATCATGGCTCATAGTGTTCAGTAATGAATGTCTTAGGGAAGTTAAATGCTACTTTACACATAAAATATTTTCTCTTTTCCTGCGGGATATAACTTACCTTGTCATGCGTTGTCAGTAGGAAAACAACAAAGCAAATTTCCATTGATAATTGAGTATATGGATTATATTTCCCTACATTTATAGGGAATATACATTCCACTTGTTATTCTTCCTCACTAGTTTTCCTCATACTGTTTATTCTTTTCTTCTTACCTTTCAGCTGCACACTTCTAAGAACCCTTTAAGTTTTTCAAATTCTGAGAGTTAGAATCAAGTAACAAATAACTTTTAAAGTGCATGCTTATTATCATTAGTATAGAAACATTAAATATTTTTGTGAATTCTTTCTTCACCCATTGCTGAATTGTTCCTAAAAATACATCTAGAGTTTAATGATTTTATCATAATAACATTAGTGAATCTTACATTTGTAAGGACCTTTTTATGGTACTGACACTTGGTGATATTTGAGAACAAAATTGTAAATGAATAATTCATGTTTTAAAAAATTATACATTAGTCTGTGTCGATGAAAAATAAGATATTTATATAGAAAAATAATAACCATTCTATTACACTCAGCATAGCAAAGCTTATACTTTAAGACATAAGTAAAGATAAGTTTGTATGCATTTTAGTGGTTTCTTTCCGAACAATAACAGAAGCAACTACAATACAAAGGAACAATAAAGAGGGAAGAGAATGGGAGGGCAGTCAATTATAATGCATATACAAAAGGAGTAAAATGCAGGCAGATGATATTTCCATTATTCTACTGTTTCAAAATTTTAGTCTTAAATCTCAAAAATATAGGGTTTATTCAACATTTCATGTTTGTTTCAATTCAATTCTGAATCCCCAATAATTAAATCATTTAATTTCTTTCAGGATTTAAACTTTTTCAAGAGAAGTTGGTTTACAGACAGAACGCTCAGCCTATGCCATACAGCTTCCATCTATACCCCAGACACTCGTGAGGAAGTCCATAACACAAAAGTAGGTTTCATCCTGTTTTATACTGAACAAGTAGTGCTATGCACAGGCTAGTAGTGCTGTATGTGATTACTAGGCACATAAGAGGTGTTGTAATTTCAGACCAAATTGATAAAAATACAGCTGTCAGAGAACAATCGTATCATAAAGTTGATAATTTTAGCACTAAGTAAAATGCCTGCCAACTCATTGTCCTAGAGTTTACTTGTTCACACAGAAAACTGTTTTTACAAATAATTTCTGCTTGTCAGAGGAAAATTTTATTCTGAACTGGATACTAATTTTAACCTATTAATACACATAGAGAGTAAACACAAGTACACTTGTGTTTGTGACATAGCATTAAAGGATCTTGCTCTGGTATAATGTTACACAACTCTGTCCTTTCTTCTTAAGTTTCTAAACTATTCTGGACCTATTTGTATTTCATCATTATATCTACAGTCCTCTCAGTTCATCTGCTTTTTCCTGCATCTTATCTGAAATGCAGCTGTACAAAAGGCTAGTCTCTAAACTATATCATCTTCCTCTGGATGACTTCTGTTTTGATGAGATATACATAACTCCGAAGATGTAATGTGTATGTGTTATAATATCTTGCCCCTGCCATACACAGATTTATTTATATAAAATTAATGGTATATTCATTGCACACACAGAATCAGCTCTGCAGTGGTGCTTGTGTTACTAACACAAGTATCTCAGATGCAAGATATTCTCATCAATACAGTGTGGCTATACAAAGAAAAAGGAACAGAAGAAAACATTTGTACTGATTACTTTTCTAGACAGCATAAATGGCATACTTTTGGCACTGAAACATTTAATGTTGACAAACATTCTCTGATAAAAATTCTTTGAAGAAGACAATGAAATGATGGTCCAAACGTTGGCACAAATCAATTCTCTTGCATATCAAGTATGAATTTACACTAAACTTCCTTCATGTCATGCAATCATTCTTAATAATTGTTGCCTAATTCTCCCAGCTGTTTGTTTGCTAATATGACTGGTCTGTCCATTTTTTCATAAACACTTTTTTAAAATTCTAGGTGAATATCTGTCTAGTCTTTATTTTCATAGCTTGTGCATTTCCTCACAAACATTATAGTATACAGCTAACAAAATAATCTTATTTGACTCTGTCCTAGAGCTCACATTTACTGTGTTAAAATTCCATTCTGATTTCTAAAGATGCCTGGAATTAAAGTAATTCTTTTTAATAGATTTTCTTCTCTATAAGTCTATAACTTGACAACTCCTCTAGAGTCAAGGTTGCAGGGAGTCATGCAGATACATGAAAAGCATCATTTGTCTCCAGTCAACAGTTTACTCTATAAAAGTCTCAGTCTCAAGTAAGCATATGAGAAACCAGCTTATTTCAGTAGTGTAAAATCATTTGAACTATTAACTCTTGACAGGGTTGGCATCTATGCTGTATGAGTCATATCTTTTGATACCTACTGAGGCCTGTAAACCCAGTTTTTCCAATGACAGTGTAAGCAACCCAAGAGTACAGTTCTGACAAGTGGAACAAATGATAGAATGCAGAGGGAACAGAAATCATGATCATTTTGAACAGGCAATATTAATTAAGATCCCATTAGTTTTATTTATCATAGTGGAATTCAGTAGGTGAAATTTTATACTCATGCAGTATTTATATATTATGAAATTATTAACATATTACTACTAGTAAAAATATAATGTAGTTTGCCTCCCTTGTAAAAAATACAAGTATCTCTCTACATAGTTGTGTGGCACCTATATAATATGATGTCCACTGATGTTTTCCTAGACTGAAGACCTTCTGAAAGCAATCAACAATATTACTCATGCGTGGGAAGAACCACTGAAACACCTGTTGTCTGCAGTGCCTACTCTCCCAGGATCTTCTGAAAACATGCTGAAATCAGCCAATGCTGTGAAGGAAAGAAATCATGTACTTCTGGAGGGACTTGAGACCATCCTCAACAGGGTAAGCTGTTTCAACACATGCCTTTGTTTTTCCTAGTCATAAAGTTTGTGAGTTAGGTATTTCTAAACAATTTTGAGACACTGAAATACAAGGTTACTTAATAAGCACATGAAACAGTGATCTCTGTAGAAAATAGTCATGTACCTCCTAGTAGATTTTAGGATCTTTTAGGAATGGGGTGGACACTCCACCTAACTCAGATGATCTTAGAGCAGTCACTGCCTGGATCACTTGTACAATAATACTTTAAGTAAAATATACTGCTCATGTGCAAGGATCCATAATGTATATAAAGTGTAGAGAGAATTTATCTGAAAAGAAGAAAAGGATTAGGACACTCCACCATGACAAGAATGGTATGAAGGACACATCAGGGAGAGTATGGAGAGCATGTAAAAGTCCCCATTGTGAAAGAATAATACTAGCCCTTTTCTTGATGTTTAATTAATTTCATATATACAGCTAAATATTATCTTGCTGGTTCACTATGTGTCCCCTTGTGTATGGATATATCTCATCTGAGATCAGGGACATGTCAGAAAGTACATATTAGGCCTATCTCCAATTTATGTGTTAGTTTCTAATGTTTTTAAATTAATTCCTAATGTTTCTCACTATAAATACATAGTTTTCTATGTATTTATTTCTATGTCCTACCAAAGTTCATTAAAAATTTATAAGAAATATGCACTTAGAGATGTCTCATGTCTTTAAATGTCTGCCTTCCACGTTTAAGGACCTGAGTCCAGTTTCAGAATTTGTGTCAAATGTCAATGTAGTGTCTTCTCTTTGTAGCCCTCATAATAGGGAATCAGACTTAAGGAGATATGGCACAAGTTACAATTAAATGTAAGAGCAGCTCTCTCAAAAATCAAAGTAGATTTCACTGGAAGAACTTTGCCCAAAACAGAACACTGACATCCAAATCATTTATATTACACATACACACACACACACACACACACACACACACACACACACACACACAGAGAGAGAGAAAGAGAGAGAGAGAGACAGAGACAGAGAGAGAGACAAAGATGGGGGAGATAATGTCAATAATACTTTTTCATTTGATGTTTAGACTCAAGTTGAATTTGAAGATGACACCTACCCTGATTGGTCTGGACAGTCAGATTTGGAGTCATCTGATGAAGAGACTCGTCTTTTTGCCTTTTTTAACCTGTGTCGATGCCTGAAAAGGGATACACATAAGGTTGACACTTATCTCAAAGTCTTGAGGTGCCGAGTTGCCTTTAAAAATGAGTGTATTTATTTTTAATGTGTGCTGAGTGCATATCCCAGGAATGTCCTCCTGTCACGGTCCTTGTTGAACCAGAATTTTAATGCCATTTCCCCCCTCTTCTCAGTGTATAAATGGCTATAATTAAATTCTTTCTATAAAATAAAACCTAATTCTTTAGAACAACAGATTCAATATGAAAATGTAAGAAAGTCTCATGTGTCCATTTAATATAATTTGGGTCTAGGCTGTTTATGTGCATTCAAAAACCTCAAGTTTGACAAGCACACAAGACAGCATAAAAACTTATTTTAGATAACAGTGAACAAAGGGAGACAATTTACTTACCAAAGCCAGAAGTTGGTGCTACTCATTAGATCAATTGTATCAAGGGAGTGGATGGATATCTGAGAGAGCATATAAAAGAAAACCATTCTGTGAGCAAATTTTTAGTTTAATAACAAACAATACAATTTCAATAATATTGGACTATCCCTAAGGATCATTAAACATTCAAAGATGTAGTGGAAAGAAGTATGAAACAGATCTATATTTCTCTAGTGCCCATCCTTGGGCGATCTCAGGAAAGAAGCAGATTTCCCTCTTCTGCAGTTCAGAATCCAGGACCATTTTAATACTTTAAAAATAAAAATATAAAACAAACAAGCCTGTTTCACATTTATAGATATGGTACAGCTGGCCAGAGGACATGGGAACATATCTCTAGTGGTGACATTCTAACTGAAGTTTGAAATTTTCAGGCAAGATTAAGAGTAAGTTGTCATTATACATAGAACCACCAAAGGGAAATCCATGGTATTTGAGAAGAATTAGCAGTTACTCACTGTCATGCAGGAGTGGTTCTGCTTTCTACTGCCTCTAGGGTCTTCAGCATAAAAGATTGCATTTGAAGGACTTGTCCCAGTATAATAAGAAGATCAGCAATCATATTAAAACAGACAAAAATAGAAAAATTTTGATGACATACAGAGGTTAATAAATAACATCATGGCCACTAAGGTACGATTTGAGAAGAAAGAAATTTGTTTTTTATGAGGATATTTTTCCTGATGGTTACACAAATAAACTAGTGTTATATTAAGATCAGTGTAATAGTTGATGCATTCATATCAAACTGAATTAAAAGATGTTTAGTCATTAAAGGAGATGAGAGTATGAGAATATGTTCATGTGGTAAAGGACAGTGGATTTCAGTGTAGGTATAGAATGAAATTTAGGGGTATAATAAAATATTTTAGATGTGGAAAGTAAAAGAAAATCTAGTTTTGAGGTTTGTGGTAGTCTCAAGTTGGTAGGGTTCTGGAGGGTAAGCAAAACAATGTCAATAACTTGTACTATTTGATAGTCTATGAGGCCTCTCAGTGGCCAGCAAAACAGATAGAAGTGACCCATTCCTAATATTAAGCCTTTTACTTGTTAGCTTCTGGTATCTAATAGGGATAGTATTGGCCCACTGTGGGATAATTTCATTAAGTTTTCAAAATGTATGGATCTGCTTATAGTTTAGGAAGCTTCTATACTAAGAGTTTTCATATGACTTTTTCTGAAGCCCTTTCGTGTTAGTTATCTCTCCCTGTATTTTGTCTTCCATCCTTCCCTATACATCCTCACCTCATTTAACATTACTTGTTCCATTATTTCTTTAACCCTATTATATAACTATATATCTGCATTGTAAATTCTCTCCCATGACTGGATCCACTCCCAGATTTCCATGGACTTTTACTAATCTGGACTTCTTTCTTCCAAGGTTAAAACTTTCTATCTTGCAAAAAAAGCTCACTGAAACACAGGATATTTAAAAGGCAGTAAAACCAAGAAATGTTCAAGAAGAAGTGGACTTTCCATCTTACAGGGAAGCTCATTATGACAGGAAGTAACAACTCAGTTATATTCAGGATTTCCATGAAACTGATCAGATTCACAGTGTATTTCCATAGAAAAGAGTATATAATATGTAAAGCCAAACTGTCTAAGAAAGACCAGACAAGCTACCTGAAATAAAAAGAGAGCAATCAAGCTACCTGTCACAGACCAGCTGAACTTTCTGAAGAACTAAAACAGATTTTTGAAAAGGACACATTGCAACCGATTAAGCTGCTAAAAAGTTTATACATTGTGCTTCATAGACCCAGCTTTTATGAGTTGTCATCCATGCCAGGATTGGTTATGGTGCTGTATCTCTTTGTTTCACTTCTCCTGTAAGCATCCTTTCATACAGATTCCTGTAATAGTCCCAGTGAAAATTACTGGATCACCAAGTTGGATGTTGATGCTATCCCTACTTTATTCTGCCATTGATGAGTAGATGTCCATGAAAGTCCCCCTGGGAGTAGTGTCATACAGCACAAATAAGATACACAAATCCAAAGATTCAAAACTAATATTCACAAATAGGAGAAACAAAATGTTTGTGCTTCTGGGTCAGGGTTAACTCACTAAAAATGGTTTCCAACTCTGATGGGTGATATCGTTCTGTATGTTTCTCATACTAATTAATGAATAAAGCACTGTTGGCCAATAGGAAAGGAAGATAGGAGGGACTAGGAGACAAGGAGGAAAGAGGAAGTACTAAGGAGTCAAGATGGAGAGTCTGGAGAGAGGAGTCAAGATGGAGAGTCTGGAGAGAGCAGTACGCTGCAGCCAGCTCCGGGTAAGAAGACCACGTGAAAATACATAGATTAACACAAATGGGTTAATACTTAAGACAAAGCTAGCCGATAAGAAAGTAGTAACTGGCCAACAGGATTATATCTAATACAGAGTCTTAGTGTGTTTATAAATATCAAAGAATAAATAAAAATACTTTTTATTTTATTACTTTTGTTTGTTTTTCTTTATTTAGAAGCAATCTTGTTTTTAATACATCCTGACTGCAAGATCCCCTCACTCCACTACTCCTAGTTCCCTCCCCATGACAGCGCCCCCTATCAGCAGAAAGTAGTTTAAAAAGAACGACGCCCAAATTCCCAAATATTGTTTTTTTTTATAATTTTTTTATTTAATTTTATATAAGAAAGTCCAATTAAATGAAAACAAACTACTTCCTGCTGGTAAGGGGCGCTGTCTTGGGGGATTCGAAGAAGATTCAGATATCCTAGCTGTAGTCTGTAGGGCTGTTTTGTCCAGCTGTTTGGAATGTAGGATCACCTTGTACTCTGTTTCAGGCGCTCTGGCGTGATCAAACCACATTAGTCTGGAAGGAATCCACATCTTTTCATTTTCTGTGGAAACAAAAATAGAAATCCTTTTCCCGAGTAACTTGTTCTTCAAGTTAAATTTTGGAGTCAAAGCATTTTTTTTTTAATTTATTATTTTACATGTCGATCCCAGTTCCCTCTCCCTCCCTCCCTCCCCTCCAGCCCTCCCTCCCTCCTTCTCTCCCTTTTACCCTCTCTGCCCTCTCACATGCACTCTAAACACCCTCCCTCCCATCCCCCCACCACAATTCCATGTGTAGGGGAGTGCCATCCAGTTGGGGTCATGTAGATGTGACAGGTCCTGTGAAGTAGGGACTAGGGCTTCTCTCCTGTCTCTAGAATAAGGCAGTTATCCCTCCATGGGGGATATGTTTGCAAAGTCCTTTTGTGCACCAGGGATACATCCTGGCTCCACTGTCTGAGGTCTCTTAGACTGCTCAGACCTTCTGGCTG
Organism: Phodopus roborovskii; assembly: GCF_943737965.1. Classification (NCBI taxonomy): domain Eukaryota; kingdom Metazoa; phylum Chordata; class Mammalia; order Rodentia; family Cricetidae; genus Phodopus; species Phodopus roborovskii. The sequence continues at coordinate 32,663,633 of NW_026126482.1, read as the reverse complement.
AGACCCATATTCAGGGGGGTCCGAGTTAGTCCCCTGAAGGCTTCCCAGCTATCAGTCTAGTGGCCCTTAGCTCCTCCTTGTTCACGTAAGCTGTCTCTATGTGCTTCTACCACATGGTCTTGTCCTCTCCATCTGCTTCTGGGTTCTAGTTCGACTCAGTGTTTATGTATGGGTGTTTGCTCCTATTTTCAACAGGCATTAGTTGAGGACTCCATGGAGAAGTTAGTTGTTGATCTCACTCTCCAGGAAGGGCATTTATGATAGCCTTTCCACGGAAGCTGAGATTGTTAGTTGGGAGCAGTCTTGTAGTTCTCTCGACCTTTCTTTGTGTTCAGTTTTATCTTCAGACCAATATTGGCTCCCTCTTTTATGTTCTCTCTCTCTCTCTCTCTCTCTCTCTCTCTCTCTCTCTCTCTCTCTCTCTCTCTCTCTCTCTCTTTCCTATCTTACATTCCTAACCAGGCTCAATCCTGGTCGCACATGCCTTCCTCTCCTCCCCCTCATTTTCTCCTACTTCTCTCTCCATTCGCTGTCCTCCCCCCACTTCACCTGAGCTCTGGGGGACTTGTCCCTTCCCAGTTCTGTGAGGGACTTTATATGAATCTCTTAGAATACACCTTGTATCCTAGTTCCTCTGGTGATGTGAATTATAGGCTGGTGATCATTTGATCTAGTTCTAAAATCCATATATGAGTGAGGACATACTGTGTTTCTCTTTTTGTGACTGGGTTACCTCATTCAGGATGGTTTCTTCAAGTGCCATCCACTTGCCTGCGAATTTCAAGATACCATTATTTTTTTCTGCAGAGTAGTATTCCATTGTGTAGATGTGCCACATCTTCATTAACCATTCTACAATTGAAGGGCATCTAGGTTGCTTCCAGGTTCTTGCTATTACAAATAGTGCTGCTATGAACATAGTTGAACAGATGTCTTTGTTGCATTGATGTGAATCCTTTGGGTATATGCCTAAGAGGGGGATTGCCGGGTCCTGTGGTAAACTAATTCCCATTTTCCTGAGGAACCGCCATACTGATCTCCAAAATGGCTGTATGAGTTTGCACTCCCACCAACAGTGGAGGAGTGTTGCACTTTCTCCACATCCTCTCCAACATAAGTCATCAATGGTGTTTCTAATTTTAGCCATTCTGGCAGGGGTAAGATGGTATCTCAAAGTTGTTTTGATTTGCATTTCCCTGATAGCTAAGGATGTGGAGCATTTTCTTAAGTGTCTTTCAGCCTTTTTGATTTCCTCCATTGAGAATTCTTTCTTCAGTTCGTACCCCATTTTTTAATAGGGTTATTTGGTGTTTTGTTGACTAGTTTCCCGAGTTCTTTGTGTATTTTGGAGATCAGCCCTTTGTCGGATATAGGATTAGTGAAAATCTTTTCCCAGTCAGTGGGCTGCCATTTGGTCTTGTCAACTGTGTCCTTTGCCTTACAGAAGCTTCTAAGTTTGAAGAGGTCCCATTTATTAATTGTTTCTTTCAGTGTCTGTGCCCTTGGAGTTATGTTCAAGAAGCGGTCTCCTATACCAATTTGTTCAAGGGTACCTCCTACTTTCTCTTCTAAGAGGTTCAATGTGGCTGGATTGATGTTGAGGTCTTTGATCCATTTGGACTTGAGTTTTGTGCATGGCGACAGACATGGATCCATGTGCAGTCTTCTACACACCCTCATCCAATTGTGCCAACACCATTTGTTGAAGATGCTGTCTTTGCCCCATTGTATAATTTTAGCTCTTTTGTCGAAAATCAGGTGTTTATAGGTGCATGGATTAATATCAGGATTTTCAATTCGATTCCATTGGTCTACCTGTCTATTTTTATGCCAATACCAGGCTGTTTTCAGAACTATAGCTCTGTAGTAGAGCTTAAAGTCAGGAATGGTGATGCCTCCTGAAGTTCTTTTATTGTATAGGGTTGTTTTGGCTATCCTGGTTCTTTTGTTTTTCCATATAAAGTTGATTATTATCCTTTCAAGGTCGATGAAGAATTGTGGTGGGATTTTAATGGGGATTGCATTGAATGTGTAGATTGCTTTTGGTAAGATTGCCATTTTTACTATGTTTATCCTACCTAACCAAGAGCATGGGAGATCTTTCCATTTTCTGGTATCTTCTTTAATTTCTTTCTTTAGAGTCACAAAGTTCTTATTATATAGGTCTTTTACTTGTTTGTTAAGCATTACACCAAGATACTTTATGTTGCTTGTGGCTATTGTAAAGGGTGATGTTTCTCTGATTTCTTTCTCTGCCTCTTTGTCATCTGAAAAAAATAGGGCTACTGATTTTTTTGAGTTTATCTTGTATCCTGCTAGTTTGCTGAAGGTGTTTATCAGCTGTAGGAGTTCCCTGGTAGAGTTTATTGGGTCGCTTATGTAAACTATTATATCATCTGCAAATAGAGACAGTTTGACTTCTTCCTTTCCAATTTGGATGCCCTTGATCTCCTTTTGTTGTCTTATAGTATTAGCTAGAACTTCTAGTACGATATTGAAGAGATATGGAGAGAGGACAGCCTTGTCTTGTTCCTGATTTTAGAGGAATTGGCTTAAGTTTCTCTCCATTTAGTTTGATGTTGGCAGTTGGTTTGCTGTATATTGCTCTTATTATGTTTAGGTATGTTCCTGTTATCCCTGACCTCTCTAATACCTTTATCATGAAAGGGTGTTGAATTTTGTTGAAGACTTTTTCCACATCTAGGGAGATAATCATATGGTTTTTCTTTTTCTGTTTGTTTATATGGTGGATCACGTTGATAGATTTTCATATGTTAAACCATCCCTGCAATCCAGGGATGAAGCCTACTTGATCATGGTGGATGATTTCTCTGATGTATTCTTGAATTTGGTTTGCCAGTATTTTATTGAGTATTTTTGCATCGATGTTCATCAGGGGTATTGGTCTGTAGTTTTCTTTCTTAGTTGTGTCTTTGTGAGGTTTGGGTACCAAAGTTATTGTGGCCTCATAAAAAGAGTTTGGCAATAAACCTTCTGTTGCTATCTTGTGGAACAGTTTGAGGAGTAGTGGTATTAGTTCTTCCTTGAATGTCTGGTAGAATTCTGCACTGAATCCATCTGGCCCTGGACTTTTTTTCGTTGGAAGGCTTTTGATGACTGCTTCTATTTCATTGTGGATTATAGGTCTATTTAAGTTGTTTGTCTGTTCTTGATTTAATTTTGGTAAGTGATAGTTATCCAGAAACTTGTCCATTTCCTTTGAATTTTCAACTTTTGTGGAATACAGATTTTCAAAGTATGACCTGAAAATTTTCTGGATTTCCTCTGTGTCTGTTGTTATGTTCCCCATTTCGTTTCTGATTTTGTTAATTTGCATGTTCTGTCTCTGCTTTTTCGTTAAGTTGGATAAAGGTTTGTCTATCTTGTTGATTTTCTCAAAAATCCAACTCTTTGTTGCATTGATTTTTTTTTTTTTTTGTATTGCTTTCTTGGTTTCTATTTTGTTGATTTCAGCCCTCAAGTTGATTATTTCCTGGCGTCTACTCCTGTGGGGTGAATTCGCTTCTCTCTGTTCTAAGGTTTTCTTTTTTCTTTTTTTTTTTTTTTTAATGCATATAGAGTATTTTTTATTTAATTTTATATAACAAAGTCCAATTAAATGAAAACAAACATTTATACACAATATTTGGGAATTTGGGCGTCGTTCTTTCCAAACTACTTCCTGCTGGTAAGGAGCGCTGTCTTGGGGGATTCGAAGAAGATTCAGATATCCTAGCTGTAGTCTGTAGGGCTGTTTTGTCCAGCTGTTTGGAATGTAGGATCAGCTTGTACTCTGTTTCAGGCGGTCTGGTGTGATCAAACCACATTAGTCTGGAAGGAATCCACATCTTTTCATTTTCTGTGGAAACAAAAATAGAATTACTTTTCCCCAGTAACTTGTTCTTCAACTTAAATTTTGGAGTCAAGCGTTTTTTTTTTTTTTTTTTTTTTTTTTTTTTTATTTTACATGTCGATCCCAGTTCCCTCTCCCTCCCTCCCTCCCTCCCCCCACGCCCTCCCTCCCTCCTTCCCTCCCTTTTGCCCTCTCTACCCCCTCCCATGCACTCTAAACACCCTCCCCTCCCAACCCCCCACCACAATACAATATGTAGGGGAATGCCATCCAGTTGGGGTCATGTAGATGTGACAGGTCCTGTGAAGTAGGGACTAGGGCTTCTCTCCTATCTCTAGAATAAGGCAGTTATCCCTCCATGGGGGATATGTTTGCAAAGTCCTTTTGTGCACCAGGGATACATCCTGGCTCCACTGTCTGAGGTCTCTTAGACTGCTCAGACCTTCTGGCTGAGACCCATATTCAGGGGGGTCCGAGTCAGACCCCTGTTGGCTTCCCAGCTATCAGTCTAGTGGCCCTTAGCTCCTCCTTGTTCAGGTAAGCTGTCTCTATGTACTTCTACCGCATGGTCTTGTCCTCTCCATCTGCTTAAATGCTCTACATCCTTAGCTATCAGGGAAATGCAAATCAAAACAACTTTGAGATACCATCTTACTCCTGCCAGAATGGCTAAAATTAGAAACACCAGTGATGACTCATGTTGGAGAGGATGTGGAGAAAGTGCAACACTCCTCCACTGCTGGTGGGAGTGCAAACTCATACAGCCACTTTGGAGATCAGTATGGCGGTTCCTCAGGAAAATGGGAATTAGTTTACCACAGGACCCGGCAATCCCCCTCTTAGGCATATACCCAAAGGATTCACATCAATGCAACAAAGACATCTGTTCAACTATGTTCATAGCAGCACTATTTGTAATAGCAAGAACCTGGAAGCAACCTAGATGCCCTTCAATTGTAGAATGGTTAATGAAGATGTGGCACATCTACACAATGGAATACTACTCTGCAGAAAAAAATAATGGTATCTTGAAATTCGCAGGCAAGTGGATGGCACTTGAAGAAACCATCCTGAATGAGGTAACCCAGTCACAAAAAGAGGAACACAGTATGTACTCACTCATATATGGATTTTAGACCTAGATCAAATGATCACCAGCCTATAATTCACATCACCAGAGGAACTAGGATACAAGTTGTATTCTAAGAGATTCATATAAAGTCCCTCACAGAACTGGGAAGGGACAAGTCCCCCAGACCTCAGGTATAGTGGGGGAGGACAGCTAATGGAGAGAGAAGTAGGAGAAAATGAGAGGGAGGAGAGGAAGGCATGTGCGACCAGGAGGATTGAGCCTGGTTAGGAATGGAAAATAGGAAAGAGAGAGAGAGAGACAGAGACAGAGAGAGAGAACATAAAAGAGGGAGCCAATATTGGTTTGAAGATAAAGTTGAACACAAAGAAAGGTCGAGGGAACTACAAGACTGCTCCCAACTAACAATCTCAGCTTCCGTGGAAAGGCTATCATAAATGCCCTTCCCGGAGAGTGAGATCAACAACTAACTTCTCTATGGAGTCCTCAACTAATGCCTGTTGAAAACAGGAGCAAACACCCATACATAAACACTGTTCTAAGGTTTTCAGTTGGGCTGTTAATTCTTTATGTGACTATCCTCTGTTTTCTTCATATGGGCACTTAGTGCAATGAACTTCCCTTGTAGCACTGCTTTCAAGGTGTCCCTTAAGTTCGGGTATGTTGTATCCTCATTCTCGTTAAATATTAGAAAGTCTTTAATTTCTTTCTTTATTTCTTCTTTGACCCAGGAGTGGTGCAATTGCACATTGTTAAGTTTCCATGAGTTTGCAGGTTTTCTGCTATTTGTGTTATTGTTGAATTCCAATTTTAAAGCTTGGTGGTTCCATAAGATACAGGGGACTATTCCTATTCTCTTGTATCTGTTGAGGTTTGTTATGTCTCCTAGTATGTGGTCGATTTTAGAGAAGGTTCCATGTGGAGCAGAGAAGAAGGTATATTCTTTTGTCTTTGGATGGAATGTTCTATAGATGTCTGTTAACCCCAGTTGAGACATAACTTCTGTTAATTCTTTTGTTTCTTTGTTGAGTTTCTGATTTGTGGTCCTGTCTAGTGTTGAGAGTGGAGTATTGAAGTCTCCCACTATAAGTGTGTGAGGTTTTATATGAGCTTTGAATTTTAGTAGTGTTTCTTTTACGAATGTGGTTGACTTTGTATTAGGGGCATAGAAGTTCAGAACTGAGACTTTGTGTTGATGGATTTCTCCTGCGATGAATATGAAATGACCATCTTCATCTCTTTTGACTAATTTTGGTTTGAAGTCTATCTTGTTAGATATTAGGATAGCTACACCTGCTTGCTTCTTATTTCCATTTGATTGGAAAATCTTTTCCCAACCCTTTATCCTGAGGTAATGTCTATCTTTGGAACTAAGATGTGTTTCTTGTATGCAGCAGAAGGATGGATTCTGTCTTCGTATCCATTCTGTTAGCCTGTGTCTTTTTATAGGTGAGTGAAGACCATTCATATTGAGGGTGAGTAAGGTCTATTGATTGTTGATGCTTGTTTGATTTAGGTTTGTTGTTGGCAGTGGTATTGTGAATATATTTGCTCTGCTTCACCCTAGGTTTCTGGTGTAGTTGGATTATCTGTTGCCTACATTTCTGTGGGCGTAGTTACCTTCCTTGGGTTGGAGTTTTCCTTCCAATACTTTCTGTAGGGCTGGATTTGTAGATACATATTGGGAAAATCTGGTTTCGTCATTAAATATCTTGTTCTCTCCATCTATATTGATTGAGAGTTTTGCTGGATATAGTAGCCTAGGCTGGCATCCGTATTCTCTTAATACTTTTAGAACATCTATCCAGGACCTTCTGGCCTTGAGGGTTTCCATGGAGAAGTCAGGTGTAATTTTGATAGGTCTGCCTTTATATGTTACCTGTCCTTTTTCCTTCGCTGCTTTATGTAGTAGGATATTCACTTTGTCTCCTTCTGTGGCACTGACCACGCCCATTGGGGGGTGGAGCCATGGGCGGAAGTGACCTGTGGAAGGAGGTCGGAGGGGGCCAGGAAAGGCTCTCTCTTTCTGGTGTGACTCAGACAGGAGAGGATAGGGTTGAATTTCCTGGTGTTCATCTGTCTAGGTTGTAAGTTATTTCTCCCTGAATAAACATCTATTCGGCCTATTTGTTTATCCTGATCCTTATTTACCGCAATAGCTCTTAATATTCTTTCTTTATTCTGTATGCTAGGTGTTTTGATTATTATATGTCGAGGGGTCTTTTTTCTTTGGTCCAGCCTATTTGGGGTTCAGTATGCCTCTTGTACTTTCATGGGCATGTCCTTCTGCAGATTTGGAAAGTTTTCCTCGATGATTTTCTTGAATATGTTTTCAGCACCTTTGAGCTTGGCTTCCTCACCTTCATCTATGCCTATTATTCTTATGTTTGGCCTTTTCATGGTGTCCCACATTTCCTGGATGTTTTGTGTTAAGAATTTGTTGGATTTATGATTTTCTTTGGTCGATGAATCTATTTCTTCTAGTTTATCTTCTGCGCCTGAGATTCTTCCATCTCTTGAATTCTATTGGTTATGCTTGTGTCCATGGTTTCCGATTTTTTGCCCAGCTTTTCAATTTCCAGCCTTCCTTCCGTTTGTGTTGCCTTTATTTTCTCAATTTCAGTTTTCAAGTCTTGAACCGTTTCCTTCACCTGCTTAATTGTTTTTTCTTGGCTTTCTGTACTTTCCTTAAGGAATTTGTTCATTTCTTCCACTTTTTTGTTTGTTTTTTCCTCCATTTCTTTAAGGGATTTTCTCACATCTTCTTTGAGGGCCTCTATCATTTTTATGATGGTGATTTTTAAGTCATACCCTTCTGCTTCCTCTGCTTTGTTGTTGTGTTCCATTCTAGTTGGTGTAGATTCCCTAGATTCTGGTGGTGTCATGTTTGTCTTTCTGTTGTTAGGTGTCCTCTTGTATTGCCTTTCTTCCCATAGTTTCTTCCAGTAGGTGTTGGTGGTGTCTCTTCCCTCTCTCTATGGTACTTCCCGATGGGCTTATGTGGATCTGAGATTCAGTATCTGTAGCTCTGTGTGGTCCAAGCTCTCTAGGAGGTTTCTCTGCGGACAGGGATCTAGGGATGGGGTCAAGGATGATGATCCAGAAGAAGATGCCAGCAGGTACTCACAGTGGTCCTCTGGCCAATAGCTCTGGCCAATAGCTCTGGTCAATAGCAGGCAGAAGAGGACGAGGGCTGAGCTTGAACTTGAGAAGGTTTTGCAGGGTAGTGGGATCTCACTGGAAACTGGCGCTCTCCTGCTGAGACCTCGTTCTTTGGCAGGGGCCCGGATTTGGGGGTCAAGGATCTTGCCCGCAGGAACTCCGAGTGGACCCGCAGAGATAGGCGGATCTCTGGGAGGGGCCCGGGACTCCAGCACCAAATATTGTTTATAAATGTTTGTTTTCATTTAAATGGACTTGGTTATAAATGGTTATTGATCATAGCCAATTCCTTGTAAAAGTAAAAAGGGATTATGGTATAGATATGAATACTTTGTTTTGGAATGGATTTTCATTTATTGATACAATTTAATGTCAATTTTGTGAGATGTATATTTCTCCTTTTGTTTAGGTATTGTGTTTATATAACTCATTTAAAAATGTAATGTATAATTTAGTACAGATTTTACATAGTTACCTATAATAGTCAAAACTTATAGCTAGGTGAGTTACGTTTTGTAGATATGCAGAGATGTATTTGAGATAGATAGGCATTCTTCAAACCTTTCAAAGACCTACAGAATATGGCATTTAAAATGATTTAGGGTTTCTTGACAATGAGGCACAATTGCTCCTGGCAACACCACCTGCGCCAAAAAGAAAGATAAACATTAAAGAAACTCATTATAGAGTTTACATCCAATATGGCAAGACTAGCCATTTGGACAAGATACTGCTCTTGTCTGGACTGTTTGACTTTGTGCTATATAAACTGGACATGCAGGACCCACAGAAAAGTGATTGCTGATTCAAGATGGACATTATTATAGAGTTCCTGCTTCATTGGAGAGTCTGCCAGACAGTCTGCTGAAGAGTCTGCCAGACACACTATGGCCTATGGGCTGAAGATGGAAGATTACAAAAGAACTTTGGGTGACCAGGCAGTGAGTTGTCTATCGTTTCTAGAGTTTATATATTATCCTTCTGTGGTCTTTGAAGGAGTTGAAGACAGTTATGGTTATAGTTTTCCTTAGTTAAGCTTAAAGATAAGTTACATATAAGACTTTAGACTCACAAATATAGAATAGATGATAGAATAGTTTCTTTTAATCTTGCTAAATGTTAATGGACTAAATAGTGTTAACTGTGATTCTTATTTGATAACTGTTGTGTGATATATTTTGATATGTTAAGGTTAAAACCCTTTTTATTTAGACAGAAAAGAGGAGATGATGGGAGATGCCATTATGTATATATGTTTCTCATACTGGTTAATGAATAAAGCACTGTTGGCCAATAGGAAAAGAAGATAGGAGGGACTAGGAGACAAGGAGAAAATAGGAAGTAGTAGACAGGGGTCAAGATGGAGAGACTGGGGAGACAAGTCGCTGGCCCCTTTCCCCCGGTAAGAAGACCACGTGGAAATATTAGATTAACAAAAAATGGGTTAATACTTAAAACAGAGCTAGCCGATAAGAAACAAGTAACGGGCCAACAAAATTATATCAAATACAGAGTCTCAGTGTGTTAATTGGGGCTGTCATGGCGGCGTGACCAGACCAACGATGAGAAAAAAAAAAAAAAAACGTACTCCTTACATCCCCATATTCACTCCTCCTCAGTTTCTTTTCAGAAAAGAGAAGGCCTCCCAGGAACATCAACTGAGCACCAACAACAAGATACAACAAAATGAGGCACAAGCACTCATATCAAGACTGGGCAAGGCAACCTAATATGAAGAAAAGAGTCTAAGAAAAAGGCAATAGAGTCAGAGATACCTCAACTTTCACTGTTAGGAGTTCCAGAAAACACTAAGCTAACAACCATAGCATGTATGTAGATGAACTAGGACAGAGCTATTCAGGCTCCTTGATTGCTGCTTCAGTCTGTGAGCTCCTGTGAGCCCTGCTTAGTTGATTTTTTGGGCTGTTTGCTCCTAATGTCCTTTATTCCTATGACTCCTGCAATTCTTCCTCCCCCCACTTCACCCTTCAGAATTTTTTCTTTTCTTTTCTTTTTTTTTTTTTTTTAAATATAGAAACAGTCCCTTTCCCTCCCTTCCTTCCATGCCCCCTGCCAACACTCAAAAACCATGGATCGTGAGGACTTCCATGGTGGATAATCAAAGTCTGTCACATCATTCGGGGGAAGGTATAGGCCTCCTTGTATCTGGGCTGAAATAGTATCTCTCCATAGGGAATGGGCTCTGAAAGTCCATTTGTGCACTAGGGATAAAAACTGGTTCCACTGTTGGAGTTCCCATAGACTGCCGAGGCCTCCTAACTGGCACCTACTGGGGTCCCTATATTCTCACTAGGTCAGGTCTGATGTTTCTGTAGGTTTCTGCAGCATTATCTTGACTTCTTTGCTCATCCCTTCTCCCTCCCTACAACAGGATTCAAAGACTATGGTTCAGTGCTTAGCTGTGGGTGCTTGCTTCTGTTTTCATCAGCTACGGGTTGAAGGCTCTAGAATGGTAATTGAGTCATCAATCTCATTATAGGGAAAGGGCATCAAAGGCGACTTCTCCACTACTGCCTAGAGTCTTAGTTGGGGTGATCTTTATGGATTTCTGAACTTTTGCCTAGTGCCAATTTCTCTTCAAACTTATAATGGTTCCCTCTATTAAGGTATCTCTTTTCTTGCTCTCCTCTATTCCTCCTTAACTCAGTCTAGCTGAGACCTCTTGTTCTCCTCTCCACTTTCTTCTTCCCTTATCTTTTTCCTACTTCCCTCCTCTCTCCCACCCCATGCTCCCAATTTGCTCAGGAGTTCTCCATTTTCCCTTCTTTGGGAGACCATGTATTTCTCTCTGGGACCTCCCTGTTTCCTAGTTTGTCTGGTGGTGTGGATTGTAGGCCAGTAATCCTTTGCTCTATGTCTAATATCCATATATGAGTGAGTACATACCATGTTTGTCTTTCGGTGACTGGGATACCTTACTCAGTATGGTTTCTTCCAGCTCCATCCAAGTGCCTATGAATTTCAAGATTTTTTTCTGCATAGTAATACTCCATTGGGTAAATGTATCACATTTTACTCCATCCATTGTTCGGGTGAGGGGCATCTGTATTGCTTCCAGGTTCTGGCTATTACAAACAACACTGCTATGAACATATCTGAACAAATATCGCTGTTGTATGAATGTGCATCCTTTGGGTATGTGACCAGGAGTGGAATTGCTGAATCATGAGGTAGACTGATTCCCATTTTTATGAGAAACTGCCATACTGATTTCCAAAGTGGCTGCACAAGCATACCCACCAGCAGTGGAGGAATGTTTCACATTCTCCACATCATCTCCAGCATAGACTATGATTGGTGGTTTTGATTTTAGCCATTCTAGCCAGTATAAAATGGTGTCTCAGAGCTGTTTTGAATTGCGTTTCCCTGATGGCTAAGGATATTGAGCACTTTCTTAAGTGTCTTTCAGCTATTTTAGATTCCTCTATTGAGAATCTCTATTTAGTTCTGAACCCCATTTTTTAATTGGATTGTTTGGTGTTTTGGTAACTAGCTTCTTGAGGTTTTTGTATATTTTGGAAATCATCCCTCTGTCAGATATGGGCTTAATGAAAATCTTTTCCCCTTCTGTGGGCTGTCATTTTGTCTTGTTGACTGTATTCTTTGCCTTACAAAATCTTCTCAGTTTCAGAAGGTCCCACTTACTAATTCTCTATCTCAGTGTCTCTGCTAGTGGAGTTATGTTCGTGAAGTGATCTCCTCTATCAATTTGTTCAAGGGTACCTCACATATTCTCTTCTAAGAAGTTCAGTATGGCTGGATTTACACTGAGGTCTTTTATCCATTTGAACTTAAGTTTTGTGCATGATCATATAAGGATCTATCTGTAGTCTTTTACATGTCAGCATCCAGTTATGCCACCCCCATTTGTTGAAGATGTTTTCTTTTTTTCCATTGTATAATTTTAGCTTCGTTGTCAAAAACAAGGTATTCATAGGTGTGTGGGTTAATATCTAGATCTTCAATTTATTCCATTGATCTACCTGTCTATTTTTTGTTCCAATACCAATCTGTTTTCAGGACTATAGCTCTATAATAGAGCTAGAAATCAGGAATGGTGATGCCTCCAGAAATTCCTTTATTGTACAAGGTTGTCTTGGCTATCCTGTGCTTTTTGGTTTTCCATATAAAGTTCAGTATTGTTCTTTCAAGGTATGTGAAGAATTGTGCTAGGACTTGATGGTGGATTGCATTGAATCTGTAGATTGCTTTTGGAAAAATTGCCATTTTTACTATGTTTATCCTACCTATCCAAGAACATGGGAGATCTTTCCATTGTTTCATATCTTCTTTAATTTCTTTCTTGAAAGACTCAAAATTCTTGCTAAATAGGTCTTTCACGTATTTCGTTAATGTTACCCCAAGCTATTTTATGTTGTTTGTGGCTATTGTAAAGGCTGATTTCTTTGTCAGACCATTTATTGTCTGTATATAGTAGGTTACTGACTTTTTGAGTTAATCTTGTATCTTGCCACTTTGCAGAAGGTGTTTATCAGCTCTAGGTGTTCCCTGGTAGAATTTTTTGATTTATGTAAACTATTATATATTCTGCAAATAGTACAAGTTTGACTTTTTCATTTCCAATTTGTATCCCCATAACCTCCTTTCATTGTCTTATTGCTCTAGCTAGGACTTCAAGTACAATATTGAAGAGATATAGAGAGAGTGGACAGCCTTGTCTTGTTCCTGAATTTAGAGGAATCTCATTGTGTTTCCATTTAGTTTGATGTTGACTGTTGGTTTTCTGTATATTGCTTTTGTGTTTAGGTATGTTCCTATTATCCCTGATCTCTCTAATATGTTTATTATAAAGGGTTGTTGGATTTTGTCAAAGGCTTTTTCAGTGAGATATGGTTTAAAGCTAGAATTCAACTACTGATGGGAGATGTCATTCTGTAAAATGTGGGTACTAACAACTTGACAAATGCTTAAAAAGAGATTTAAAAAAAAAAATTGAACAGAGACGAACAAGGTTTCTTGGTAGCAGCACATTTCTCAGACAGGCTCTACTTTGCTAGACAAGCAGAGACTAGCGCAGCTCCTTTAAGGGAGGTTTCCTGACTTGTCATAAGTAAAAAACAAACAAACAAAAATACAGCAGAACTCTTTTAAGAGGCCCTGCTTAAAAAAAAAAAATACATGGTGTGTACTTCCTACACTCTAAAGGCAGACAAGCAGATCTCTGTGATGTCAAGTACACCCTGATATACAGAATAAATTCCAGGAGAGACAAAAGTTACACAGAGAAACACTGTCACAAAAATAGAAAAATAAAAGTAAAAGAAATAGAGTAATTAAAAAAGCCATGCAAAAATGAAAAGTACACAGAGAGTCTGGTGTTGTTAGCTCAATTGCTAAGGAAGGAACAACTGCTAAAATACACTTGATTATCAATGCTGAATTAATCCATTTTTTTTTATATATGAAAAAATACTTTAACTTCAAAATTTAAGACTAAGGACAGGTTACTGGAAAAAATAATTTCTTTTTTTATTTCCACAGAAAATGAAAAGCTGTGGATTTCTTCCAGTTTAACATGGTTTGATCAAGAAAGACCCCTGAAGCAGTGTCCCAGGTGATTCAACATTCAAAGCAGCTGAAACAAGACAGCCTTGCAGACTAGAGTCAGGATTTCGGTGTCTTCTTAGGATTCCCATGGTATTACAGCGTCCCCAACCAGCAGAAAGCAATTTGGAAAGAATGACACCCAAATTCCCAAATATTGTCTATAAATGTTTGTTTTCATTTAAATGGGGTTGGTTATAAATGGTTAATGATCACAGCCAATCTCTTTTTAAAGGAAAAAGGGGAAATAAGATATAGAAATGAATACTTTATATTGGAATGGATTTTTATTTATTTATACAAATTTAAGGTTAATTTTGTCACAAGTATATTTCTCCTCTTGTTTAAGTATTGTGTTTTTGTAGCTCATTTAAAAACGTAATGTATAATTAAATACCGATTGTAGATAGCTACTTATGATAGTCAAAGCTTATAGATAGGTTGGTTTGGTTTTCTAGATATATAAAAATATATTTGATTTGGATAGGCATTCTTCAAACCTTTCAAGACCTAAGGAATATGGCCTTTAAAATGGTTTAGGGTTTGTCTTAACAGTGAGACACAACTGCTCCTGGCAACACCGACTGTGTCAGAAGGGAAGATGGAAATTGAAAAATATCATTATATAGTTTGCTTCCAATATGGCAAGACTAGCCATTTGGGCAAGTTACTGCTCTTATCTAGACTGTTTAACTATGTGCTTTGTAAAGTAGGCATGCAGGACACACAGGAAAGTGACTGCGGAAACAAGATGGAAAGTGCTACAGGGTTTCTGCTTCATGGAAAAGTTTGCCAGACATTCTAAGGGACACAGAAAAAAAATTACCTTAGTATTAAGGCCACACAAAGACACAACTAAGAAAGAGAACCACACACAATCTCCCTCATGAACACAGATGCAAAAAACTCAATAAAATATTGGCAAATCGAATCCAAGAACACATCAGAGAAATCATTCATCATGATCAAGTAGGCTTCATTCCAGGGATGCAGAGATGATGGTTCAATATATAAAAATCCACCATATAAACAAAATGAAAAAGAAAAACCACATGATTCTGAAATACTTTTTAGAAAAAATGACTTTAGATGTTTGCTTCTAGAATAATATTCCAGTTTTGTCACTGCTTAAACTTTAGAGTGTTTCACATTCGACAAATATCTCTAGAGAGCTGACTTATTTTCAGCAGTTTTCCAAAATGTCCGGTAGCATCCAGATATGCCCCTTACTATGAAAATCCATGCCATTTCCAAAACTGATAGATAAGCAAAATGTTCAGTGGTGTTTTCATCACAATTTCCTGTGTACTACTTTTAATCACACTTAGTCCACTAAGTGAATCCTGTATGTAATATGATATATGATCATCTAATTGAGTATGGGTCTTCTCTCAGAGGCTTCATACTTGTAGAAAATTCACTCTCCTTATGCCAGCAGACATCCATTGCTAATAACTACTCATATATGAGTATTACTTAGTGAACTCCTCTTTCATCAATGATTATATAATGGCAAGCTTGATCTCATGCAGGTCTTGTGCATAGTCTTAGCTGCTGTGAATTAATGTGTCCAATTGCCCTGTCACATCTAGCTAACACTGTCTCATGATAGATGCTCACTACCTCTGGCTCTGAAAATGATTCAGGCTCTTCATCTGTGACAGTCCCTGAGCCTTGTTGGAATTTTTGTTTTGTTTTGTTTTTTTTGAGACTGGGTTTCTTTTTGTAAATAGCCTTGGATGTTCTGGGACTCACTGTGTAGACCAGGATGGCCTTGAACTCACAGAGATCTGCCTGCCTCTGCTTTCTCAGTGCTGGTTTCTCAGTGGACATGTACAACCACCATCTGACAGGATATGTTTTGATACAAATGCCACATTGAAGGCTGGGCAATCTACAATATTTTATACCTGTTGTTAAAAATCTGTATGAATCACCAATCACCATATATTGCATAAAGTTGCTTCTTTAATAGGAATTATGGTTCAGAGATGAGCCATTCTATGTATATGAAAAAAAGTATTGAGAAGGAAATTTTCTACTATATATATATTTGAGCAGAAAAATAATATTACATTTTCCCTTAAGACCTATGACATATCCACAAATAGAGCTTTGCTGAAGTTTATGGAACCAGGAATGAGTTGTTAAGTATTATAGAGTGGACTTTAAATTACATCATAATGCTACTCCACCAAAATCAATGTCACTATTATAACAGTTGGAATAGCATAGTCAGTATAAAAACTTATGGGGTTAATAGTTGGACAAGGATATAGTTGACCTTTTGCTACATGAAATGAACCTTAAAATGTTTGAAAGCTGGCAATTAGGGATGAAAATTCGACTTTGTTACTGACAAGCAACCTGCTGGAAACATCAAAATCCAAAATAGATTTGAGACCCTAGGTCATTAAAAAACAAAAGAACAATAGAAAAAGACACATCATGTTCACAATTTCTTCACACACACATTTATGAACTGAAAACATATGTACATATATAGGAATACTATTCCTCTGGATCTTTATGACCTACTTCAACAAGGGCAGTACCAAAACTTTTATGCAAGATATTTGAGACATTGCTGTATGATATTAATCCTTGGGAGAAATGAAATCATGTTTATTCTCATGAAATAGGGAAATGATGATAGGTTAAAGGAAAAATACACAAATTTCATTGGAGTGATCCAGTGATTGTATTATGCTACTTCAGGAGCATGAGTGAAGGGTTACATGTACGAAAAAAGTTGCTGAATGACAGCTAGCTCACCAAAAGTTCAGCAAAGTATGAGTGAAGGCTCAGAAAGCATGGAACACATTGTACACGTTTTCCAGAAGCTCACATTTTGTTTATTCTATTTTTCAATAACTCCAAAATTTTTGAGTATTTTCTAGACTTTTCAGTTAGGTCTTTTCCTCCTCAAGGTAGCAGTTCTGGTTTGGTTATGTTTTAGGACCCTCATCTTCCTGAAAGACTACTCATCTATCTGTTTGAGAGTATGGCTCATCAGTATTTGCAGCTTATATATTTTTGGAGTATAATATATGTACGCACACAGACACATGCACAGACAGATACACACACACACACACACACACACACACACACACACACACACACATATATATATATATATATATATATATATATATATATATATTGTCAGTGATCAATTTCAATTTCGTGGACTTCCTGAAGCTATTTGGTTGTTTACTGCCTGGGTTGAATAAGCTTCCCAGAAGGACTGAATATTTCACCTTCTCTTAGATCACCCTGCTGTTTCACCTCACTTTTTAAATCCTTCATCTTCACAAGCTTTTGTTTAAGATGGAAGCCTTAATCACAGATGAAACTGCTGAACAACAGATATTTAAATTCATAATACTCTATTCAGAAGATTCACCTAAGTTGAACCCACAGGGCTTTAACAGCACAAATGAGGAGACAAAGACTAAACCAAGGTCTAACTAAACATAAGAGTGCCACAAGAGGCTCATCAAAATCCAAACAAGCCTGTGCTATGTTACAAAAACATGAGCAAAAAAAAAAAAAAAAAAAAAAAAAAAAAACAAAAACCTATTGATCAAATGGCATCCTATTATTAAATGTACATTCTTTTAAAATGTCACAAAGTACACAAAACAAAACCAGGTTCAGACCAAGAAAGTGTCCTAAAATTCTCCAAACCATGAAATTTAACCCGCATTCTTTACAAATAAGAACAGATGACTCTGCTGATAAAGTGTTTGTCTTATGAACATCAGGACCATAGTTTCACCCTCAGAACTAAAGTAAAGATACTCGCAAAGTTATGTACTTGAATCCTATCACTGGGAAAGGAGATAAAGGAAACCTTCGGTCATTGACCAGTTTTTTAGCCTATATGATGAGATTCATGTCAGTGAGATAACACTAGATAAGGTCTATAACATTTCTGAGAATGAAATCAAGGATGTTGTCTGGCATCTGTTTCTACACACACACACACACACACACACACACAAAGACATAGAAGGAACTGACCATGTCAAAATCAAATGACCCTTCCTTCATTTTCAATACTTATCTAATACACATTTGTGTGTATGTAAGAGCCTCAGCCTCACATCAGAACACCAAAGAAAATCTATCAGCATCTAGTTCTGTGTAGGACCACAGAGAAAATTGTCTATGATTTTTCTCATTGGTGATTTAAAAGAAATTAGAAATGAAAAGTGGATCCTTAAAGCTATAATATGAATTTCTATGATTTACACACAAACTAGAGGGAAAAATCATGGTAAAAGAAAATGGACTTAATTTTCTGCCTTGTGATTGAACTAGGGGACAGACAAAAGTGTCATTTCCTACTTGCATCCATGCCTGGGGTCATCTTACATTTATAAAAGTTTGTGAGACACAGTCATGACATCTAAGTCTGACTCTGAGTCAGAATAACCAGACTTCCTGAGAGTTAGATACTGTGGGCCCCGGGCTATCTCTGTTCTCTACTCTAGATGCATTTTTGTGGTAGAGTTTAAACTCACACACAATGGATTTGCAGAGAATTTTTTCTCTTATAGCCAAAAAATGGAAATTTCGTATTATTTTTTGGATTGAGCTATAGGATATCCTGCATTGCAAAATTTATAGAAATACTAAAGTCTGCTGTGAAATGAAAGGTGGGCAACCTGATAGTCAAATGGTATGGCATACTGAGTGTTCAGTATATGTTCTATCCCATCAGAACTCAACCACAGGATGATGGTTACAGTAGATATTTTTGATAATTTTAGCATTAAAGCAATTAAAATTGGATGAACAAAGGAAAGTCAGACACTTTGGTCATTGGATGCTCAGTGGTACTTAGCTTTCAGTTAATCAGGTACTAAGGGAAAATGTATCTCTTGGTATAAGAATAATAAAATTGAAGAACCATGCAGAAATATGTTTACAGGATAGTTGAGGGTATTTCTTTCAGTGTGGATAGTAAAGGATTTTGTGTTGTGTGTACAAAGAAAGATGATGAGAAGAAAATTACTCATCTGTGGGTCCTGTGAATAAATAGATTTAGTAAATAAAAAACCTGTAATCACCAGACCCATCAAGCTCATACATGTCAGTACACATAAGGCAGCTATATAGGTGACGGGCAGTGTATAGCATAACAGAATAGGATGTGGTCCTACTTTATATCTTAATTGTCCAAAAGTTACCTCAAATGATTTCATCTGGTTAGAGTGAATTACCATACATGATGCTAGGATGAGGTAACTGTAGGAAAAGCCAAATGGTGATAGATTATAGAAAATTAAATAGATTAGAGTCTTTCATATATGCTCAGATGATTGACTGCTTATCTTAGTATTTGATAAGTCTTGAGCCTTTTCATTTTGTGCTAGTCATGTTAAAATCTTGGTACTCTCTAGATTCTCCATGTCAATTACAGTTTCATTCTCTGGCTAGGCTCTCCATGATTTTTTGATTTGAGAAATAATCTGGAAGACAATTAAGATTGTAGTTTAAAAACTCAAGCCCACAACCCTACCTTAGGCTCCAACAGACTTCAGTGTGTTAAACCATCCTGAGACATGATAGCACTTCACTGCCTTGAAGATGGAAACAAGACAAGCTCCAGTACCTATTGAGCATTGCTGAACCATCAGACAGCCACCACTCAGCCGGTGCCTTGAGGACCAAGAGTCTGAGTCTCAACAATGGACAGTTCACATTGCCTGACCCAGTTGGCTTCTGCTACATCTTGGAAAATAGTCCCAGCAAAGCTTTGACACAGCCATCTCCTGACCTTTATTACCTCTACCCAGGCTCCTTTAAAAAGCCCAGCATATCGAAAGTCTTTTACCCAAGCACCCAGCATCTGGGTGGTAGGAGCACTTGGCTTCCTCCTCAATCCACTGGGCCTGCTTCTGGCATTTTCCCCTCCAGTTTTTGAGATAGGGTTTTGTCTAATCTACATTTCAGGCCACTATC
Source organism: Phodopus roborovskii (assembly GCF_943737965.1). Classification (NCBI taxonomy): domain Eukaryota; kingdom Metazoa; phylum Chordata; class Mammalia; order Rodentia; family Cricetidae; genus Phodopus; species Phodopus roborovskii. The sequence continues at coordinate 32,643,966 of NW_026126482.1, read as the reverse complement.
TCTTTACTTCAACTTTCCAAATACCAGAATTTTACATGGCCCTGCTGTGTCTGACTGGCATAACGATGGAGATAATTCCCCACCCTCCTGGGGCTTCCACCCTTCTGGGGACAATAAAACAATAAAACGAATTTTTAAACACACACACACACACACACACACACACACACACACACACACACACAAAAAGATGGTAGTTAAGTAGTTTGTGGGTTGTGTGAAGGTAATCAGCAGACATATGAAAAACCATTCCAGTTACTAGAAGTTTATTGGATCAGATAATAGTGTGGTTGGTGGTAATGAAATAGAAGCACTCAGTGTGTGGCAACATGGTACCAAAACACACTATGCTGTCTCTGTCCCAGAAATTGTCAACAACTGTATTATTCAACCCCATGGGAAATCCATAAGGAAATCTGTCAAGGTACAAATAAAAGCTGTAGATTCCTTCCAGACTAATGTGGTTTGTTCAAGCCAGACTGCCTGAAACAGAGTACCAGGTGATCCTACATTCAAAACAGCTGGACAAAGCAGCCTTACAGACTACAGCCAGGATATCCGCATCTTCTTAAAATCCCCCATGACAGTGCCCCTTACCAGCAGGAAGTAGTTTGGAAAGAAAGACGCCCAAATTCCCAAATATTGTCTATAAATGTTTGTTTTCATTAAAATGGACTTGGTTAAATAAAATAAATAAATAAAAATAAATAAATATAATGAAATTAGAAGGAATAATGAAGGAAACTATCGGACTGGCTCATTTCATTTAAGATGTTTATTTCCAGTTAAACATTTATTTTCCTATAAAAATAATAGTAAATTTAGAAATCTAACATTACAGTTAGAGTTGAAATGATGGCCTTGTCCCAGTAATTGTCAACAACTGTATTATTCAGCCACATGGTAAAGCCACGAGGGAATCTACCAATGTATATCCAAGAGTAAATCTAGGCTAAGAGTTGACTTGCAATCAATAGCTCTCTTGTCTGATTAAAGGGCAACCCAGAAGTACCAAAACCACATGCTATAGAACTAGGTACCACCAAGGAGGTTATTATCCTTTCTTTTGTTAAATGGATGTGATGTACTAAATGTTTGTATGTAGGTTACTGGAACTGTGACCAACATTGTTGAGAGGAACCTTTTAAAACATTTGGTAGTTGTCATAAATTCATGTTTTGTTACATTCATGAGAATAACTGACTCCCGCTGTGGTACTAAAGCTCAAAGTTGAGAAAGAATAGAATGTATTTACCACCCAAAAGGTGGCAGAAAGAACAAAGTTCCTGAACTAGGAAAACATTATTAGGGAATAAGCACATTACTCCTAACAGAAATGACTATGAGTCATTATGGAACAGAGAAGTCTTTGATTTGCAAAATTACTTGAACCCTAGAGATAGCATGACAAAAAACAAAAGAAACCACACTGAAGTAAGATTGGTACAAGTAGAGTTAATACTCCCTGAAGGAAGAGACTCATTGTGCTATACACATTGCTTCTTGTGCTCCCCTACAACCCCCCCACCAAGCTCTGCTTGGCTTTGGGTATGTGAGTATATATAGGAGGTGGAAAACTGGCTTAAGGCAGCACTCAGGTGAGACAGCTTTCCTGAGCTAGAGGTCACACCATTGTGGTGGAAATTCTCACAGATGCAGTTGACATTGACTCAACCATGCTCCCGTAAGTGACATTCATCTGTGTTTCTTTAAGAGAGCTTTATGTGAGTAAGATGGGTTTGTATATTATCTTTTCAATATTTATATCATTGCTATAGTCTGCAGAGAACTGATATTTGTCCAATGTATCACCTAATTCAAGCCAAGGGAGCTGAGACTTTTATACAACAGCAGTGATCAGTGGATCTTGAAATAAGTGGTTCTTGAAATAAGGGAATTATCGATTTTTGTTAATACATGGCAATGTCCGAAGTTGTTTTCCAATGTCTTATGTTTTTACTATCAAGTAAATGGAGACAATGTTACAGGAATCTAACTGAACCATCTTCTAATGCACAGGTCATCTTCCAGAAAAATAAAGAGGCTGATAAAAAATGAAAAGATTGCTGAAATTTAGGACTTTGAATTTATTGAAAACATTTTTGTTTTTTATTTATTTATTTTTTGACACAGGGTTTCTCTGTATTGCTTTGGGGCCTGTCCTAGAACTAGCTCTTGTAGACCAGGCTGGCCTTGAGCTCACAGAGATTCTGTGCCTCCTGAATGCTGGGACTAAAGGCATGTACCAACATTGGTCTTATTTCCCCAATACAGAATAAGGAACCTAATGGTGCTTGCATAGGGTTGAGCATGCCTAGGTCTCAACCTGCCTATGGCTTGGTGCTGCTTTGTGACATGCAAAGAACTGGAGGGTTAATCTTCTGGGAGAAAAAGCCATTACCTTATCTGAATAGATTTCCCCTCCTACATAGAAAAAGAAGGGGGGGGGGAAATGGAAACTATAATTATTTGGGTTACCAGGGTTTGGACCTGTATCTGCTCACTTTACTCAGCCATAATAATGTTCAGTTACAAAATCTAACATAAGCAATGACAGCAAGTTTGGTTCTTTACCATTTCATTGTATGCCAAATAAAATGGCAAAAGAAAAATTAAAAGCATGTGCATGCTAATCACCTTAAGTCTTGGGTAATATTTAAAAGAATAATCAATTATCCAAAGACAAAATTTATTAAACAAATTGGAAAATCAGCTTACATCTTCAGGATATTAAAATATGCAAAGTGATGAATTAAGGACTCTGATTTCAGATTCATCACTGTTCCAAATGTTTTCAGGTTTGGGAACCTGAACAGTGAAAGGTGAAGGATCACCTACCTCCCAAGGTGTGAACTGTAAAAACGTATCTCCCTATATTCTCCCAGTGGAAATAGCATGTGCCCAACTTCAGTTGTACAGAAGTGAGTTGGCACAGGTCCTTAGAAGCGATAGGATAGTGCTTACCACACAGGATAGCTCTTGGAAACTCTAGTCATCTCACAATCTTTTCTCTGTAAAGCAGGGAAAGCCCTGTTGCTGCTGGTGTCAAGCCTGCTTCTTTGGGAACATGTGATCTCCACATCAGATGACCAGAGGTCCAATGAAGAGCTGAGTTACAAATTGCTTTCCATTTCTCATCGCACCCGTATAGTTGCCCGAAAAATGTATAAAATTTTAGTAAGTACCTCACTTATTTCAGATTCTTCTCTAAAGCGATTGTGAGAAAACTCTTCTTTTAAACCATAAAGCATCATGAATCAAATTTCAACTGATATGTAATAGAAAACACTAACCATTAAAATGGAGATGAGGGAATATAGAAAGTTTTGTGAAATTACAAAGATTTGTAAAGAAGGCAATGATTTTATTCAAAGTTTCCTTTAAGAAACCTTAAAAATAAGCATTTTTTAATCAAATTTCTACTTTGAATATTAAGCCCAGAAAAGTTTATCAGATAGGAGCTGTGGTTTCCTGGTCATTTTTGAAGAATACCTCTGTGGACATTTTTCATAAAGGGTTCTATAGATATTCAAGGCAGGGCACTGCAGGGCAGTGAATTATTTGGAAAATATAAAACTAAAGTGATCTGTAACCCTGTAATGTGGAAAACAAATAGTAGGTGTTCATTATGTAAGATTTCTGGTGGTGAATGGCTGATTAATATAGGAGTATTGGTATAGAAAGGAGTATTTCCTTTCTTCCTTGTGGAGATAAACATTTTAGGTTTGCTTAGGTGAGTAACTACAGTGAAAACAATGGAGACAGTACAGAATTAGGAATATGAAGCATATGTCTGTAGGGTTGTAGTGAATATAGCTTCTCATTGTCATTTTCACTCATGTATGTTTTTTTCATTCTTTCTTCACTCATAATCTTTCAAATACAGTGTTCCTAAGAATCCACTGATTTTATAAATTTGATGATTGTTACTATTAATTACTTATATTTGAAGTAATAAATGCCTCAATTCAACATCATCTTCAGTTGCTTGGTATAGTCACATTAAATGCTATTTTGTGAATTCTACCATCATTCATTGCTTAAACACTTCTTAAAATATATCCAGATTTTTTTATGTTGAAATTTGATAACATTAATTCAACTGAATCATAAATTTAGCACAAAGTGTGTATGATCCATCTATAATTCCATTTTACTTGAGGAAATGGTATAAATTTGCAGTTACCTACATAAGAGTAGTATATCTACTTGAGTCAATAGGAAAAAATTATTCATAAATATCAATACAATGGGACTATTTGATGGTACCCAACTCAAATCCTCCAGAGTTCTGATATAAAAAAAAAAAAACTAAATATTTTTGGATTAGAGTAGTTCTTATTTCTTTCAAAACAAAAATTTTCAGGAATGGCAAAACACATTATAGTGAACAAGAGTTGAGTTTATGAGGCCAGGACATTCAATTGCATATTAAATAGAAAGAAAAGGGAGATATGCTACATTTGTTTCAGTCCTTTATTTCAATGTTTATGTAGTCCTTATGTGATAAAATTGAACATCTATAAAATACATCAATAATCTTGTCATTGATGTGTTTATTCTATTCTGAAAGTATAAAGACTTGAATTGTTTCATTTTCCCCAGGATGCAAAGTTATCCAAAGGAAGATGGTTTAAGAAGAGTGGAAATAACACCTGCCACACTGCTTCCTACCCCACGCCAAAAAAAGTAGGTTTTCCTCCATGTTATTTACCAAAGCAACTTTAGCAACTCTGGCTATATGTGCTAAGTGTGATTAGTGGGGCTAAATCAGTCACAATAATCTCAGATCCAATAGAATGAAGAAAAAAGGATCCGGCAGAAAAACATTCTGCCACACAGTAGGTAACGCATACACTAAGTCAAATGCCAGCTTATATTGCAACAGATGCCTAATTTTCTCATGTAGAATATTATTTTGCCAGCACTTTGCTAGTGGGATTAATTTCTTTTAATCTGAATTAGATATTAATTGTTAAATATACATCCATGCATATGTGGAAGAAACCAAATACAATGGTGTTTATCATATAATTCTAAAGTCTCCTTCTCCATCAGCAGGCAACTTAAATTGCCAGTGTGCCATATATTTTTAAGGTTTGAAATTCCCTTGGTCTTATTTCTGTTTCATTATTTTTTGTAGTGCTCCCTGAGTGATTTACTTTTTCCTGTATCTTAATTGAAAATCAGCTGAACAAGAGGGTTCTCTGCATAATGTATTTGTATCTCAGGATAACCTTTATTTTGCTGGGGTTTTTATTTTCAGTAGCTCTAATATGTGATTGTTGTATCTCTCCCTTTAGACTCCCAGTCATAGTCAATCTTTTGTGATATAAATTAAAGCTTTTTCATGCATACCTCTCATATATATTATGAATTCTATATGATGTTATTATTAACACCAATAACCCATAAAACTGTACTTATTAAAGTGTAAATATAATAATAGAAATTAAAGAAAAAAGACATGGGGAAGAGAAGTTTTGCACAGATCTACTTTCAATACACTTCCAAAAGCAGTATGTTGGTGCTGACACATGTATTAAACACAAGCATTTCTCTAACATGATACACTATTAGAAAAATAATGAACTAAGATTCAGAAAGTTTATAATTGAATTTGTAACTCTTACATGTCATTAGAAAAAATAAGGTGAGACAGTGGTTGTGCATGCCTTTAATCCTAGGACTAGGGAGGCAGAGGCCAGCCTGTCTACAAAGCAAATCCCAGAAAAGGTTCCAAAACTATACAGAGAAACTCTGTCTCAAAAACAAACAAACAAACAAACACCCAAAACAGAAAACCAAATGACAGCAACAAAATGTAAGACCTAATTAGTATTATGCTAGCAAATATGTTTCAATGACTTAAATTTTGCATTTCTACAATGTATATCATGTTCCAAGAAACATTTTATGTATTTATTACTTATAAATCAGTATTACAAGTTTTTGTCTTTATGTAAGTACACAGTGTATCTACCATGCTGTTTTGCCTACTCAATTCAATGTTCAATCTGATTGTTAGACTGAAGACATTCTGAAACTGATCATCAATGTTTCAAGTGCCTGGAAGTACCCACTGAAGCTACTAACACCTGCAACATTGACTCACTTAGAGTCCTATGATGGTATGCTGGCAAGAGCCATAGAGGTTAAATATGGAAATGATGAAATTCTGGCAGCAGCCAAAATTTTACTCAGCAGGGTAAGCCATCTCTTCACTTTTTTTTGATCATGCTATGTGTGAAAGAGAAATTAATTTTTGAAAACTTCATCTCCAAGAGTATCCAATATGTTTACAACCTTTCCAGTAAGGGAATCACATACAAAAACAACTTCATAAAGTTCTTTACTGAGAATCCAACACATAAGTGATCTAAGAAGAAAATAGCTGCTCTTCATAGTAATTTGGGCAGAATCTTTGCTGGATGGAAGGGGTACACCTGCCTAACCCAGAATAGCTTAAGACAGTCATGCTGTGCCTCCTGCACCTTAACTCATTAAAGGGAATGCTCATCATGTCTAAGATTAGGAAAAATATATAATATAGAGAATGCATTTAGTTGCATGGCGAAGAAATAAGGACATTATACCAGAACCCATAGCAGTATGGAGAGCAGAACATGGAAATTACTGTAGACATGTAAAACTCTCCTAAATGAAAGGACTGACACCATTCTCCCCAATGTACTTTGGTTTAATGCATATCTACAGCCACATAGCCACTTTCCAGTTCTCCCTTTGTCTAATATGCATGCATATTCCTCATTTGGGATCAATGGCACTTCCAAAATAGTGAACACCTACTTCTCTTCTAGTTTTGTGTGCTAATGCCTTCATGATACCTTTGCTTAGAAACCTAATAAGACACAATTGTGATTAATTCTCTACGCTTACCTATTCTTGCCAACTTCATTCAAAACATAGAAGCACTGTGCATCAGGACTGTGGATATTGCTCATGTCTGTGAATGCCTTCTTTGCATGTGTGAGGACCTAAGTTTGATTATAAAATCCTTATCAATAAAAGATGATGTGTGAATTTTCCTTGTAGTTCCAGCACTGGGGAGACAGAGACAAGCAGATTCCTGGTGTGTTCTAGATAAAATTAAGAGAACCTATTAAAAAGGAACAAAATATCAAAAACAAACAGTAGTAGAATCCATCCAAAGAACTTTATCCAAGGTTGACCTTTGATTTCTACTTGCATGTATATATGTATATATGCAAATCCACATACATTTATATATGATTCCCCATACACATGCATACTTGCAAAAGGAATGAGGACCAACTATGCCTACAAGTTCATAATACCTGTCGTTTTATGTTTAGATTCAGCCTGGATTTAAAGAATATATCTATCCTAAATGGCCAGAACTAAAAAAACTAAGGTCTTCCAATGAAGAAACTCACCTGTTTGCATTTTATAAACTCTTCTATTGCCTAAGAAATGATACACAAAAAATTGACCGCTATCTGAAGATCCTGGTGTGTCGAATTATCAAAACCTACAAGTGCTAAGTATAGATACATGATATCTGCTGCTGAGATGGCCCTTGATGAATGAAGCAGACCTTCAGTGCTATGAAAATCCTAATCTACTACATTTTTTTAAATAAAATAAAATATGATTCATTAAAAATGCGAATTTGGAGGAAGTATTTACTAATATCTTGTGTTCACTAAATATAAATTAGAAACATCATTGCAATATTTCTGTACAAATTTCACAAATTATCGAGTTTTTGAATGAAAGCAAGATAACTGAAAATTTACTCTAAAGTTACAGGAAACAAAGATGAGCAAGAAATATCAAGATACTGCTATTAATCAGTACAAATAAAATGGAAGCGTGCAGGTATGTCTTGCAATCAAACAATTCTGTATGAGAAAAGTTTCAAGATTCAAGGACAGATGGTGTAAATGCTATAGTTTTGTACTATCCCCAGATACCATAATATTTTAAACTTTCCAAAAACATGTTAAGGATGCAAGCCTTAAAACGTATTTACATTTCTCCAGGGATTAATCTGACTCACTCTCAGACTTAGACATGGTCTAGACGGTGTCTTACAGATGATTACAAGATGACTCTAGGCATGGATGGAAGGAGAATATTATACTTTGCTCTCTGCCTTAGTTCAGTCAGAAGGTAAAGGATCAATCCCATTTCTTTTTACCAACACTTTCATTCTTTCTGTGTACAACAGAGAAATTCATACTATGGGTAGAAATTTACATGTTATGGATCCCTGACATTTTCAGTGAAAACACATACAAGATGGATTTTTCTCTTATTATTCATATGGTATCCATGATTTATATAGTATTCAAGTAGTTTTGGCCTTTAAACAGCCTGTAGTCCCTGGACTCAAATAGAATATGTCAAAACCCATAATGAACATGGGAAGGCTAAACTTGGCTTCTTAATGATCTATACACAAACTCAATTGATTAGATCTACTAATCATGAAAGATGCAGGTATAAGGAAACTGAGGACCAGGAAAGTGTGACAGTAGATAATATGCAACTAAATGGAGTATGGTCTACTCTTCATGTTGAGATAATGAAGTTGTTGTCTGAATATTTGATAAGTCTTGAGAGATTCTATAACTGTATTAGGCTATGTTTAAATTTTCTTTATACCCTCACAGTTTCTCAGTCTCAATGATAATTTTCTCTCTAATCAAGATGGCCAGCATCTCTAATCTTTCCATGACATAATAAATACCATCTTTTACAAAGCATATTGATTTAACAAATAGCTTTCAAGAACAAGAGATCATTTTTATTATTAAGAGTTAAGTAGTTGAAGGATTTGTGCAAAGGTGTACAGCATACATAAGAAAGTACAGGTGTGGTTGTTATAGTTTTCTTAGGTAAAATCTCTGCCTAGGGTCAGACTTCCCTGGTGTAGGAAAAGTGAGGCATTTGACATTTATAATCTGCACATATTATTAGTTTCAAATCAAAATCAAATGGTTAAACATGTCAAAGAAATTGTATACTTTTGTTCAACAACATTTTAAAAATCCTGTGACCTTGAGTCTCCCACATATGGAAAACTTATATGCTGCCGAAAGATGGCAGGTTCCTTCAGGGGAAATATCCATGATTGCTAGTAGTTCTCAGCCCCATGGTAAAACAATTACCAATTCTTTAAATCCTCAGAGTGCATACCTACTCATCAACAATTTTGTTTGTTTGTATTGTAATAGGAAGGTGAGGGTTCAAGGAATTAATCATCACACTTGGTCACTAACCCATCCTAGCAAGAAGGGTACTTCAACTAGCAATAGCCAGGCTGCTATTGTTCCTGCTCCCTGACCTCAACAATTCCCTTATTCAAATACTAAAAGTGTGTTATTGCTCCAAGCAGTGGTGGCATGAACCTTTAATCCCAGCAATTGGAAGGCAGATGCAGGCAAATCTCTGTGAGTTTAAGACCAGCCTTGTCTACAGAGAGAGTTATAGAACAGGCTTCAAAACTACAGAGAAATTCTGTCTCTAGCCCCCCCACCCCCAATGTGATAATAAAAGGAAAGAAAATGAGAACATTTGTTCATATATGTTAGAATCCTCAAAAAGAACTCTATTGACACCAATGCCACTGATGCATTTAACTGACAAATTTTCTCTAAGAAAGTATTGTTAAGTTGACAATGAAGTAAGGCTTCAATGAGTTAAACTGAAGTTGTACTATATACATTTCAAGTAAGAGTGTGAATCTAAGATTCACTCACCTCAAGCCCTCATTCTTAACCATTATGCCCCAAAGATACAAGAACCAATTCTGCTCCTTTCCTCAAAGGCATTATACATTTGCCTCACAAGTCCCATGACATCTCTCTCCTTGCATCCTTTCAGAGATGGTTTTCATCTATTTGTCTGTTAGAGAGTGCCTATCATGGGCATCTATTGTGATTCCTACTCATGTTGATATTAAAGACAACACTAATCATTGCTCTTTACCTGTACTTGCCAAAGTGAGCTACTCTACTAGAGGCAAGAGGAAAAAAGTTATCTAGATCCAGAAACATACAATTTTGAATGCAATGTTTTTCAGTGTATTTTTGTTTTAATATTCTGTAACACTAATGAATTACAAGTTAATATATAAGGTTCAATTAGATGCATCAGTGTGAAAATCATTTGGGCCACTGAACACTGACAGTATTAATATCTCTTTCACCTGTGTCAGGTCCTGTGCACTTCTATTGAGTCCCATCAAAAGGCAATGGAAACAATCAAGCAACATATGTCAGGAGAAGGATGGTAGAACACAGATGAAAAACAATACAAAATCAATTTGATTTCATATTAGAAGAAATATTTAAGACTGGTTGCTATTATTTTAACACACTTTCCTTCTATGGAATCAATTTTCCATTTCTAAAATATTTGGAAAACTTGCTCTGTACATTTATTAATAACAAGTAGATACGGTAGAACACCATTTGATGCAAACACCACATGTATCTAATATGCTGTGATTTATTTATTTTAAAGCAATCTCCTATCATGATTGCTGAAGGAGAATACCTTCTGATAGCAGTTATCAATATTTCACATGCCTGGGATACGTGCTGTAGTCTCTGGTATCTTCAGTGATGGCTCTTCCAGGAGACTCTGATAATATACTGTCAAAAGCTAAAGATGTGCAGGATAAAAATCAAAAAATGCTAGAAGGAATTAAGACCTTACTTAGCAAGATAAGCAGCCAGCTCTTCACATTCCTTTGCTTATCTCCTGCCTGAAAGAAGTGATTTTTATAATGAGAAAAAACTTTTACAATATTCCATTTGAAAGAATAAAATTTAGGTACCCAATTTGTTCATAGTTTTATTTTTAAGGGTCTGCTTGCAAATCCAAACTCCTCTCAGCTTCCTTAGTGAGAAAGCTAATACTAGTGATCTCAATAGAATGTAACTTTATCTTATAATAATTTAGATAATACCTTTCTAGGTGGGGCAGATATTCCTTCTAACAGTCATGCTTGGACCCTATGCATCTCAACACATTCAATGACATTTTTTCATGTCTAAAGATTTGGAAAATATATATAATATGGAAAACAGATTTACTTGAAAGATGGAAAAGGATCTGGAACTCTTCTAGATCCCTAAAGTATAGAGGACACATCAAGGAAAGTAAATTCCCTGAACTGAAAGAACTGTGCCTTCACATTGCCTTTTGATTAAATCTATATCTATAATCAAATAGCAATTTTCAGATTTTTCATATCTATTCCTGCATGGATGTACCTCATCTTGGATCAATTGAGCATAAGAAAATATATAGACATCTCTTCCTGTTCTCCATGGCTATTGTATTCATAATACCTTGGTTTTGATACATGAAAATCCTTGATTTTTATTTCTCAATTTCTTCTAAAGTTCATTTAAAAATTAGAAAGATTATTCACTGATCTTTCTGTAGGTCTTTCTATAGGTTCAGTCTGTAAGTACTTTCGTTCTAATTATAAGGGCCCGAGTGGTCCTCGAATATATATATATATGTGTGTGTGTGTGTGTGTGTGTGTGTGTGTGTTTCCCTTGTCTTTTCAATTCCAAAACCAGGGAGGTAGAGAAAAGGAGATCTGTGGTGACTTTTTGGAAAAAAAAAAAAGGAGATGTCTCAACCACACTCCAGGGATTCCATGGTGTGTGTGTGTGTGTGTGTGTGTGTGTGTTGTTGTTGTTGTTGTTGTTTTGCATATTTTATATAACCAAGTACATTTAAATGAAAACAAACATTTATAGACAATATTTGGGAATTTTGGCGTCTTTCTTTCCAAACTACTTCCTGCTGGTAAGGGGCGCTGTCATGGGGGATTCTAAGAAGATGCAGAAATCCTGGCTGTAGTAAGGCTGCTTTGTCCAGCTGTTTTGAATGTAGGATCACCTGGTACTCTGTTTCAGGCAGTCTGGTTTGATCAAACCACATTATTCTGGAAGGAATCCACATCTTTTCATTTTCTGTGGAAACAAAAATAGAAATCCTTTTCCCCAATAACTTGTCCTTGAACTTAAATTTTGGAGTCAAAGCATTTTTTTAAAATTTAATTTATTATTTTACATGTCGATCCCAGTTCCCTCTTCCTCCCTTCCTTCCTCCCTCCCTCCTTCCCTCCCTTTTACTCTCTCTGCCCTCTCACATGCACTCTAACCACCCTCCCCTCCCATCCCCCACCCCAATTCCATATGTTGGGGAATGCCATCCAGTTGGGGTCATGTAGGTCTGACAGGTCATGTGAAGTAGGGACTAGGGCTTCTCTCCTGTCTCTAGATTAAAGCAGTTATCCCTCCATGGGGGATGTGTTCGCAAAGTCCTTTTGTGCACCAGGGATATATCCTGGCTCCATTGTCTGAGGTCCCTTAGACTACTCAGTCCTCCTCACTGAGACCCATATTCAGGGGGGCCTGAGTCAGTCCCATGCTGGCTTCCAAGCTATCAGTCTGGTGCCAGTTAGCTCCTCCTTGTTCAGGTAAGCTGTCTCTATGTGTTTCTGCAGCCTGGTCTTGTCCTCTCCATCTGCATCTGAGTTCTTATTTAAATTTGAAACAAGCTTGTTGTACATGTCAATCCCAGTTACTGTACCCTCCCTTCCTCCCCTGCCCCCTCCACCAACTCCTATCCCATCTGCTTTCTACTTTTCAAGGAGTGAGGCTTTCCACAGGGATCTTCAAAGTCATCATATCATTTGGAGAAGGACTTAGGCCCTCCCCCATGTGTCTAGGCTGAGTGGTATGGGCTCCAAAAGTCCATTTGTATACTAGGTATAAATACTATCTGCTATCAGAGGCCCCATTTATATTTCTTCATTTCAACTTTTGAATGGTTTTGTTTTGTTTGCTGATATTTTTGTTTTTCAAAAAAGAGAATTGGCAAATGGATGAACAGGAACATAGGAGAATATGGGTGAAGTTGGAAGAAAGAATATAATCATATAAAATAAACATTTGTCATATATGTTCATAACAACAATTATGAGAAAAGAGAATGTATTTGAAAGAGATCAGTTAGAAGATGTGGACAGTCTAAGGGACTTCTGACATTGGAACCAGGATGTATCCCTGAAAGCAGGAGGGAGGGCCTAGTCCCTACTCCAAATGACAGATTTTGTTGATCCCTCCTGGAAGGCATCACCCTCCCTGTGGAGTGGGGGTGAGGATTAGATTGGAGGGAGATGGGGGGGGATGGGAGGGAAAGAGGAAGATAGGGAGGGAACTGGGATTGATATGAAAAATAAGAAAAAATTAAAAAAAAAAACAAGAAAGAAAGAAAGAGAACAAGGAAGAGTATGCAGTAGGGTTTTGGGGGGGGAGAATAGGAAAGGTGAAATGGTATAATTATAATCTCAAACATAACAAATAATTTAAAACACATCACATGTAATTTTTAATTTAAAAATACAGAATGTAGTTACTAGAAGAAATTTCTTAAAGTTGACAGTTTCTGTCTAAAAACTTGGACATGCAAACCTATTCACATTCACATTTATTTATGTATATACAAAGGTACACAAACACACCCACACACAAATACACAAGAAAATAATGACTAATGAGCACTAATAATATAAATAATACTTGTCTTTTTGATGTTTAGGATCAGCATGAAACTGAAGAAAATTGTTGCTTTGCTTGGTTAGGGCTGGCCAATATGCAAACACTCAATGAAGGCATTTACCCTACTGTTCTTTGTTACCGTTTCCAGCATCTGCTCAGGTCTACTCATATGGTTACCATTTATCTGGATGTACTGAAGTGACAAATTGTCCGTGAAAACAACTGCTAATCATATATACATTGCATTTGCTGCTGAGATAATTCTAGATGAATCAGACTTTCAAGGCTTCTAATTTTTAACCTTATGTGTCCATGTGTGGCTATCAGGTATGTCTTCTTATAAAAATAATTCTTTATAAATGTCAATTTCAAAATGACAGTTTGTCAAATTTTCTTTTGGTATTTTATAAAAAAATTAAGCAATGTTGTGACAGGCCTATACACTTTAGTAGAAGTTCAAGAATATGATACACTTGAGGTAAGGGCTGGATAGAAAGCCCATAGCCAAACTTGGAAGACACCACACCTAACAATTTATATAGACGATTTTGTGATATACTTTAGTTTGCATCTTGCACATAAACTCTGAGCTATTTCCACATAAACATCATTCAAATTCCACCCAACCATGGCTCACAGCTCAAGAAACATGGTAACCTGCTCGAGCCCACTGTACAACTTGCAGGAAGCTGAACTAACTGCTCAGAGTCATCTTTCCAGGCAGCCTCTTTGACTTTTGCTTCTTCTAGGGACCTCACCTAACCTCTGGTTTTCATTTTTCAAAGCAGTTCAGCTTATGTATGCTTCTTACAGGTAAATCACATTGTTTCTTCCAGTAGATGCAGCAGTTCTGACAATCATTTAGGCAGCTCATTGTGTCAGAGAGTGGTTCTTGATGTTTCTTGAGGTGTCCACATGTTTGGAATGAGATTCCTAATTAATTTGGCCAGGTTCATGGACTGAAGAGCTTGAAATGTTATTTCCTGAGCATAATGGGTTTTCCTGCAGGATGGACTTTTCCCTCACCTTAGAATCCATGTTGTTTCACCTCCTCCCACTTTAACATCTGACAAAAGAAGCTTCCCTCCAAGATAGAAGGTTTAATCTCAGAGGAGATGGTTACAGTTACTTACAAACTTCCGTAACAGAAATCTAATCTCAGATGAGCCCACATGGTTTTGATACCATATATGAGAAGATAGTGATAAAACACATCAAAAGACATTAAAGATATAGAGATTATCAAGGCCAAAGCAGGTCCCCACTTCATTTCCCTTCTTCATGCAGTCTCCACCTTACTCCACAGCATCTGGGAAAGCTTACCAGCACCAGCAGTATCCTCCATTCCAACCACAGAGGCCACTTGACTTGATTTATAGAGAAGCATACAATTTTCTACTTCTGCCTTTATCTACAGCCATACAACATATTATAAAATATTCAGTGCACATCATAGGTCATAACAAAGTGGAACTATGAATTAAATTAACTGGAATTTTCTGGGGAGGCAAATGCTGTGGGATTAAAGTTGTTCTTATTTTCTACTGTGGACAAAATTTGTGGAATGTGGAAAATTGACCCATCTTAGATTTGTATAGTTCATTCCTTAATAGAAAAATTATAGAAATTTCTTATCTCTTTTTGGATGTCAGCTATATAGCCTAACTGATGCATAGCTGATAGATACATTAAAATGTGTCAGTGAAAATCCTGACAGTCAGAGAAAGGAGGAGCATATACTAACTGTGTTCAGAATATATTTTCCCACACTAGAACACATACAGGATTATGAATACTGTAGCAAAAGGTTTGGGATTTTTGTTTTTGTTTTTGTTTTTTGATTATTGAGTATAAAAGCAAAGAAGATGGTAGGAAGAAAAGGAAAAGGTTCATGAAGGAAGTCACTGAAAGGCAAATGGTAAAAGATTTGTATTGAGACTAAGCAGGCTATAAGGAAACAAGATTAGTTCTGCATCTCTGCATCTCTGTGCACTTTGCCATTTGATGTAAGCACACCAAAGGTGAATGACGTATATAGACATGAGTCACAAATTGAGAGATATCCTTGTGGCTGAACTTACTTACATAAGAGGGACTTGTATTACTGGGAGAAATGGGAACATAGACAGTTGAAAATGCTGATTCATCCTGGGCATTTTGAGCTAAAATTTTGAACAATGAACAGTCTGTTCCTACCAAACCATCTACTACCTCTCAGAACCCATAAGGTAGTTGTGGCAGTAAGTATAGCAGAACAGAAAGAGTCATTGGTTTACTAATTGTTTTATGGATATATATGTGACACTTCAACTGATGCTATTTAGTCAGTGCCATGCCAGATGATAGCATAAGGTAGAGGTTTCAGGCAGACTGAGTACAAAGTATAGAATAATAAATAGAGAACAGTCTCTCAAACAGGCTAAATTAATCTATTTTAGCTCTCCATCCTTGTTAAGACATGAGACCTTTTCTTACTTTATTGCATCTTGGTACAACTCTTCTTAGTTATCATAGCTTTTCTCAATATCAACAGCAATACATATATTCTATTGAAGCTGGATACTTTATGCAAAATTTTCATGATATAATGCTATTCTCTTCAAGGCTTGTTATTTGCAAAACCATGAGGACAAGGAAGCACACTAGAAATTAAAAATGAGTAGAAGTCACTTATCACATTTGAAAAGCATCACTCCACATACATATTCTTTTAAAAAATTAAAATTATTTAACCTTTTTTATTATTTTACTTATTAATCCTAGTTCTCTCTCCCTCTCATCTTCCCATATTCCCCACAGACCTCACCATCCCATTCCCCATCCACTTCCCAGGGAGGGTAAGGCCTTCCATGAGGGATCATCAAAATCTGTCGAATCATTTGGGTTAGGACCTAGGCCCTCCCCCTTGTCTCTATGGTAAGGGAGTTTTCCTCCATGGAAAATGGGCTCCCAAAGTCCATTCATACACTAGGGATATGTCCTGGTTCCACTGCCAGAGGTCCCATAGACTACCTAGGTCTCCTAAGTTAGACCCATGGTCAGGGGGTCTGGGTCAATCCCATGCTGGTTTCCCAGCTTTCAGTTAGCTGTTTCTGTGGGTTTGTCAAGCCTGTTCTTGACCCCTTTTGTCATCACTTTTCCCTCTCTGCAACTGGATTCCAGGAGTGCCATTCAGTGATTAGCTGTGGGTGTCTGCTTCTGCTTCCTTTAGCTACTGGATGAAGGCTCTAGGGTAGCATGTAAGGTAGATAAGGCGTTATCAGGGAAGGGAATTTAAGGTAGCCTCTCCACTGTTGCTCAGATTGTTAGTTGGGTTCATGCTTGTAGGTCTGTGGACATTTCCCTAGTGCCAGATTTCTCTTTAAACCTATAATGGCTTCCTCTATTATGGTATCTCTTATCCTCTATTCTTTCCCTGACTCAAACTTCCTGTTTCCTCATGTTCTCTTCTCCCCTCTTCTTCTTCCCTTCTCTTTCTCCTATCTCCCTCTCCCCACCCCTGCTCCCAATTTGTTCAGGAGATCTTGTCCCTTTCTCCTTCCCTGGGGGACCACATATGCCTCTCTTGGGGTCTTCTTCATTTCCTAGCTTCTCTGGTGGTATGGATTGTAGGCTGGTGATCCTTTACCCTATGTCTAAAATCCATATATGAGTGAGTAAATACCATGTTTGCTTTACGTGACTGGGTTATCTCACTCAGGATGCTTTCTTCTAGTTCCATTTGCCTGTGAATGTCAAGACTCCAATGCGCCCCCCCCCCAAACTGGGTAGTACTTCATTGAGTAAATATACCACATTTTCTTTATCTATTCTTCCGTTGAGTGACATCTAGGTTGCTTCCAGGTTCTGGCTATTACAAATAATATGCTGATATGAACATAGTTAAAAAGTTGTCCTTGTTGCATAAATGTTATCTTTTGGGTATATGCCTAAGAGTGGAATGGCTGGATTTTGTGGTAGACTGATTCTCATATTCCTGAGGAACCACCATACTGATTTCCAAAATGGCTGTACGTGTTTGCACCAGCAGTGGAGGAGTGTTCCCCAGATACTTTCAAGTCCAATGAATGCATTAATGCATTAAAAGTACCTTTTTAGGACTTTGGGAGCTCATTCCCCATGGAGGGTTACTCCCTTAACCTAGAGGCAGGAAGGAGGGCCTAATTCCTACTCCAAATAGCTTGACAGATTTTGTTGATCCCTCCTGGAAGGCATCAATCTCCTTGTGGAGTGTGTGGGGGGGGATGAGATGGGAGCATGGTGGTGGGGGCATGGGAGGGAGGGAGAGAAGGAGGAAGAGGGGACTGGGATAAATATGTAAAATAAGAAAAATAAATAAATAAAAACTTTAAAAAATGTACCTTTTAAACATTTGTGTTTCTGCCTACTTAATATTGATAAAGATTCTTCTTTTTTTTTTAGTTTGGAGGATAAGTCAATAAATTCATATTTTGATAAAAAGTTGAGAAGAATTGACTGTAGATAGGACATGCTAGCCTCAAACTCAAAACATAACTGATGGAAGTTATTTGTCACCATCTAAAAAGCTCATAAATCTTAACAGAAGATATTACAAAGATAATATAGAATTCTGATCTAGAAAAAGTATGAGGAAATAAATATGTTTTTATGCATGACATGATTCTGAGTCATTAAGGTACTGAGATGACATTTGTGATTTCTAAAATAATTTGAACCCTGGACATGGTTCCAAAAAGTAAAATAATACGTAAAGAGCCAGAACTGTGGCAAGAGTTTTCTTCTTTATCCACTTCCTGAGTGGATAAAATCTTGAAACTTTTGCCTAGACAAGAGACCTTGCTCTCTTCTGTCCCTATACGTAAAAGGCCATGGATAGATTCTGTTAGTATATATAGGAGGTGATGAGTTGCGAGAAAACAGCACTCAGCTACAGCAGCTTTCCTGTGTTGTAGTTCACGGAGCAGCAGGTCTTCTCAGAGATGAAGCTGTCATTGACTGAACTGTCCTTCTGTAAGTCACAATTGATCCATACTCCCCTACTTTATTAATGTATTATTTCAAGATGATGGGTTTGGATGGAATATATTCTTTGTGCTATAATATTTGGGGAACTGATGCATTTTATGACTTACCTGAAAAAAGTCAACAGGGTGCTGAGAATTAGTTTTTGGAAACTAGTTGCTGAATGAGCCTGGACATCCATGGTTCTCTAGGGGAATCCTTCTTCTGTGAGGACATATGCCAAGCAATGTTCATAGACATTATATATTATTTTAACTTAGTTTAGTTTTTTATTTTCATTTTTGATATAAGGAAAATAGTGAGCAGAGTTACAGGTCTCTAATGGGCACCCACTTCTAACCATCTTCCATTGTACTGGACACTTAAAAAAGTAAACTAAAAATGATCAAAAAGCTTAATTTGAGAAGGTGAACTTTTTTGAGAACATTGGGCTCAATGGCATGATTTGACAGTCACAGAGAGAGGAAATAAATCATAGGTTGTCAGGGTTTGGACAATTTTCTCCTTAAATAAATCCACCCGAGGAAGAGTTAGATTTTAGAACCTTATTTAAACAAGAAGAGTAGATTTGTGATTTTACTAATTTGTTACATGCAAAAAAAAAAAAAAGGTCAAAGGTCAAAGGAAAAGCATGTTTGTTTTTACAAGTCATCTTAATATTCAAGTGATATTTGCATGAGAATGAATTAGCTAACTATTTAACTTTAATGAGATGGAAAATATACACACATTACTACAACTTAGAAATATTAGAAAAGAATGGCTTAAATATTATATATTATTCATGACTGACTAGACCTTGCCAGATGATTCAGAAAGCAAAGTCAGCCACAAGACATATCAACCAGACACACACCTGAAATCTCAGGACTCAGGATTAAGAAGTAGATGAATCTCTGTTATTCTACACTGAACTATAAGAAATTTATCCAGTCATAAAGAGAAACAGCTTACACAAAGATGATATAAGCACTTAGTACCACACATCTTTAATCCCAGGACTCCTGAGAGGTATATAAGATAGGAGCACGGTCTCAGAGCTGGCATTCATTTTCCAGCCACATCGAGGGTAGGAAGACATTGAAGTCTCGGGATTCTCCAGCCATGCTGAGTAGAGGAGGCAGTCTGAGGTTTGGTGGAGCCAGGATTGCTCTGAGTTAGAGTAAGAGCTTTGTGACAAGCTGCTTTAATTTTCTGATCTTCAGCTTGAAGTTTGAACTCCAATATCAGTCTCTGGGTCTTTTACTTTTTGTGTTACACTGTCTCAGGACTAATTTCATCTCAAAATGTTTGTAAATTTTAGAAACTCTATTGGGGCAAGCAAAGGCCAAGATAATTCTCCTACCTCTATTCACATTGGACAATTTATTCCAGATTTCATGTATACAGAAGCAAGTATTGTAGCACAAGGTCCTCAGAACAGTACATCATACACAGTGTCACTAATGTGTATTCATTTGAATGGATCATCTCAATTTTATTTCTCTTTGTAGCTGGGACACTGCTTTTCCTGACAATGTCAAATCTGCTCCCTTGGGAACATGTGGCCTCATCACCAGATTCCCATTTGTCCACTGGAAGCTTATACCAACGTATGGTTGAATTGTCACACTACACCCATGCACTTGCCTCAAAAGTCTTCAGTGACTTTGTAAGTACTGGACCTATTCTGAAGGGGCAATCAGAAAACTCAACTAATGAAACAAATTTCACATGTATTTAACAGTGAAATACAGACATTGAAACATGGGCAAGGGACAATTGGATGCTTCATAAAAACTTAAACTTGTAGAGGATGTAGCAACTGTACAATTTTTAACAATTATTTTTAAGCAACTTGTTTAGATACAAAGTCCAAACTACATGGATCATGGTACTGTGAACTCTTGTCCTTAGTGAAGGGGTCCTATCTATGTGGGCACTTCCATTTAGTACTCTGTAGTTATGTGATGTAAGAAAATTGTAATGAATTATGTGAGTAGATTAAAACTAAACAACAGAAAATCATAATAAGCAGAAAGAAGTAGCTAGTCAGAATGCCCCCCCATAGCCTTAGTAATGTTTTCAAATTTCCAAGATAAGTGTTTCATTGCAAACTGCATTGTGGTTTTCAAAAGAATTATCATCTCTATTCCTAATGAATGTACTAGATTTAGTTAGGGGAAAATCCATGGCAAAATTAGAATATGGAGCATATATTTTGAGTTGTGGTGAATATAATAACTTTACCTGGCCATTTTCACTCCTTAGTGTTTCTTTCATTCTGAAATCTATATCTATGGTTTTTTAGTTATACAATATTCCTAGAAATCCATTAAACTTTTACAAATTTCTTGATTTCTAGGAATAAAAATATATACTTTAGATAATAAATTCCTTAAGCAAATAGAAACTTCAACTGACACACACACACACACACACACACACACACACACACACACACACATATATATATATATATATATATATATATATAATATGTTTAATTCATTTAGTCACTGGTAAATATTTCATTAGAGTGTGCCTAAATTTTTATGATTGATTTTTACACCATCAGTAAGATTGCATCCTACCCATATGATGTAACTTTGTACTTAAAGGAAGTACTTATTTATAATATCAGTTTAAAGGGAATAGACTATAACTATGAACACACATGTGTATGCCACTACATAAATAGAAAAAGTGCTTAAACCCTCAGTGTTTTACAGTATGTGTATTACTCAGTACTTTGTTTCTAAACAATGCCATTCAGGAAGGGCAAAACCACAAAAGAATAGTATATAGAGAAGGAAAATGGTGGGTTAAAATTAGATTGCTTCTCTCTTGGCCAGGAAAAGTAGGCAGACAGTCTTAATTCCTGTTTCAATTTCTATATATTTATCATTTGCTAAAAAAATACATCTATATAATGTGTTGGTGGGTATGATTATAAAAATATTTGTTCAGTGTTTAACATTAAGAAATAAGACCTTTCAATGTCTTCCAGAATATGAAGTTTGGTAGGAGTATTTGGAGACAGAACCTGTTGTTAAGCACCTGCCACACTGCCTCTATTCCTGCTCCAGAAAACAGAGAACAAGTCCACCAAACCAAAGTATGTAGCTTTGATGTATGTGGTTACTATGTCAATAGAACCTGTGGCAATCTTAGCACCAAGAGAAGGGAAGACATGACAAATAGACAATGATATTATATGGTTGACAATTTCTCTCTAATATTAAACCTTCTTCATATGATAGCAAGTTAGTAAATTGATCTTCCAGCACACCATATTTTAACAACATAATATCTGTAGAGTTATCCCTAATTATATGGGGAGCTTTAATATGAGTTGAACATTCCCAGTTGACTATACATTTATATGTATGTAGAAGAGTTACAGATATAGTTGTGTTTATGGTATAATGCTACAAACTCTCCTCTGCAGGAATGTTATTTAAGGACCAAGGATCCATTTAGTTTTGATTTGTGAACATTCTTTTGACCTTACATGTTTTTATAATTTATGAAGACTTTCTCTACAACTACTCATCCTTCTCTTGTATTTCTAGTGAAAATAAGGTGAAAAAGAGGTTCCTCTACACATTTTTATCTTATTCCAGATGATAACCTATGAAGACAGAATCTCTCAGCACCTATGATATATAACTGTTAACATTTTTTGCCTCAATCTTTGTCATAAAATTTCTGAATAATATTTACATAAAATGTCATGTGTACAGATACAAATATATTTCCACTTTGTGTGGAATATATTGTGTGTATAGGTTATTCCTACAAATAAAGTGTGAGTATAATAATGGCAATTAAAGAATGAATAGGTATAGGAAGTGTTCAGCATTTCCTCAGATTTACTTATAGTGAAGATCTAAAAAGCAGCCCATTGTTACTGATTCTCTAGTATGTAGTGTTATTAGGACCATAAAGTGCTGAGGTTCTCCAGGACTACAAATAGAAGAAGTATAGTGAAAACAAAACATGAATCATGATCATTTTGACATTAAACAGAAATCATTATTTAGGAAAATCAATTCTATTTGAGAAAATTGTAAATTGTAATTCTGTGACAGAATATTGTTATTTCTGTCTTGCATGTCACATGCTAGAAGGTTTTCTAGTTCCTATTAATAATAAATCAATACTGGAGCTTATGAGCTTCTTTCAACCTCCACATAAATTTCATGTAATTTAGTGAGATATTCTTCCTGATTATTTAGTCAGAAGATCTACTGAAAGTGACCATCAATATTTTACAAGCCTGGGAGGAGCCTCTTAAGCACATGGTGGCTGCAGTGGCAGCACTTCCAAATGCATCTGATATTATGCTGTCAAGAACAAAAGAGTTGGAGGAAAAAGTTTTAGGCCTTCTGGAGGGACTGAAGATCACAATCAGCAGGGTGAGTCCACTCATACTTCACATTCCTTTGCTTCTCTCCTGTGTCAAAGAGGTGTTTTGTTTGATGAGTAGCAAGTATTTCAATACTTCATGCCTGAAACTAATATATATATAAAATATATGAAATTGTATATCTATGTGTGTTTATGTACAAATGTGTTATATATGTGTATATATATATGTATGTATAAATTATACATCTATTTTTTTCATGTTCTTTACTGAGAACTATACATACCAGTACTCTTGAAAGTATCTGGTTTGCATAGTAACATATAGTGTAGCTTTCATGGTGTATGATATCTCAGACTAATTCAGAAAATCTGATAACAATCTTGGAACTCCAAAACCTTACTGCAATTTTGAAAATGTTTAATATGTTCATGAATTTGGATGAAAGCATTATATAAAGAATAGATTGAGTTTAAACATAGAAAATTAAAATATTCTCAAACCCATAAGAAGTAATGATCCCTGTGAGAATTAGCTGAGAAAGCATAAGCCCTTATATTATCCTTTTGTCAAATGCATGTATACCATGAAAAGTTATCTCCCAGTTTCTCAATAACTCAGTCTAACTCTACATTGGTATATTTCTTCTGGGACCAATGACACAACAGAAAATGTGCTCATGTTAAGGGGCCTAATGCCTTCAAGATAATATATGACAAACTTGTTCTATATTAATACATTTTCCTTAAAGTGTAACTCAACCTTTGACACTTCTACAGAATGAGGCTAAAGAAAGACACGGGATAAATGCCTTCTTGGGTATGAGGAATTTGATTCCAGAAGCCACATAAAATTAAAGAGATGTAGTGACTACTCTGTAGTATACAAACATTAGATCACAGAAAGATCACTGGTGTTTGCTAAAATAAAAGCAGATACCTCAAGAAATGATAGAGAAATATGGTAACCAACTGTGGAACTTTAGACAACATTTATTCTGATCTATTAATGCTGGTACATGAATTCTGCAAATGTATACCCCCCACATGTATATATGTATATATGTGTAATATGTATATAATATATATATATATATTCATGTACACGGAGGTATTATTACCAAGTAATACTAACAGTGTAATCTCTCTCATTTCCATCTTTAGATTCAGCCCAGATCTGTTGAAGATGAGTTTACATCCTGGTCTGGATGGTTAGATTTGCAGTCATCTGATGAAGCTACTCGCAACCTTGCTCTTTATACACTGGCCCGCTGCATACGCAGGGATACACATAAAGTTGACAATTATCTCAAGGTTTTGAAGTGCCGAGATGTCCATAACAACAACTGCTGAGCTCAAATCTTTGTTCACTGTCATGGAGAAGGTCCTTGATAATCCGGATGTTCAAAGTTCCATTGAATCTCTACCTTTTGGTGTATTCCTAAGTTTAATGGATATGTTATTCTAAAATAAACACTGATTATTTATAAATTCAAAATGAAGATTTGTCATTGTTCCATGAGCATTTCATGCAGAATTTAGTAATGATATCAAATATTTTTCTTAAGTAATTTTAGTTTACAAAAATCAAAAGAGTACTTGTATTAGTCAGAATGAATGGATGACCTAACATATTAGAACCAGAACAACAATTTCCTAGTAATCAGAAGAACCATTTTGCCATGAAGATGGAATTTTATGCAAACAAACAATGGGCAATGAGCACTTTCTCAAAGTCTCATCACAGACAATGCAATTGTTATATTAACACTAAACACATTACACACACACAATGTACACAAATATATTGAGATTATAATATACTACATTTCTCCCTTCCATTTTCTCCCTCCAAGACCTATGTTTTCCTTCTTGCCTTCTTTAAAATTTGTGGCCTCTTTCCTTCACTAATTTTTATTACAGTTGTATATATATTGCTAAAAATAACCTACCCAGTCTGTATAGTTTTGTTGAGTTCATGTTTCTAGTATTGAACATTTTACACTTAGCATTCCTTAGTTGCCTGTTGTTCTTAATATAAAGTTGAGACTTTTTTAAACACTGTACATTCTGTTAGGGAACATGCATGTTACATGACTCTTGACCTATTGCAAAAACCATGGAGCTTCTGCCATATTAAAAGAAAATCACTAATCCAGATCTGAAACAGTTGGGGGTTTTGTGAGATTCTATTCCAGAGGAACATTAAAAACAAACAAACCAAAACCCAAACCCAACAAATGCACTATTTACCCCAGACTCAGATTCTGTGACAGACCAAAGAAGTCACACCAACAAATGCCAATTGATGAAGCATTTGATTTTGGAGGGTCACTTATAGGAATAAGAGCAAAGACTTATTTACATGCCCAAAACATCTTAAAGATAGCTACATAACCTATAGCAAACTATAGTATGGATAACAGTTCAAAAAAACCTGGAAATCTGGATGGAGCACAATATAAAACTTGGACAGAGCTCAACTAGTTAGAACCCTTACTGGTCTCAGCCTGTTCCAGGCAGCAACTGGTCTTGGGCTTCAGTACAGCTGGCATGGTCTCTTCTTTTTCCTTTTTCAAGCAGATCAGCTCAGGTCAACCTCTTCCAGATATCAGGTGGTCTCTGCTTCTTCCTCACAGCATAGCAAGTTGGAGAGTGCCTATCAGCATTCTTACAGTTTATACCTGTTTGAGATTAAATAGACCTAATTTAGTCAAGTGCAAGTACTCTCTGAATGTATTCAGGTATTTTCCTCCCCCGGGGGAATAATAAGGTTTCCTGCAGGATGGGATGTTTCCTTCCCTTAGAAGCCCATTGCCTCACCACTGCCCCTTTTAACAACTGACAGCCATGAGAAGCTTCCCTCCAAGATGGAAGGCATTGCAACAAAAGGTTCAGTTCCTAACTTCTCTAACAGTAAAGTTATTTCAGATGAGGCCACAAGGTTTTGACACAAAAAAAGAGAGAAAGCTAAAACCAAACCCAATAACAATAAGGTCAGAGAGATATTTAGAATCCATGAGCTTTCCTGTCTCATGGCAAACCTCTACTCAAGAAATTGGCTCAATAGACTATGGAACATATATATTTTACAGATTGTCACAAAGAGCACAGAATAAATTAAAAACATTCCTAAAGCACTTCCCACAACTGTGAAAATCATGAAATTCAACAATCAGAGTAATCTTCATATGATCGTCTGCAGTCCAAGAGGAGCAATCTTTGGATTAAACTGCTTTCCTGTCATCCTAAAGACATAACTTTGATATCTAAAACTGAAGATGTCTGCCCCTCTAGCATATACCTGAATTCTAGCCCTGGTGCAAAAGTCACATGAAGATCCAGCTACTTTACCCCAACTTATGAGATTCAGACCACTACAATAACCTTTTAAAAATGAAGTCAAAAATTTCTTTAAACACACACACACACACACATACAGAAAAGACCTAGAAACACTGTCATATCAAAATAATATCAAAATCAAAAGATCCCCAGTCTTTTACATCTGCCTATCCAATATACATTATATAAATGTGAAAACCTCACCAACAGCTGCAACTTCCTATATTCCAATCACAGGAGCCAGTTCACCATGAGATTCTTGATAGATGCTTTTGAACAAAAAGGTCTATAGGCAGATGGACCCATAAACCCATAAAATGAGTTTTTATGATTTCCATAAAATCATGTAAAACATTTAGAGGTAGAAGAAAAATGAATTTTGTTGTTTTCTTTACTTACTTCCTTTAAAAAGGAGAGAGAAGTAAAATTTCTCCAACAATTTTTTGCAGGCATCCTACTTCTAAAAATGTCTGTATTGCAAGGTACTGATCATATCTATGCAGGACTATTAAGTGGCTTAACTTGACCTTTCATGTGGATTAAGAGATGTGGAGCTCAGTATGGTTTATTTGCTACTGTAGACACATGTGATTTGTTGTAGGAAATTAACATTCTTGTATTTGTAGAGATCTTTTCTTACATAAGATTGGGAATAGAAATTTTCTATCTCATTTTGTAGGTCAGTTATGGATAGTAAATGTTATATAGCTGAGAAACATAAAATTTTCAATAAAAAGGTAACAGATTGGTGGGCAGAGTATAAGTTACTGTCTGTGTTTATAATTTAATGCCCCAACCAGAACTAAACTACAGAATAGTGTTTAAAGGTGATGTTTGGCTTCTCTGAATATGTAAACAGTGAAGATGGACAGGAAAATGGGAGGAAAGGTTGATCAAGGAAATCATGGGAAGCAAATGATAGCATATTTGCATTGAGATTCAGCAGGCTATAAGGATTCAAAATTATCTCTGCATTAAAGTTCCCAGAGCATTTTTCCCCTTTGAAATAAATACACTGAACGTGAATGGGATATGTAAACCTATGATTCATGCCACATTTGGTGTTACTTGCTTGAGCATGAACTGGAAATGGGCCTTGAATTACTACGAGAAGCAAGAACAAGACAGAATTGAAATTGCTGACTCTTTGAGCCCTTTGAGCTAAACATTAAGACAATAAAGATCTTATATTTACCAAACCATCTAGTACGCTAAGATAGAACCCATAAACATCTTGAATCCCTAAGCTATCTAGAAAGGTAATGAGAGTAGCTAAACAGAATGGACTACCATTTTACTTGCTCCCTTAATGTTCTGGGCAGCGAAACTGACTCCATCCAGTCAGCACCATGGAAGATGCCAGCATAAGAAACCATCTCAGGTTGAATGAAGGTAGTATATAGATAAGTACATAGAACTCAATTTTTCACCTAGGCTTGTCTATGTGAGCACCCAATCCCTTTTAAGTCTTGAGACCTCTTCTTAATTCTACTACAGCTTTATGACTTTTTGGTTATTGCTCCTACAGATTCTCATCCTCAGTGGCAATTTCTACACTTTGAAGAACTCTAGTCCACAAATGTCCCATGATATAATGCTTCTCGTATGTGACAAAATTCAGTTGGAAAAGCTTCAGGAAAAAGTATCAAAAAAGTTAATGGATTAGAAGAAGGTACCCATCAATGAATATCACAATTTCCGACTCTTAGAAGTTAATGGAATGGTGCCCTAGTGTAGAGGTTAAATCTCTTTCTTACTAGTATTTGAAAATCTTCTCAAAGACGAATTCTACTCTAAACAAAATTTCAGTTGCACACAAGATTTTAAAAGAGTAAACTCTGTTATTTATGAGACTGCATTTCTGGGTTCAGTGGCTGAAAAATCCAGGCTTCTAAATACCTCAAATATTCAAAACAAGGAATGGTTTATTTAGTGTCAATGAGAACTTTGAAGTCTATAGAGGTTTATTATCAACAAGTGTTTTTTTAACTCAGCTATATGGTAAAATTAGCAGCCACCTGGTAAGGTACCTGCACTGCTATTACAGTGGCAATGAGTTATGGTTACAAGAAATAATGTACAGAAATGATGTAAAGCTAACAATATGTAATACACTGTAAGTTTACAATGTGATACATTGTAAGACATCAAAAAAGCATGTCTCTGAGGAGATCATAGGCATCATCTAAGTAAGTATCATAGCCTTTTTAGATGAACATCATATGGCTATCAAAATTCCTTTTAAACAATTGTTATTCTGCCTACGTAATATCAGAACAGTATCTACTTTTGAAAAGTAACTGTTTATAGTTTGCTGGTAACAGAGAGAAATCCATGTTTTGATAAAATGTTAAAAATTGACTGTTGTTATAACATGCCAGCCCAAGGCTAAAATAAGAACTGGTGGTAGACTTTTGTCACCACTTGAGATATTAAGAGAGCATACAGACATGACAGAAAGAATATAATCCTCTGATCCTGAGTGATCATATAAGGAAATAAACATATTTTCCTATTTGACCTGACTCTTAGTCATTATTGAACTGAGATGACTTAAGTGATTTCCAAAATAGTTTGAACCCTGGACATTGTTGCACAATGCAAAGCAATACATGTAGAGATAGACTGCATCAAGAATAAGGTATATTTTTCTATTTTCTTAGGGGAAATAACCATGGAACTTTTCACTGGAAAAAAACATTACTTCCCTCTGCCTGCTGACCTGCATGACCTTAGGAAGATCCTGTTAGTATATATGGAAGGTGCTAAGTTGAAGGAAGGAAAGCAGTCTGATACAGCAGCATACTTGTAGTCTACACAGCAGAAGAACTTCTCTGAAATGCAGCTCTCTTTGACTCTTCCATGCTTCTGTAAGTAGCACTTTATTCATACTCTAAGTTTCATTAGTATGTTACTTCACAATGGTGGTTTAGATAGAACCTCAGAGTCCTTGTTCTTATTGGTATTTGGAGAAGTGTTGCTTTTCATGACTCACCAAAATGCAAGACAATATTGATCTGAGAATTATTATTGTGACAGTTGCTAAATCAATCTTGAGATCAATGATTCTCTATATAAATTCCCATTCTCTGAGGAAACATGCAAATGCAATGTCCATAGATATTTTGAAGTTGCTTACTATTTTAATTTTTTTGACAAGAGGACAAAAAATGGACACTATTATGGGTCTAAGGGACATGTTCTTGTAACCAACTTCCAAGCTCAGGACTTCTCACGGAACAAGAAACAAGACCAAGAAAAAAAAACAAAAAAACAAAACAAACAAACAAAACAAAACAAAAAAAACCTTGTTGCTGAAATTGAGAAGTTGAACTTTATTGAAAACATAGGATTCAATAGTCTAATTGTGTCAGTCACAGAAGGATAAAATAACATAAGATGTAAGGGCTTAGATATTTCTCTGATTTCATAAATTTACGTACGGAGAATTTAGGCTCTGGAACATTAGACAATGACAGTCAGTTTGTAACTTTAGCAATTCGTTACATGCATTCATAGCAAATGGAAAAGAAGGCATGTTTTAACAAGTCATCTTAAATTTTAAGTAACATTTGCAAGAAAAATTAATTAATAGACTAATTAAAACTTATTTAATGAAGTAAAAATGAACATAAATTCCCAATCCTTTAAAATATATAGAAAATGGCTTGAATTCTTTGACTCAGGATTAATCTCAGCTAAAATGTTTACAAAGTTGAGACACTGCTGAGGCAAACCAAAGCTGAGAGTATTCTCCTACTTCTCAATATGGGGATGAGAGAAACATCACTTGTCACCTAAGTTTACACATTGGGCTAAGTAATTCCAGACTCCATCTGTACAGAACCAAGGACTGTAGCAGCACAGGAAACTCTGAACAGACAGAATATCCTATACAATGTCACTAATGTATCACTTCTCTCTATAGCTGGAACACTCCTTTTACTGGTAGTGTCGAACTTGCTGCTTTGGGAGCATGTGACCTCATCACCAAATTCCCAGGTGTCCACTGAAAGCCTGTACCAAAGTGTGGTTGAACTGTCACACTACACCTATGATCTTGCTTCAAAAGTGTTCATTGAATTTGTAAGTGGTGTACTTCCTTCAGGTTTCTATTATGAAGGTGCAATCATAAAATCCTACTTATAACACAGAGCTCATCATGAATCAAATTTTAAACGCAATAATTTAATAAATGAAAAAGAGGATATCAAGAAGTGGGGAGATTGGGAAGTTTCACGAAAACTTAGACTTGTAAAGAAAGCAGTAAAGATATTCAAGTTTTATTAATGAACTTTTTTAAAAAGCAAAATATTTTAATTTGAACCCCAGAAAGTATTGATTGGGTACACTGTGAATCCCTGTCTTTCATGAAGGGGACCTCGGAATTGGCATTCTCACTTAGCAGTTTGTAGAAATCTGTTGTCAGAGAAATAATTTGTAATAAATTGTGTAAATAGGGTAAAGTTAAACCTTGGAAAACCATGTTAAGAGGAAAAGACAAACCAATTCTGAGAATTGTTGTTTTTAATTTCCCATGGATAAATGCATCACTTAACTTGGATGACAGGTTTAGAAAAATTTTTTCCCTATTTCTAGTGAATGCTCTTGATTGGTTAGGACTAATCAATGAAGAAAGAAACATCAGTGCCAGGTTGAAAATATGGATCATATGCCTTTAGATTTGCAATGAATACATTTCTCTCTTGCCATTCTCACTCACTAGTTTTCTCAATTTCTTTCACTGTGTATTCAATACTCATTCTTTCAACAGTATACTATTTCTAGGAATCCACTGTACTCCTACAAATTTACGAGTTTTCATTATTGAAACTATAATTAATTCCTTCACTAAATACCATCTAATATTGCAGTGGCTTTCAACCTATGGGGAATAATTCCTTTGAGATTACAACATATCAGATAGTCTGCAAACTGATACTTACATGATGATACATAACAGTAGCAAAAGTACAGTTATGAAATAGCAACAAAAATATTTTCATGCAGGGGATCACCACAACATGAAGAACTATATTAAAAGGCCATAGCTTTAGGAATGTTGGGAATGATGGCAACCACTTTCTATAGACTAATGTATAAATATTAAACAAAACTTTTAAGAACTTTCCTTCCCTCATTGGTAAATACTTCCTTAGAATACAACTAGATTTTTGTGATTGATTTTGACATCATTAATGATTATAAACTACTTTTATCATACACACGAGTACTTAATAGTAAATATTTAATTTACCAATGCCTAGGTAAAAGAATTATGTATTTATGTGCATGAAGGACCAGAATAATTAAACTGTAGATGAATATACATACATTATTCTATAGCACACACTTCAAAATTATAAAGCAGTGATAGTTATTCTCCAGGTTTAGAGTATTTTTGTTAGTGTTTTATTTTCAAACAAAAGGGCAAAGAACAAGAGAATACTATAGAAAGTAAGAGTACTAGAAGGTAGAAAATTCTATTGCTTATCCAAAGAACAGAAAGTGTAGACAGTGTTTTCTTCATTACTTTGTTTTCTTTTATATAGTTAATATTTATTAAAGTGATTTATATCTACAAAATTCATTACTGATGTTTAAACTCTATTTATTGAATATTTACTCCATAGAAAAAAACCTTTTAATTTATTCTAGAATATGAAGTTTGGTAGGAGAACTTGGACACAGAACCTGATGTTAAACAACTGCCACACTGCCTCTATCTTCACTCCAGAAAACAGCGAACAAGTCCATGAGACAAAAGTAGGTTTCCTCCTGGTTGTCACAAGAGCAAATGAAGTAATGTACAGGATACTTGTGCTGTGTGTGGTTACTGGAGCCATAGCAGGTGTGATAATCACAGATGAGAGAAGGGAAGAAGAATAACAATCAATATATGGTTGATAGTTTCACACTAAGAAAAGTGCTTGTCCATAGGAAAGCAGGATAATAAACTGGCCATTCAGAGCACCATATTTTTACAGCACATTTCTTGTGGGGTTATTCTTTATATATCCTAGAAAGTTTAATATAACTTGGGCTTTCCTGGTTGACTATACATTTATATGTATGTAGAAAAGTAGGAAAGTTGCAGATACTGTAATGTTTATGAACTAATGATAATAATATTCTCTCCACTGGAAGAATATTACTTAATGACAATATTCATTTCTTTTTCCTTTTAAAGACTCTCTTAGATGTACTTCTGTTTCTTCATTGTTTTTTCTTGTATCTCAAGTGAATATGAGCTGAAATGGGAGTTTCTCTGCTTAATTTAAGTTAATCTTGATAATAACCTTTGATATAATGGTAACTGAACTTCTTAGTACCTATAATGTATACATTTATAATATCTTTTCTCCTAGTCTCTATAATAGCCTGAAAAATAATTTATACAAAACTTTGAATGTGTGCATGTCTCATATATATATATATGTATGTATGTATGTTTGTATATATATATACATACATGCATATATATATATATATATATATATAATCTATTTCCCCTTTCTGTCTATTACTACTAACTAGTACTCAACATAAAAACAGGAATAAGTATGAGTATAATAATAGTAAATGAATGAAGAGGAGATACAGGAAGAGGTGATTATTTGTTCAGATATACTTGTCTAGAATTCTCAAAAGCATTCTATTGACATTGCTTAATTTAATCCCCAAAAAAGATCTCTAATACACAATATTAATAATATCATAAAAAGTGAGGCTTCAGATGCTTTTATACAAATTTCAACACATGAATCCTGAGTAGAATATGAATCCAATATTTATTTACCTATCACATTCAATCCTAGTCCCTAGGTGGCAACATTTCAGACAATGGATTTTGCTATCAATTTTGACCCACATTTTTTTCTTCACATGCTTTATGTGTTTCCTATAAAATGTCCATGAGATTCCCCTACATTTAATTTTTATATTATTACCAAGACAGTAGAAAACAGAAATGGCACTGTGATATTCATATATTCTCTAGCAATGAGCACACACTTAAAAGGTCAACATTCTTTACTGGTATTAAAAATAACAGTGAACTATTGTTATGCAGTATCTGAGGAAAAAAAATGGGATGCTCTGCTAGAAGCAAGGAGAAGTTATCTATACTTAAGGCATTATAATTCTGAATGTCTTCTTTCTTTCCTTGTATTTCTACTTCAATATTTTACAGTGATAAAGCAGACATGCATATATTAATGAGCAATTGTTTAATGAGTGTGAAAATGATTTTTACCACTGATCTTGGACTATAGTATCATCTTTTTTGTATTATGAAAAGTCCATAGACACCTATTATGCTCGTGCAAACTTTGGTTTCCCATGGACAACGGAAGTTGAAAACATGATCAGTTTGACACTCACCAGAAATCACTGTTAAGGAAAACAACGATTCTACTTGAAGAAAAATATAATTTTGGGATAGAAAATTGTTATTCCTATATTGCAAAGAAGATTTTCTACATTCTTATTAAAAATGAATCAATACTGGAACTCTTGAGCTTTTTTCAGCCACCACATGTATTAATCCTGATATGTTTCACATAATTTAATGGGATATTTTTCATGATTGTCTAGTCAGAAGATCTCCTGAAAGTGACCATCAGTATTTTACAAGCCTGGGAGGAGCCTCTGAAGCACATGGTGGCTGCAATGGCTGCTCTTCCAGATGCATCTGATGTTATGCTGTCAAGGACAAAAGAGTTGGAGGAAAGAGTTCTAGGCCTTCTGGAGGGACTGAAGATCACAATCAGCAGGGTGAGTCCACTCATACTTCACATTCCTTTGTTTCTCTCCTGTGTCAAAGAGGTGATTTGTTTGATGGGATGTGAATTTTCAAAACTTCACTTCTGAGATATACCATATGTTGTGTACACACCCACACACACACACACACACACACGTATGATATATATCCAATTCATTGCATCCTTGCCTGTAAGGAAAGGCTGTTTATATATCCTACCTTCCTCAGGTTCTTTACTGAGAACCACACACACTAGTAATCTCAATAGAAAGTAGCTGGTCCTCATACTAACACAAAGATTACCTTTCATATAAGGTATTGATATTACTGAGTAATACAGATAATCATATAATGGTCCTGCCTGGAACTCCAAAACCATAACCTACTTAAGGAAATGTTTGATAGTTTCATAGGATTTGGGATATCAAACTATATTAGGAACAGGTTGAGTTTAAAGAAAGAAGAAAAAAACAAAAACAAAACAAAACAAAAAACAATGTTCTGCCGAAACCCATTAGTGTGAATGATGCCTGAGGAAACTGCTGAGAAAGTGGCAGCCCTTTTATCGAACTTTTGTCAAAAGCATGTGTACCATTCAAATGTCCAGATAGTTTCACTCATACTTGTATGAATATAACTTTTCTGATACCAATGACACAAAAGAATAAATCATATTTATTACCACATGATGTTTGCTTTCAGAGGCCTAATGCCTTCATAGTGCCTTAGCCCATATACTTGACAAACCTTCCCTTTACTAATACATTTTCTATCTAGCATAATACAACCTTTAATAGTTTTACAGAATGAGAATAATGAAATGGCTTAGTTTATAAATGGCTTCATTGCTGGAAACATATTTAACTCCAGAATCTACATAAAAACAAAAATATGTAGTAACTACTCCTTGCTATCCAAACATTAGGAAGGCAAAAAGATGGAGATCACTGGTAATTCTTTCAAAATAAGAGAAGCCATTGCAAGAGAATAAAAATAGAGAAAGATAGAAGCCAGCCCAGCAGTGGATGCTTAAACAATAATGACTTCTAATCTAATGCATGTGAGTGCATTCCTGCACATGCACCTTCCATGCATATACATACTTGCACACACAAGTTAATGTGAACAAGCATATTAATATGATCCTTTTCTTTCTGTGTTTAGGTTCAACCTGGAGCTGTTGAAAATGACTGTACTTCCTGGTATGGATGGTCAGATTTGCAGTCATCTGATGAAGCTACTCGCTATTTTGCTCTTAGTAACTTGTACCAATGTGTGCGCAGGGATACACACAAGGTTGACAATTATCTCAAGGTCTTGAAGTGCAGAGATATTCATAACAACAACTGCTAAACTCACATCCATGTTTTCTGTCACAGAGAAGGTCCTTGATAATCCAGACCTTCAAAGCTCTATTGTCTCTACCTCCTTTGTGCATTCCTGGGTTTACTGGATGTACTATTCAAAAAATTGATTCTTTGGAAATTTTAAAATCAAAATGAAGATTTGTCTATGTTTCATGGGTATTTAATGCAGAATTTAGAAATTATATTGGGATATTCATATCAAATATTCTCCATAAGTAAATTTAGTTTATGCAAGTCAAAAGAGTACTTGTACTAGTCAGAATGAGTGAAAATGACTTAGCATATTAGAACCAAAGCAAGAGTTTCCCAGTAATTAGTAGACCTATTTTTTCAAGAAGATGAAAGTTATGAATACAAACCTGGAGCAATGGCCACTTTCTTGAAGTCTCATCAAAGAATATAGTTGTTATACAATTGAAACATCATTAAACAATCATACACACACACACACACACACACACACACACGTAATTACAAAATTTCTCACTTTGTTTTCCTTCTTCCAAACATTGACGTATTGTCATATTCTCTTCTTGGTCTTTTTTTAATTAATTTTTTATCACATATTCATACACACACACACACACACACACACACACACACATATTCTCACTTGTTGCTGACACATATGTTTCAACAATGAACAATTGGTATTAGACAGCCAATTGGTGTGTTTTTCCTTAGGGAAACTATTTATTTGACCTTACTGTTCCTTAGCTGCCTGTAGTTCTTTGGTAGACTTGATACCTTTTTAAATATCCTATAGGCTGTTAGGATATATTCATGAAACATCTATGAGTTTCCCTAATAACTTTTTAATCTTAATTCTTTATAATGCCATCTTAGATAGATTCTAAATATTTTTTGGTTCTGTATTATTATGCATTTAACAGCACCTCATATCATATTCAACCTTTTTAACATCCCACACTCATGCCCCAATTATTAATGTCACAAATCGGGGAAGGCCAATTTCATATGGTCTTCTGATGTTCTGCCTTTTATCTCTTCTACATGTTAATGCTTGTGACCTTTCAGGACTCAGCAGTTAAGAATAAATGACAAATGGTGATAAATAAAGTGACTAAGGTTCAAGTAAATTCCTCTGAGAATCAGGGGTTTCTGTTGTGGGCACAATAATGTTATTCCCATACAACCAGTATCCATATATAAAGAGGCAGTTCTTTATCATGAGATATGCCCTGACGAGGGTCTGTTCTCTTCTTCCCAATTGTCTCATTGATGATGTCTCTTAGCCTCTGCTCTGGTCCCCTTAGCCTGAAAGCCTCTTAGTGCAGAAAACATTAGTTCACAGGATGCTTTCCTCTAACAGATGCAGGAATTTCATGAGCCATAGCACTACAGCAATAGAGTGACAGAAGTATTGGAACACTGCTGACCACTATAAACAAAACCTAAAGCACCACAAATAATACTGACATAAATCATTCAATGTATATTTGTCACTTCTTTGAGTTGTTTGGCTACAGTAATAACCTATTCTCATAAATATAGATATTGATAAGCACCTTAGCTTCTACATCATACTCATTACTAAGGCAATAGCAACTGTATTTCCCCCCACATCAGCACTGTGAATGTCCTGCTCACAGTTTTTTTTCTAAGCTCCCAAATAACAGTAGTAATTTCTACCTGTGGAGCTGCCATTGTCTATTAAGAGATCTTATTTTAAGTTTTGTTTATTTTATTTTACATGTGTGAGCCTTTGCTTGTATGCATTACCAGTATATCTGTGGGCCACATGTGTGGATAATATCTGAGGAGGGTATTGGATGCCCTAGAACTGTAGTTATGAGTGGCTCTAAGTTATGAGTAGCTCATTTGATTCCTGGGAAAAGAAGCTGTAACCTCTGTAATAACAATAAGTGTACCTTCCCACTGAGACATTTCTCATCAAATCCCTCCCTGCTGAGATTTAGGAATTTGGGAAAAAGATGAAGTAGAGAGCCTATAAAAGCCAGTGGCATTCAATACCATCAAGAAGAAAAGGAGTTGAAGACCCAATGGGGCTAATTCACATAGTAACTCACAGAGCCTATAGCAATGTGCACAGTTCTAAGCTATATGGGCTCCTAGGGCTAAGAGGCTAAGTGGACACAAGACCCCCATTAATACTGGAAACTATTTTCAATTAACAACTCTTTGCAGAGGAAAATTAGTTTCCTCCAGTGTAGTCTCACTGGGTTTACAAACCATACTCAAGATGTATCACATGTCTAAGACATAGAAGGACAACACAAACTGAACTCAATGGTATTTTTAAAAGGGTTTTATTCTCATAACACTTAGTTTTTGTTTGAGATTTTATTTTTAGTTCCTTATTTGTTTTCCTAAAGTTAGAAAGAAAGAAATGTTGTGTATTTGTGTGAGGGGACAGATTAGAGGGAACTGGAAGACTTGGAGGAGAATAGTATTCAGAATTCATAATATGAATAATCTATTTTCAATAAAAGTATAATTATTTTTTAATCTGATTTTATTCTTCAAAGCTTGTACCACATTGTTGCTTACCGCTTCCACTATGAAGCATGCACAATGCACAATCAAGTAGTATGTTCAGTGACAGCTCCCTGCAGCAATTTTAGAAGCACCTTCCAGTGGCACAAGAGCTATACCACAGAGAAAGAACATTTCCAGCATAATGTTAGACTTATTTGTCCAAATACTGCAACCAATAAATGAAACATTTTAAGCAATAGGGTCTTACCATCCTGCTCTGGAAGACAACCACTAGCAATGACAATAGTCTTTATCATTTTAAAAGCTTCTAGGGTAATGGTTCTCAATCTGTGGTTCATGACTCCTATGTGGGTTGAAAGACTTTCCCAGGGGTTGCACATCAGATATCCTGCATATCACATATTTACACTGCAATTCATAAGAGTAGCAAATGTACAGTTAAGAAGTAACAATAAGAAAAATTTTATGATTGGAGGTTTGTTACCACATGTTTGGAACTGTATTAAAAGGTCACAGCACTAAGATGGTTGAGAACCACTTCATTACAGGGTAGATATTTTATTTTATAATGTTTAGTCAAAGAAATTTAATTACTGTGTGCCAGTGAGACCAGATATTTACAACTATGAAAATGTATTAATTGTTGTTCAGCAGTCACCTTACATATAGAATAAAAATGATGTGTTTTTAAGTACTCACAGTATTTTTAGAGTATGTGTTTTTAGTGCTATATTCCTAAACAATACTGTTTAGGAAGGGAAAACAACACGGGAATTAAAAGAAGAGAAGTGTATTGGAGGACAGAAACTTAGATTGTTTCAATGGGAAGAGAAACAGAAAGACAGTGTTTGCTTAATTTCTCCTTTTGAATTTCTGTATTGTTACCCTTTGCTTAAAAATTATATCTACAAAATGCACTGCTAACATACCTATTCATTCACTATTTCACCCTAAAAAATTAAATCTTTCCAATACTTCTATGCTTCAAAGTATGTTAGGAGAGCTTTGACACAAAACCCTGCCTCTATCACTATGCCAGGAAATGGAACAAGTCCATCAGACAAAAGTAGATTTTCTCCTTTATTCTTACAAAAACAACTGAAGTAATGCACAAGCTGGTTGTGCTGGGACCATAGCATATGTTGTAATCTCAGGTACAAGAGAAGTGAAGAAGAAGAAGCAAGAGAGATAATTACTTTATACAGATGACAATGCACACTCTAAGACAAATACTTTCTTGACTCCCATGGGAGGCCTGCCCCTGTTTGTAGGTGCAGGAGCTGATAGTGGGTGAAAGGGGATAGATGGGAGGTGGTGTAAGACAATGGGAAGAGAGAGGGCAGGGAAACTGTAGTTATTATGTGACATAAATGAAAAAATTAATATCAAAGGAAAACAAAGCACACAAAAAAAGACAAAAAGACAAATGCTTGATCACATGATATCAGGTTCATAAATTGTCAATGGAGAGCTATAGAGTGCCATGTTTAGGGTGCTTTTTTGGGAATCATTGTTAATATTGTCTGGAATGCTTTAATCTGAACTGGACATCCCTTGTTGAATACATGTTTATATGTATGTGGAGAATTGAAGACACAGTAGTGTCATGATATAATACTAAATGTTATTCATATGACTGTATTATTCATTGTCTTATTTCTTCTTCATATTCAGGTCTCTCTTGTTCCTTTTTGTCATTATTTGTGCAGTCCTCCATGGCTGCTCTGCCTTGTATTACACCTCAAGTGATATAATAGGTGAAAGAGGAACCCTCTCTATACATATCTTGTTTCTGATAACTTATGCTTTGACGCAGACTGCATACTTAAGCATTTAAAGCAAAATTTCATGGTCTCTTCTCTCGCTGTACCTGTTGTAACCTAAATACAATTCACTTGTTACTTCTTAAGTGTATATCTCACACACGTAATCTACTTCCTCAACTTTATTACTAGAACCAAAAACTGGTACACAAACTATGCTCACGATTAAAGTGTGCATATAAAAATAGCATATGGAGGAAGGGGTCAGCATTTGCTCAGGTCTACTTATCTAGAATCCTTAAAGGTTGTTCATTGGCACCAACTCATTTAATCCTCATAAAAGCTTCCAAATACACGGCATTAATAGGACTATAAAGAAGTTAGGCTCTGGTTCTTTAGAGAGTTTATATAGAGATTATAGCACATGAATCCTAAATGGAATATGAATCTGAAATTTAATCCCTTAGCAGAAAAGATTCAGGCAATAGATTTTGCTATCATCACTTGGCCTGCCTTTTTACCCCAACAGGCTTTACAGGTTTCCTATAAAATGTCCATGAGGTTCCCTCAGTACTTCAATTTCCTTACCAATGCTGTAGCTAAGAGACATGGCAGCAAGCAATATAAATCAGAGATGATATTCAGATATTTTTCTAACACAGATCAAAGACTAATCATATCAAAATTCCATTTTTTGTTTCACTGATATTGGCATTAAAAGCCACATTAAGCCATTGTCCTTCTCCAGTGCCTATCAAAAGTTGGTTACTTGGAACAAGTAGAAGTCATCTATACAGAGGACACTATGATTCAGAATGCATCACTTTCTTCAATGTATCTCTATTTTAATATTCAATAGTTGTATAAAAACACAAGTACTGAACAGTTGGTTCATTAGTGTGAAAATGATTTGGGCCACTGACCATTGACTTTGTTGGCATCTATTTTATCTAAAAAGAGTCCTGTAGGCACTTACTATTCCCAAGACATATTTGGTTTCTCACAGACAACAGAAGCAAACAGAAAGAATAGTCTCACCTAGAGTTCAGATTGTAGCAGGTACATTGAAAGCAAAACAAGGTCAGTTTGACATTTATCACATAATAATTTTTAAAACCTATTAATTTTTTCTTTGAGTAAATTGCGATTCTTTAAAAGAAAATTAACATTTCTACAGTTCACACAATGTATCAAATAGATTTTCTATGTGCTTATTAATGTTGGAGCTCACCACCTTCATGCAGCCACTACATATATCTACTCTGCTGTGATTTACTCAATTTAAAGAGACTTTCTTTAATGACTGACTAGCCAGGGTACCTAAGGTGACCATCAGTGTTTTACAAACCTGGAAAGAGCCTCTG
Source organism: Phodopus roborovskii (assembly GCF_943737965.1). NCBI lineage: Eukaryota > Metazoa > Chordata > Mammalia > Rodentia > Cricetidae > Phodopus > Phodopus roborovskii. The sequence continues at coordinate 32,602,950 of NW_026126482.1, read as the reverse complement.
AAGTACGTGATGCCTACACTGCCTGCTCTTCCAGAAACTGTCAAGAGCAAAGAGTTGGAGGAAAGAATTCTAGGACTTTTGGAGGGATTGATCACCAGGGTCAGCAGGATAAACCCATTAGCTCTTCACATTCCTTTGGTTATCTCTTTCCCCAGAAGATAATATCTATTATTTGAAACAAATTTTCTTAGACATTTGCAAAAGTGTAGTTTAAGTGACCAATTCTTTCACAAACTTGCCATTAAGAAACTGCTGCTTGTAAATGCTACCTTTCCAACTTCTCTAGAAATGTTGTATGTGATTGAACTTGCTTTAAGAACTAAAGCAAGAGATTCCTAGATATCTGTAGGTCTTTTCTGCCAAGATGATGGAAGTCTGGGCATAGGTTATGAATACAAGACTCTGTCTGTCTGCACATTTTTATGCCTAATGGCAGGCAATAAAAAGGCTAAAATTCTATTCTAGTGTTCCATGCCTTAAAATCAGCATGTTTAAACAGTATGAAATCATTAGAATATATGCATGATTTACTCATATATTTCTTTTGTTGTTGTTGTTGTTTTTATTTTTATTTTACATATTGAAACCAGTTCCCTCTCACTCCTTCCCTCCCTCTCTCTTTCCCTGTCTCCCACCCTTCCACTCCCCCAGACCACCCTCCCCTCTCACCCACCCCCCATTCCACATGTAGGGTGATGCCTTCCTGGAAGGGTCATCTAAATCTGTCAAGTAATTTGGAGTAGGGACTAGGCCTTATCTCCTGTCTCTAGGGTAAGGGAGTATCCCTCCATGGGGAATGTGCTCCCAAAGTCCTTTTGTGCATCAGGGATACATCCTGGTTCCACTGTCAGAGGTCCCTTAGACTTCCCAGGCCTTCTAACTGAGATATATGTTCCGGGGATTTGAATCAGTCCCATGCTGGAATTCCAGCTATCAGTCTTGTTAGCTCCTCCTTGTTCAGGTCAGCTATCTCTATGTGTTTCTGTAGCTTGGTCTTTTCCTCCTTCTTTGCATCTGGATTCCAGTTTGGCTAGTGTTTATTTGTGAGTGGGGGGTGGGCAGTGAGTGGAGATAGAACTAAGAGAATGAGAAGGGGAGGAGAGGAAAGCATGTGGGACTAGGAAGATTGAGTCAGGGGAGGAATAGACGAGAGAAGAGAGAGAGACAGAGACAGAGAAAGACCATAAAAGAGGGTTCCATTATAGGTTTGGAGAGAAAACTGAATCTAGAGAAATGTCCAGAAACTTACAAGAGTGACCCCAACTAACAATTTAAGTAACAGTGGAAAGGCTACCATAAATGGCCTTCCCTGATAATGAGAATGATGACTAATTTATCCACCATCATAGAGTCCTCATCTAGTAGCTGATGGAAACAGAAACAGACACCTACAACTAAACACTGAGCCAAACTGTAATCCAAATGCAGAGAGGGAGAACAAGAATAGGCTTCAGGAATACATAGAGACAGCTGACCTGAACAAGGAGGAGCTAATGGGCCCCCAGACTGATAGCTGGAAATCCAGCATGGGACTGACTCAGACCCCCTGAACATGTGTCTCAGTTAGAAGGCCTGGGCAGTCTAAGGGACTTCTGACAGTGGAACCAGGATGTATCCCTGGTGCACAAAAGGACACTAGGAGCATGTTCTCCATGGAGGGATACTCTCCTAACCTAGAGGCAGGAGGGAGGGCATAGTCCCTACTCCATATTACTTGACAGATTTAGATGACCCCTCCAGGAAGGCATCAATCAACATATGGAGTGTGGGGGGGTAATGGGATCGGAGGGTGGTTGGGGGCATGGGAGGGTAGAATAGAGGAAGGAGGGACAGAGAGGGAACTGGCATCAATATGGAAAATAAGAACAATAAATAAAAAATATTTAAAAAAAAGAATGTCCCTCATGGTGATATGGGAGTTTGAATAAGACTGTCCCCAATAGTCGCACACACGCGCATGCACGCGCACGCGCGCACACACACACGTGCACGCACACACACACACACACACACACACACACACACACACACACACTTCCCTGTCTGGTTGGTGAGACTGTTTGGTAAGGATTAGGAGGTGTAGTATTGAGGTTTAATAAGGATCAGGAGAAACAGACCAAATAGATGTTTATTCAGGGTGAAATAACTTACAATGTAGACAGATAAACACCAGCAGGTTCCTGGTCCCAAGGATGCCTCCGGATGGTCTCTTGTCCCTGTGCTGCAAGCAAGAGACCTCCTGGAGCCTCTTACTCAGACTTAGTCCCCCACCCCCCGATAACATCTGTCCCTGTCCCCACCCCAATGGGCATGATCTGTGCCACAGGTTTAGACAAAGTGAATATCTTACTACAGTGTAGCATAGTTTGAAATTGTTTGTCACTAAGAGTAGGCTTTGAGGTTTCAAAATCCTATGTCATTCCTAGCTATCTGCCGTGTAACCTGTGGATCAAAATGTGAATTCTCAGCTACTGCTCTAGCTCCATGCCTGCACACTTGTTGCCATGCTCCTTGTCAAGATGGTAATAGAATTTAATCGTCTGAAACTGTAATAACCCATTTTTTCTATAACTTGTATTGCTAATCCATAAGAATGTAGCTAAGACATTGATATAATACTGCTTATAAAGTCACTAGGGGCCAATTTAAATTCCTCTGAGTATCAGATGCTTCTGTTTGTGTGTACTCTAGGGTTGACCACACACATTTAGCATCTACACATTAAGTTAGTTATTTATCAGGAGATAGGCCATGGCTAAATTCTCCTTTCTTCTACCCTCATTGGCCATTTGTGGCATCATTACCAGTTCCTGTTCTACTTGTGTCTTCACCATGAACCCACATGGCCATCCTCACCCAAAAACTGGTAAGCTGTTTTCTATAAACTGACACAGGCATCACAAACAATACAGTCCTTCTGTAGTAGGCTGACAACAACAGATCACTGCTGGCCTTTTCCTAGATTCTCTAATAATTCTCTTTTTTCTTCTATATTACAGATGAAAAATGGATCCTAAAGCCACATACAATAGTAAATATTCACTAGAGAAATGCAAAACACTTCTTCCCTTCTTTTTAATCCTAGAGTAAATTTCTCTGTTGGCCAAAATCTGAAAGTGACATTTTTATCTGGACTTAAGAGATTACTATCCCCAAGAAATCAACTGTATATTCTACTTGTTAAATTTGGAGAGAAATTATTTGTTTAGGGTAGTTCAGCTTGTTGACTACCCCAGCAAAATCTGAGATGGGGACTAATATCACAGCTTCTCCTCCTTCCAAGAAAATGGGATTACAGACTTTCTTTATATCATTCATAGAGTTTTTGCAGGTATTTGTAGTCAATGAACAGTAAAGGTTAACCAAGTTAACATCCTCAATACAGCAAGTGGAACAGAAGAATAGTAAAGAAGGAATGAATAAGTGACAGGTTGTGAAGGATAAGAAAACCTGAACTTCTCTCTCTCTCTCTTTCTTTCTCTCTCTCTCACTCACTTACTCAGTTAGTGTGTTTGTGTATGAGAGAGTAAGAGAGAGATCTGTGTGAGTTACATTTTTGTATATGTGGATGCATGTCCTTATACATAAGCATACACAGGTATGTACATGCATATTGAAGTCACTGTTTCATGCCAGGTCTCTTTTTCTATGGTAATCTATTTTAGTTTTGAGACCCTTTAAGAAACTCTTTCTCTGCTTTGCCAGCTCCATGGATATAGATAACAACTTTCTTGCCTAACTTGTGTAGGTGCTAGGTATCCAAAATTGGGAAATCATGCCTGTAATACATACACATACATTTGTCAAAGAGGGTTATCCAGTTGTGATGGGGCAACTCTTTAATCCTGGTACTCAGGAGGAGTCAGATGGAAACAGCTATGGCTGTAAGATATAGGGTTTGCCCATCAGTCCACTGCACCTTTTCTATAGATGTTAGAAAAGATTTTGTTTGTTTCTTTGCTATTTGCTTTTATAAGCTAAAGCATTTTTTTGTGAAGTTTGACCTCCTGCAGAGAAGTCAGAATGTACTTTTGTCTTAGTTTAGAAATTCAATAGAGAAGGTCAGACAGACTTCTCATACAAATGGGTTTCAGAAAGAAACGGAAGGGGGACAAAGAATATTCATTGGGTAAAATTTACTTATCCAATCACAACTGTATAATCCTCTTTTAAAATGTATGTATACATATGTATGTATTTTAGCAAGCTTTCAGTGGTAGGCTTTTATATGGTTCTTCAAAGGCCTTTAGTGTTTGCTTATCCTGCACATATTCTTCTACTACCCTGACCTTCTCTTCCTGAACCCATTTAATTCTTCCTGTTCCTCTATTCCCCTTTTTCTCTCCTTACGATCTGTGTTCTTACCTAACCTGTTAGCAGCAAGTGAAGGACACATTAGCAATACTCTTGCTGAGGAAGGCCATTAAAAACACAAACCTCTGGTCAGCCTGGAGTTCTTTTTGTCTACATAACTAATATTATAAAACACACAATAATATTCAATGTATGTTGTAATCCCATGCTGCAAATACTTCAGAAGACATATTGAAAACTGTGTCAGAATTTTAATATAAGCAATAAAGTTTGGGGGGTAGTGGTTATAGCTCTGTTGAAGTCTCCAGAATGGAGTCTAGGGTCAAATACTTGCTCAGATTCCAGGGCAGGCATGTGGTATATGCTTTTACCCCCAATCCTTGCAGTGAGGTGAGTCTGATCACAGTGACTGGACTTGACAGCCAAGATAATCATTAAGAGACCTCCTTAACAAAGTGAACAGTAGTAGTAGAGGACATTTAATGTTTACTTCTGGTCTTCATTGGCACACATACATGCATAAGACATATACATATACAAACACATAATACTACTATTACTACTAGTAGTAGTAGTAATAATTAAAAAATTAATCACATCAAAATAAAAAACCTCCAACATTTTACTTTACCAATTTGTCAATATGCATATGTATATGCAAATGACAAGCTTTCCTCTCCTCAGAGGACCAGAAAGAATATCCCTGCATTCCAATCACATGTGCCAGTCCATTACAAATTTTCCTCAACTCTGGCTTAGACTAAAACTATTCATGCTCAAGTTGACCCAAGAACCCAAATAATGAGTTTCTGTGATTTTCATTCAACCTAGGAAAAATAAATTGCTATAGAGAGTGGGTTTCTTTTCTTTACCTTCTGGCAAATCTGTGGTAGAGAGAGATCTTTTCTTTACCTTCTGGAAAATCTGTGGTAGAGAGAGATATGTAATTTCTTTTGTTCATACCTGGGACAATCCAACAATTTATAAAAGGTGGTAAGACACAGTCCACATTATATCTAAGTGGGACTGTGAGTTAGACTAACTGGTCCCTTCCTGAGCTTTAGGGAACATGGGCTCAGATTGTCCTTGCTGTCTACTGCAGGCACATTGTGCATGGGATGGAGAATCCTCACACATATTTAATGTGCCAGAGCTTCTTATCTCTTTTTAGATCTCAGGTTGAGATTCTAACAGTTACATATCCTTTAAGGACATTAAAATATGTAAGTTGAAAAACTGGTAACCAAAGAATGGGGCATGTGGTCAGTGTTCAGAATATAGCCTCTTCAAATCAAAAGTCAACAGAAGGAAGAATGTTATAGTAGGAGATGCACTGGCATATATGACAACTAAAATGGTAAAGTTTGGTTGAGAAAAAAAAACCTGACAAAGGGGGATCAATAGAAGATAATTTGGGCAGGATTTCCTTTGAAATCTAGCTAGTCCTAGGGTGGACACTTATCTCTGCATCATTCTGTTCTGTGAACTTTTCTTCCTTGAAATAATTACACTGAAAATTGAAAGAACCATTGGATATATGCTTTGTACCACATTTTTGGAGTTTTACCTATGGGTGTAGTCTAAGCCAATCTTACATAATGTGGGAAATGGGAATCTGGTAAGGTTAAAATTTCTCATTCTTTCTTCTAGGCCTTTCCATACACAGCTTTGGTGAATAGCCCGCAGACAGAACACGTTAGAAGTCATAAGGAAATACTGGATTTGGTGGAGTGGAATGGGCTCTGATTCTTCGTGTGTCCTTACTGGAATAAGCACTAACTCCACTATTTCCACCTAGTCAGCAACATACAACAATGAGGAAACAGAGCCTCAGGCAGAACGATGATAGAAAACAGACAACTAAATAAATCAGTGTCTCCCATCCAAGCTAAACTCTTTTACTTACTCTCTGGAGGAAACAGTTGATACATGTTTAGTCCTATTTTGTATTGTATTAGAACTTGTGAAATTTTTATTATCCCCATAGATGATGAATCCCTATGACAATTTGTACTTTCTTGTCTAGCCACCATCTGTAAAATTTCTATTATATATTTCAAACTTCTATATTGCTTACTGTTTAGGAAATGCATGTGAAGATAATCCATACCACCAGAAAAGCCAGGAAACAAGAAGAACACTAAGAGAGACATACATGGTCACCAGGAAAAGGCAAGATCTCCCAAGCAAATTGGGAGCTGGGGGAGGGGATAGGAAGTTAGGAAGAAGAGAGAGAAGGGGAGAGGTGGGCATGTTGGAGCAGGAAGATGAGTCTGGGAAAGAATAGAGGAGAGCAAGAAAAGAGATACAATAAAAGAGTGAGCCATTATAGGTATTTTTAAAAAATATATTTTATTTTATTATTTTTTATTTTACATGTTGATCCCAGTTCCCTCTCCCTCCCTTCCTCCTTTCCTCTCTCTCTCTCTCTCTCTCTCTCTCTCTCTCTCTCTCTCTCTCTTACACTTTCTTCCTGCTCACATGCTTCCTGACCACCCTTCCCTCCTATCCCCACTAGAGAAATATTCAGAGGTCTACAAGGATGATCCCAACTAACTAAGTAATAGGGAGAGTCACCTTAAATGCCCTTCCCTGATAATGAGATTGATGTCTACCTTATATGTCATCCTGGAGCCTTCATCTAGTAGATGGAAGCAGTAGCAGACACCCACAACTGAACACTGAGCTGAACTCTTGGAATCCAGGTGCAGACAGGAAGAAGTGATGAGCAAAGGAGTCAAGACCAGGCTAGAGAAACCCATAGAAACTGCTGACCTGAACAAGGGGGAGCTCATGAACTCCAGTCTGATAGCTGGGAAACCAGCATAGGACTGACTCAGATTCCCTGAATGTGGTGTTAGTTGGGAGGACTAGGCAGTCTATGGATCCTTTGGTAGTGGATCAGTATTTATCCCTAGTATATGAATGGACCTTGGGAGCCCATTCCATATAGAGGGATACTCCCTCAGCCTAAACACATGGGGGAGGTTCTGGGCCCTGGTCCAGACTTTGAAGACTCCACATGGGAGGCCTCACCCTCCCTGGGGAGAAGAAAAGGGATGGGATGGGGCTCTGTGGGGGGGCAGGGGAGGATGGGAGGGTGCTGGAACTGGGATTGATATGTACAATAAGCTTGTTTCAAATTTAAATTTAAAAATTATATATGACAAAGTGAAGGACAATGAAATCGGGAGTTAAAGAATTTGTAAGATACCCAGCATGCATGAGAAAAGCTATGCTTGAAGTTATAAATTTACTGTGTAAAACTTCAGTGTCTGGGTTCAGTTTCTCCCATAAGATTAATTGGAAGGGGAGGCATATGAAACCCATAATTCATATGTATTTTTGGTACTCTTGTTGACTATATACCACAACTAAATGCGTAGACCATTCTCTTTAAGAAACTACATGGTCAAAATCTTTTCCCAGTCTGTGGGCTGCCGTTTGGTCTTGTCCACTGTGTCCTTTGCCTTACAGAAGCTTCTAAGTTTGAAGAGGTCCCATTTATTAATTGTTTCTAACCCTAACCCTAACCCTAACCCAGATGCAGATGGAGAGGACAAGGCCATGCAGCAGAAATACATACAGACAGCTTACCTGAACAAGGAGGAGCTAACTGCCACTAGACTGATAGCTGGGAAGCCAGCATGGGACTGACTCAGGCCCCCCTGAATATGGGTCTCAGCCAGAAGGACTGAGCAGTCTAAGGGACCTCAGACAGTGGAGCCAGGATGTATCCCTGATGCACAAAAGGACTTTGTGAACATATCCCCCATGGAGGGATAACTGCCTTAATCTAGAGACAGGAGAGAAGCCCTAGTCCCTAGTTCACATGACCTGTCAGATCTACATGACCCCAACTGGATGGCATTCCCCTACATATGGAATTGGGGTGGGGGGTTGGGATGGGAGGGTGTTTAGAGTGCATGTGAGAGGGCAGAGAGGGTAAAAGGGAGGGAGGGGGCTGGGGAGAGGGAGGGAGGGAGAGGGAACTGGGGTCGACATGTAAAATAATAAATTAAATTAAAAAAATGCTTTGACTCCAAAATTTAATTTGAAGGACAAGTTACTGGGGAAAAGGATTTCTATTTTTGTTTCCACAGAAAATGAAAAGATGTGGATTCCTTCCAGACTAATGTGGTTTGATCACGCCAGACCGCCTGAAACAGAGTACAAGCTTATCCGACATTCAAAACAGCTGGACAAAACATCCCTACAGACTACAGCCAGTATATCTGAATCTTCTTCAAATCCCCCCAAGACAGGGCCCCTTACCAGCAGGAAGTAGTTTGGAAAGAACGACGCCCAAATTCCCAAATATTGTGTATAAATGTTTGTTTTCATTTAATTGGACTTTGTTATATAAAATTAAATAAAATAAAAAAAATCTAAAAAAATAACAGTTGTGGTTTTAATGAATGACTCTCTGATATAATTTAAGACCAACCTGGTAAGAAGAAACCTGTGTTTTATATTCTAAAACAATGCAAGAAAGTGTGCCCAAGAAAACATAGGCATCAGCAATGCTAGTATAATAAGAGTTTTGAGAAATGGACATGATATGCCTGTCAATGTACCTTACTAACATTTATTTTTCATTCTGTAGAGTACTTAAACTTTCTCTGACTTTGTGGAAACATTTTACAATCTTTGCTGATTTCTGGAAACAGATTCATGGTTAAAATGCAAAGAACAGTTGATTAACTATGACTGCATCATGGTGACTCAATACGGGAAAAGAATCACATGCATTGACTACATTCTGAAAACCTAGGAAATGTTGCAGAAGACGTGACAGAAAGAACATAAGAAGTAAGGGAAAGGTATCAAGAATGAGTATGCTTTTTTCTGCTAGCCAAGAATATGAATCATTTCAGGACAAAGTCAACTTTGATGACTTACAAAATATTTTGAATGATAGAGATACTATGGCCAAAAACAATATTTGGAGAGGAGGGGTATGGTAATGTTAAAGAGGATATAGATGATCATTGAAGAGCAGAGAATGACTCCCTCACCTAGATATTGCTCCCCTTTGCCTCTCAGCTCTGCTTGTCCGCAGGGCTGCTGTTTGTATATATATATAGGAAGTAAGCGTTCAGTAAAGGCAGAACTCATGTGAAGCAGCTTTCTAGAGTTGGTGAGGATACTAAGGAGCAGCTTCTTAGAGATGCAGCAAACTCTGAGTCAACCATGTTCCTGTAAGTAGCCCTTTAATCATGTTCCTCTAAGTAAGCTTAATAGATGAACTATTTCATCAAGAGGGTTTGGAATAGGGCTCACAATCTTTGGTGTCATTGGTGCCATATCTGTTATAAACTGAAATTTATTCATGCCTCATATGTAAACACCAACACAAGAGAACAGGGGAATAATTTTCTAGCATGTAAATTAACAATAATCTTTGAGGACTGTGGTTCTCTTTAGAACTCTCCCTGTGATCAAGAAACACGACACCATCCCAAGACATTTTATTTTGTCTTAATAATATGATGCAAAACAAACAGGGGGAATTTTTACAAATATCTAATGAAGATGCTGTTGAATACCTTCCTGAACAAGTTATTACCTAACTAAAAATGACCAGCTACCAAAATTGAGAAATCAGACTTCATTGAGAACACAAAATTCAATGATGTAATTGTCTCAACTGCAGAAGGTAGAAGTTACAATCTTTTGGTTCCTGGGTCTCTTACTTCTGTTTGATCACTTGAATGAACCTGAATAAATTTTTAGTTATAAAGCCTAATGCAGGTAATGACAGAAGATTTGTGTCTTTAACCAATTCAATACAAGCCAAGTCTTGTAGCAACAAAGGAATCAAGCTTGTGTTAACAAATTACCTTTTCTTTGTAGATTGTATTTTCATGTAAAATGAATTGATGACAGCCAAAATTTATTTTATGAAACGGAGAATTATTTGCTATTTTACTTTATCTTATACTGTAAACACCTATAATAAGCATGCTACATGAAGCAAACACTTTTTAATTTTGAGATTATATTTGAAACATTTCTCCCTTCCTATTTTCTCCAAACCCTCCCCTATATTCTTCATTGCTCTCTTTGAAATTATGGCCTCTGTTTTCATTAATTGTCATTACATGCAACATGTGTATTTATATTCATATATATTCCTAAATATATGCTACTCATTCTATATATTGTTAGTTGAATATAAGATTATAGAGTTGACCATTTGATATTGCATAAACAATTGATGCACTCTCTCCTGGGAAGACTATTTCTCTTATTCATTCTCAGATTCTTTAGTTGGCTGTCACTCTTTGTGCAGGTATAAATTCTTATTTGCACCATGCTTTAGGGAAATTAATTAAAGTAATGAAACTAACCATTGCTTTCACACTGTAGCTAAATATTGTTTTTATACATTACATATTACACAGATTTTTTTTAATATTTCAGGATTTACATTATTGTTATTCAGCTATTTTTTCCAGGCACAAATCATTAGCATTGGACTACTCAAATGCTAGATATATGTTTGCTATATTTGTGAAAGGTTGTTTGAAAGTTAAGTTCCTACAAAATATACTTTGTGTTTTATAAATTGTTTAGGAGGGTCACAAATGTTCAATGTAGTAGAAGTAACATTCCCCAGGGAAGATCACACCAATTGGTTATCAAATACCAAATGGTAAACCCTGAAAACATATATACAAGTAACATTATACAGACTGAATGGGTCATATTTAGAAATTACATTACAACAATTATAACTTTTTCAATTTAGTAAATATCTGAATGAGTATATTCTAATAACATTGTATATAGTAAAAAAGAGAGACGAGATTCTAACAAGGCACTTACATGTTTCATTCCTTTGAATATGTAACTATCGATATGTTAGAGTTCTGTCTCCAATCACAAATTAAGCAACAAATTGATTAAAGCATCACTGATCATTTTTCAAATATTTTTAAAGAGAAGTGCTTTATAGTACAGGAAAACAGGAAATCAAGTCTTCTAGGCAGTGCTGTCTAGGATGTAATGTTGTCTAGGATGTCTATAATCAAAAGAAAAGGCAAAATGTTGATACTTCTAATTACTAAGAGCGATCTAGGGTGGCACAGAGATGTGTTCATAGATGTCTCTGCCACACACATGTGTAGTGAAAGGTGACAGGTGTCCTGTCCACTCTGTGAAAAGGTGAAGTGGCAAGTCTGTGGTGCTGGTGAACTGACTCTCTCAGCAGTTGTGATAGGACTGTGGGAAAATCACTTGTGCATGCTAGCCTTATACAGTCAATACAGTTTGATGAAAATTAAAAATTGTGATTATGCACAAATCAATTTCAAAGAAAAAAAACAACAAATGGCTTGTTAAAATGTCAAATACAAAAGATAATCATTGTGATCTTGCAATTCCAGGATGTGACATCATTTTTATGATAGGATGCTCTTCATTCTTATTGTTAGTAATCCAATAGTCGTAAGTCTATTCTCATCAGGCATGAAGATAAAGCAAACAGAACTGTGCTCCTTGTACAAAATGCTGGAATTGGATATTTAGTTTATAAAATTATGAATTCCTAGGTGATGATATAAATTTAAGTGAGCATAAATTTCCAAGCTATGAAAATATACAGAGGACTAAATATTGTGGATCACTATCAATGTAAGCTCCAATTGTTTTCAAAGTTGGAAAGTACTGCAAGAGCAAGTCAAAGGTGTGGAAGTCGCCCAACTCTCCAAATACATATTGGGGAAATATGACTTATATTTTAACATTGGACAAAGTTTATGGCTCATTGCAGTTATACAGAAGCAAAGCATGCAGCCTGGGGTCCTCAGAACTGATAGTGCTCACTAGACATTTTAATTCATATAACCTCTTTTGAGAGAATAATCTGGATGTGATTTTTCTCTTTATAACAGGGATGCTTCAGCTTCTGCTAGTTTCAAACCTTCTCCTATGGGAGCATGCAGTCTCTGCACCCATGTGCCTTGCCACAGAAGGATACACCGAGTTGCCCATTGAAGAACTCTTTGACCAGACAATTGTTGTGGCTCAGTATACCTCTAACCTCACCAAACAAATGTCTGAGAAGTTTGTGAGTACTTAATTTTTTTCAGATTTCTTCTCTAAAGGGCTCTTCGAACATTCTATAGATTAAACCAGAAAACATCCTGTGCAAAATTTCAGATAATATATCCTCATACCTTCATGGGATTAAAAATAAAGTATCAGATATTGAGAAATGGTACAGGAAGAATGAGAAATTTGATGAGATTGCAAAGACTCTTAAATATTACAATAATTTAAAATAATTGGTTAAACAAATAGTTTTTATAATTAGTCAATTTGATATTTTTTTTAATAAAAAGTGACTGTCTCTCAACCCCAATTTATGACAGCAAGTCTTCAAAGTGAGTATAGTCATGTATGGTATGTTCAGTCTCCATGGTCATTTTTCACTTAGCAGATGTAGAACATAAGTGAACTACATTGCAGAGATTGTGTGGAGGGAATAGAAATGACCTAATATGAAGCTGTATAAAGAAAAAAGAAAAGAAAAAACAAACAACAAAAAGCTGTTCAGTTTGATTCAAGTGCTGAGAATGGTTGACCACAGAGTTCCAGTGTCAACTTTCTAACAACATAATGAGCACTGGTTTAGAAAGGAAATATGTTCTCTTTGTAATGGAGATGCAGGGAAAACAAAGATGATTTCAATACAAAGTTGTGAATCATTAGAATATATCCATGGATTTGTAAGGAATATGGACTTCCATTGTCCCTTTAACAGTGCTTGGTTTACTATGTCTTCTTCATTTAAAGCTTTCAATTTTGCAATACCCCTGCTGTAATAAGCAAGTCACTTAGACAGGATTCCTTCAAATGAAGTAACAAGAGTTAAACTGTCTGGAAAACCTTGACTTTTCTGGTACATGATTTGGTTCTGTATAACTGCAGTGTTGAATAAGACCTTTCCATTGTGAAAATGAAGGTAATGATTACATTGCCTCAACACATAGTGTAAGAATTAGATGACTTCTTGAATCTTTGGCTTTTGTAAATTCAATGATTGCCTGTAGAAAATACTATATTTTAATAAATACTTTAAGTAAGATCTTCAATTGATCATATATAAACATTACATAATACTTTTGTTCTTCAGTAATACTTTGTCATATGTTTTCTTTAAAACATACTTTAATTAAAATATAATTGTATCATTTTTCTCCTTCCTCTTCCTTCAGCTACATTTCTCATGTGCTCCCCTTAATCCCTCTCAAATAACAACTTCTATAGCTATGATTATTATTTTGCTTTATACATATATGTATGCGTATACATATATATATATATATATATATATATATATATATATATATATATCACATAGCTTGTTTAGTGCATTTAGTGTTGTTTTGCTTATATGTACATGATTTCAACCACTTGGTGTGGTATAACTTTGTATTGTCCAGACATAAAGATTTGGTGGTAATTGAGAAACAGGTATGATTTCATAACACTTAAAACTAATATATCATTTTAGAAGAACAGTAAACTATAGTTTCATAAATATGGATACACAAGTTGTAGCAGTTTGAAATAAAATGCCTCTCAAAGGAAGTGGTACTATTAGGAGGTACTATTAGAAAGTGTGTCAATTTGGAAGTAGGATTTGAGGTCTCATATATGCTCAAGCCACACACATTGAGACATACCACTTCTTGTTATGTAACAGTCAAGAAAAAGCCAACATCATGTCTGTCTGCATGCACCATACTCTCCATCTGCATGCTCCTGACTATGATGATAATTGACTAAACCACTGAAAATGTAAGCTAACCCAATTAAATGTTTTTCCTTTATAAGTGTTGCCGTGGTCATTGTGCCTCTTCAGAGAAATAGAAACCCTACCTTAAAAATAAAACATGCAAAACCTGTAGTGTTTTAATGTGTTAGTATTTATATAGTTTTCTTTCCAAATTAATTTTCTGAAAGGGCAAAACTAACAAGAGAATAGCAAAGAGTGGAAACGTTAGGTGATTAGAAATTGAGTCTAAAAATGAAATTGTGTATCTAATGGGAAGAATATGTAAGTAGCTTATTTTGCTTCATTATTTAATTTTAGGTAGTGCTTATGTGTTATAAACTGCACATCTATAAAATACATTTATGTAATTACCATAGGTGCACTTATTTAATTCAGAAACTCAAATAAATTGAAATATTTTATTATTTCCAGGATGAAAGCTTTGCCAAAAGGCTGGTACACAAAGCCAGCAACTCCAGCACCTGTCACACTGCCTCCCTTGCTACTCCAGAAACCAATGAACAAATCCAGCGGACACACGTAAATATTTATTTCTGGTTGTCACCAAAACAACTGAAGCAGTGCCCAAAGTTTACTGTGCTTTAGTCTATTTTGAGTGTTTTATAGGAGTGGTTATAACATATGAAACAAAAAAGAGAAGAATGAATAGTCAAAAAACAATAGCATTATACAGTTTACAAATTAGAAGTTAAAACTCATGCTAGTGCAGACTGTAGCAGGTACATAAATGGCCTATACATAGGACACCTTTTTTAGCCAGTGCCATGCTTGTAGGATTGTACTTACTTAAGTTTCATGCACATGTGGGATAGATGCCAATACAATTGCATTTATTATAATAAAAGGTTCTTCCATTGCCAGCATATTTCTTAACTGACCAGAATGCCATTTCTTTCTGAACGTTAATACTCTCCTATTTCTGTTTGCTTTTCATTACTGTGCAGTCCTTCCTGACTTCTCTGCCTTCTCCTATGTTATAATTTGAAAACAGCTGAAAAAGAGGCTCTCTTCATACTGTATCATGTGCCTTAAACTAACCTCTATTTTGATGAGGTGTACTTATTTTGGAAGCTCTAATGTGTAATTGTTATGATCTATCCAATGTGACTCCCTGTCAGAGGAAATTTCAGTATAATTTAAACCAAACTAATATATGTACATATATAATCTGTTTATTATTATTTTATTAGTAGTATCTATCACTTAGAAATTATTCCCATTAATAAAAATGTGATTATAGTGAAGCAAGAAGAGAGGGAGGAAAGAGAGAACATTTCCTCAAAACTAGATACTTAAAAAAACACTCTATTGATACTGATATATTGAATCCACACAAAGTCCACTAAAACAAGATACCATTAGGATGATTATGAAGAGAAGCTCCAAAAAGTTGCATAGACTTACAGCACTTGCATATCCAACAAGAATTTGAAACTGTGTTTCAGTCACCTTAGGATATCAGTATCAACCATATGTAGCAATGCTCCCAGCAACCTGTTTTGCCATCAAAATCTGTTCTGCTTCTTTCCTTTATATTATTTTGCACATATATAGTACAATGTCTACTTGGATTTCTCCCTATTGTCCACTGTTATTATTACTAAGAGACACCACAGCAAATATTTAAAATTGGTGAGGAATATCATGTGTGATCCTGGCAAGGAACACACACTGGCTGCAGTGTGTGTGTGTGTGTCTAAAATACAATGAGATTTACATCAAAGTTGTTAAAGGCAAAGGTGTTCTTTTCTTGTATATGCCCATAAATGGGCTGGCTAGTTTTCCAGAAGTCAGGGAAATGAAGAAATGTAGAACATGAAAAGTCTACTTATGAATTGCTGTTTTTATTGTAGTTTTTAATGTCCTAGAACAATATAAAAGTTACAAGTATATATGAGTGAACAAATTTATCTTTTGGTATGAAAATGGTTTGTATCATTTGCCACTGATAATTCTGGTGTCCTTTATTTGAACAAGTACCTAGTCTCAGCAAAGCTTTGTTTTTCATAGACAAGGGAAATAACCTGAGTACAGAAGATCTGATGAGGAGTGCTGATGATAGAGTGTAGGGGTAAACAAAACAAGATCAGTTTGGGTTCTCAGAAAAAAAATTATTTATTATTTGCTTTTATTTTAGCAGAGTGTAATTCTGTGACTTAAAATTTGAATTTTTATAATGTGTCATTTACCAAAGCACTTTCTATATAGTTATTGACTACAGGTAGATATTATAATTTAGCATGATTGTACAAATACCACTTGTATCTACCATGTTGTATTTTAGTCATTTTTAACTTCATGTTTAACTATGATTGGTTAGTTAGTTAACCTTCTGAAAGCGATGATCAGCATTTCGCGAGCCTGGTATCACCCTCTGGAACACCTAGTGCATGCAGTGGCTGCTCTTAAAGGGGCCGGGAAGACCATGCTGTTGAAAGTCAAAGAAGTAAAGGAAAAAAATCAAGAACTTCTAAGGGAAATTAAGAAAATTCTTGTCAGGGTGAGTGCTCTTTCTACGTTTCTTTTTTTTTCTTTTTTCTCTTTTTCCTTTCATGAAAAAGTTATTTTATTGTAGTGAGAAATTAATCTAAAACTAATTTGCAACCTTTAAATTTACGTTTCTAACTTGTTCACAGCTTTGATAGTAAAGAATTGTGGGAAATTCTAGCATTCTAAGCTTCCTTAGATAGTTTATGCTCTTCGGGTTAAGACATGTCACCTGAGTAAAGTTTTAATGAGCTCAAGATGTATATGATCACAATGACAAGATGCACATGGGTGGCAAAACATGTTTTTCCATAGAGGCATATAAAGGATAGTTTAAACATTTAATTGAATGCCAACAGCAAACAATAATGAGTAATCTGAAGTAAACTCATTCCTATATGCTACATCTGAGAAAAGCATGGAAGTACATTCCAAGAACAATTCCATGCTTTGAAGAAACTGAGGTCACAAGACTATTGTTTTCTTAGAGTTTTGTCACAGTACCTGGGATTTTTTTCCATATCCAGGATTATGTTCTAACAGAACGAGTATCCTATAGAGGCCCAAAGTGGGACTGAACACAGAGATAATGGATTTAGAAGTCAAAAAAGAGAAATTAAAGCTAATTTCAATGAAATGTAATTTGAATTAAAAATCATAGTAGAAATTTGTGGGTTGGTGGGGTGGGGGCAGAGGATAACCTGAGGTGTTCCTCAGGTACCATCTGTTAGTATTCAGGCATCTGTACTGGCCTGCCTTGGGGTTCTGACAGGATATGTGCATATTCACTATGTTCCCTTTTAAAAGGGCCTTGCCCACATCCTTTCCTCCTCTCTCTATCTTTCTCTCTCTCTGTTCCCCTCCTCCCTCTCTCTCTCTTCCCCTATTTTCTTTCTCCACCTCTTTCCTCTCTCCTGATGCTTCCCTCTCCAGAGGACAATCTCCTCCCTTTCCTTTCCTCTTTCATGATCCCCTTCCCTAATAAAAACCCTCTGCTTGAACCATATCACATGGTGACTTTCTCTTGCATGCTGCTTTTCTTAAATTACAACAATGAGAACCTCACATACCAGGAAACTCAGTGAATTGATTTTGACTGAGAACTTTTATATATGAGTTTTCCCCAAACTTCATTCAAAATTATAGGGACTATAGACTGGGACTAGGGAAATGTATCAATATATAAAAGAATTCCTTGCATTTTATTTCCCTGGAGCCACATTTAAAAAATGGATATGCCAGTTTCTGCTTTTACATCCAGTACTGAGGAGTCAGAGTTTATGCTTTTATACCCAGTACTGGGGAGTCAGAGATATGCAAATCCCTGGTGAAATGAAGAGGACCTATGTAAAAAAAAAAAAAAAAAAAAAAAGCATTAGGCACCTGAAAAACTCTATCCAAGTTGACTACTGGTCTGGCCTTCAAATTAATGTGCATACATACCTACACAACTGGACATTCAAGTACACACACATATCACACATGCATACACACACACACACACACACACACACACAGATGGTGTAAGAACTAATGACTACTATAAATAATGAGTGTCTTTCTTGTGATTAGGTTCATCCTGGGGCTGAAGAAAATGTCTACCCTGCTTGGATGGGACTGGCAGATGTGAGGTCAGCCAATGAAGACACTCGCCATTTTGCTCTTAGTAACCTTTTCAGATGCTTGCATAGTGATACTTACAAGGTTGCTACTTATCTTGAGATTGTGAAGTGTCGAGTCACCCGTAACAACAACTGCTAAGCATATGCCCATTCAGCTACTAATAGGATTGTCCCTGTTCATCCAGACTATCAATGCTTCTTTTGATTTTGTTTATTGCCGTTTAATAAAGATCAGGATAAACATATAGGCTGAATAGATGTTTATTCAGATAGAAGTAACTTACAACCTAGACAGATAAACACCAGCAAGTTCCACCGGATGCTCTCCTCTCCAAATCCGCTAGCAAGAGAGCATTCCCTGGCTCCTCCTCAGACTAAGTTCACAGGTCACTTCCGCCCCTGGCTCCACCCCCAATGGTCAGTGCCACAGAAGGAGACAAAGTGAATATCTCACTACATTTGTTGGTTTGTTTTCAGGTTTTTAATGTTTTGTTTATTGAGACAGGGTTTCTTTGAGTGGTTTTGTCTGTCTTGGAAATCACTGTAGACCAGACTGGCCTTGAACTTGGAGTTCCACCTGTCTCTGCCTCCTGAGTGCTGGGGTTAAAGGCATGGGCCAACACCACCACTGCATAGCTTTGACTTTTGTATTTTCTATGCATACATGGGTATAATGAATTTTTTGTTAAAAAAAAAAAATAAAACCTGATTCTTGAGAAAAGACTTTTTTTGTTTTGTTTGTTTTTTTTGGGGGGGGGAGGGTTGTTTTGTTGTTATGCGACTCTTTCGCCTGCTCCTAGGATCCTTTTCTTCCTACTGGGTTGCCTTGTCCAACTTTGAAATGAGGATTTGTGCCTAGTCACATGGCATCTTGATATATTGAAATCCCTAGAAGTTCTGCTCTTTTCTGAAGGAAAATGGAAGAACAGTGGATTTGGGGAATTGCGAGGTAGTTGAGAGAGTACTTGGAGGGGTGGAGGGAGGGGAAGCTGTAGTCAGGATATGTTTTAGGAGAAAATAATAAAACAAAGAAATGTCAAATCCAAAATAAAAACTTGTCACACCTTTTTTGGTTGATTTAATATAAAACCGATTCATGGCATTGTGAAATTCCTGTGAAAATTTCCAAACTTAGTGGTTTGGCTTGCCAATAAGACAATTGTCCCCATACCACAGAAGGGATAAGTCAAGACTGGTGTATTTAGAATAACAAGAGATTGCTGTTAATCCATACATGCATTTTAAAAAGAAGATATTTATTCGGGAGTAGGCTTTGGGAGAAAACTGTTCTCTACAAGCAAGTTTTTAGTCTAATGGTAAGCGAGATAAGAACTGAACAAATAGAGTCTCCATAAGTACCATAGATTTTAAACATTCCAAATACCTGTTAGGACACAAGTATGAAATGACTCCATATTTTTCTAATAACAAACAGCTTTCAACCATGGCTCCCTGAGCTCTATCTCAGACAGATTCCGCATGTTCAGGTCACTGTATTTCTGACATTTGGTCTCATGCTGAAGTTCTTTTGCACTGTGTCCTCATCCTGCACTTATTGTGATCACACAGCAGGGAATGCAGATCTCATCTGCTCTTATAGGGTTTCTGCTTCTCCCCTTCTCTGCATAGTGACACCTGTATCTTTCTCATATTCAGAAGATGGGAAAAAATAGAAACAGTAACATAGAATTGGATGACTGGAGTGTAATTATACTATGGCTTGTAAGGAGTACGGTTTTTCCGCCCGCCGCCTGGTCTTGTCCCGCCGCAGCACCAGCCCCAATTAACACACAGAGACTGTATTCAATATAATTCTGTTGGCCCTGTACTAGTTTCTTATCAGCTAGCTCTGCCTTAATTATTAACCCATTTCTATATATTTCCATATGGTCTTCTTACTAGGCAGTGGGGCCGGCATCTCGTCTCCCCAGTCTCTCCATGCTGACTCTCCTTACTCCTTTCTATTTCCTCCTTGTCTCCTAGTCCCTCCTATCTTCCTTTCCTATTGGCCAACAGTGCTTTATGCATTAACCAGTATGAGAAACATATACAGAATGACATCTCCCATCAATGGCTGAAGTTACATTTTGCTGAAAATCAGTTACTTCTATTTTGGGGTCACCACAAAGACAAAAAGTGAAAAAAACTATAGAAGTTTCACCTGAATCTATGAAAGGTTTCATGAATATGTATGTAAATTACCTTACTTAAGTTAATATAGCAGATGCTGTTGCAAAAGTATTTCAAAGCATAGCGAGAATATAACTGACCTTATATAGATTTACATAACAGTAATGGCTTTGTGATGCATTCATGAGGTTTGATGGAATATAGATCAATAAAAATAAAAAGGCCACTATCTATTAATTAATATAAAATGTTTTTATAGTATAGGTAAACAAATAGGATGAAAATAAATTAGGGGATAATCACGGACATCTTTAAACAAATTTGTGGCAATTACCTTTTTCTGTATGCATACGTGTTATAATGGGTAAGTCCTGGTTAAATTAGCTTTGCATTGTAGAGGATATTTTATATAATTTGGAGAGTGTGTATTTATTCTATGAGAAAATGGAAAATCATCATAATTTAAAAGATGAAAATAATGTCATTGGAACTGTAAAATAGTGTTAATCTAGTTCGAAGGTTTGTAGGATTGGGGAGCTGACAGGAAATAAAAGGGCGGGGCTTGATAAATCAAGTTGAAACACCATTTGACCTGGATTATTCAGGGTTCTCTGGAGTCACAGAGCTTATGGAATGAATCCCTGCCTCTCTCATATGTATGAAATATACATATGGGAATTTATTGGCAAAGGAGCCCACTTCTTCAGAATTCCAGAATATATAGAAGACCAGATGAGATACCCAGCACCTACTTGATTCTTGGACTTTCCATTTATAGCTAGCCATTGTTGGAACACAGCCTGTAAATCATTCCTACAAACCTTCAAACTAGATTAACACTATTTCAAGTTCATGGAATCCTTTTTCTTTGAGCTATGTTTAAACACACACACACACACACGCACGCACTGCTTAAATAAAGTCACTATTCATTTTGCAGGGTCTGATTTCATGCCCACGAGAAAAGACCAAGACTCCTGACATTATGAACCTATGGCTCTAACTAGAAGAAAAGAAGGAAAAAAGGAAGGAAGGGAAAAATAAAGAAAGAAAGATAGGTAGAAAGAAAGAAAGAAAGAAAGAAAGAAAGAAAGAAAGAAAAAGTTTGAACACAGGAACTTTGCAAAACATGTGAATAGGAGAGCTGTGCTTTAGAAAAAGAAATAGCAAAATAGTCAGAGAGGACTAGGGAAAGTACATAGAGAAAAGTGATTGTAAACTCAGTTTAGAAATCAGCAGGAATGGCAAGCTATGATTTTCTGATAAGTCAGACAAAGGTATTAATCTCTTGAATCTAAGATCTAAATGTCCTCCTCTGGTAAGATTGATTTCCCTAATTTATAATGTTAAAAAATGTCTCTTTCAGTATCTAAGATAGTTATGTAGTCTTCAAAAACATCCAAATGGGAATGTTCTGAAAATTCCACCATTTTCAGTTCAACTGAAAATTAAACTTCTGAAAATTAAGTTCATTTTAATGAGGCAATGTAAAAGAAATCTTTTAGAAAGCAACTATTAAAAAGTTATGCTCAATGAGTAATGGAAAAATTCAGTGTGCCCAGGATTATATAATTTAAAAGTATGTTATGTTTGTGTATAATACATGTGTGTATCTGTGTGCAGGAGAGGCGTTCATGAGTCTATGTGCAAATGCTGAGCTATAGGAGAATATTTGGTATCTTTTTTTCTAATTCTCCACATTATTCTCTTGATATGATACAGGGTCTATAACTGAACCTAGATTTAACTATTTTCTAATTAAGGCTCTCTCCCAATCAGCAAACACAAATAGTGTGCCTGTTATCACCATGGCCTCTAGGCACATACATTACCACCATGCACACCTGGCTTATTATGTCTGTGTGGGGATAAAAATGCAGGTCCTCATTCTTGTGCAATAAGCATTCCTGGCCACTGAGCCATATCCCCAGGTCCTATGACTTAAAAGAGCAACATATACGCCAATCATGTATTACAAACTCAGAATATAGCATTTAAATTTCACATAAAGTATAAACAATTAACCAGATATCAATCACAGAAATAGCTATACTAATGTTTTCTATTCTCAGGACAAGATGTTGCTTTCAAAGTCTCTAGACAATGTGTTCTGTATGCATAATACTTGCATAACTGCATGAATATATTCATGCACACATGACATTTATTTGACCATCAAATAAAATAATTCATATGTGCAATCCAACTTCTGAAAATGCTTCAAGTGTGTGAGAAAGAATTGTAGGTCAGCATCTCTCTTCGTTTCTAAGTATAAATTTTTGAAGGGCAAACTAATCCCCATTGTATCTTTTATTGCTCTTTCAACAATTCCTGTATTGATAAATTATACTCCAAGTTTTACAATAGAATTCTTTCTTCAGGCATCCTTAAAATAAGCCCATGGTGTATAAAAAAAGAATGGTAATTATAGTGGCTGTCATTATACAGCACTATTTGGTATGGAAAATTAATGAAAATATTTCATCAGACATTTAAAGAAGTGAGAAAATCAAAGTTCCTCAAAATATTTCCCCAAATTCTTAAGTTGGAAGAAACAAAGAAATTTCACTTATAAACAGACATGTGTGTGATATAGAATGCCTTCTTAGCTTCTTACAGCTTCAACATAAAAAAGATTCTATGGGTTTTTTCTCCTGGTTGCAGACAAGACTTTTCTAATTTTCTCTAAATATTTTATAATAAATCTCCTTCCTATGATTTACAATCAACTCTGATATATAAAGGACAAGTTCACTTTCAGCCATTGCAATACAAGAGGGAACTAGGAGACTTTTCATGAATGAGAAGTCTGTGAACTGACTCTGGACAATGACTGAAAGAGTAAGAGAGAAACACAAAATAAATGGCCAAGACCCAAATTTTCCATAAAACTCACAGTAATGGGCAGAGAATCATGAGGAAAGATGGGGGATCTCTTCCGATAAAAAGGAGTCAAGTTTTCTAAAACCCTCGCCTTTCAGCCTTTTGTCCTCCACTGGGATTCCATCACTGAAATTACTAAAGTTACTTAAAGGATACAAAGCTCTGCAAGAACAAGAACCTATTAGAGAAGACTACCAAGCCTGAAACTCCCTTCAATGCAGGCGAAAAGCTCAGGGATCGGGGAGTGCACAGGCATCTAGCTACAACAAAAGGCAGATCGTAGGGACCATTATTGTCTAATAGGGACTGACTCCCCTCTGCTTCTCATACATTTGGGAAAGCTAAGGTAAGAGCAAGGAGCCATTGACAAACTCCAGCTGGAGCAGCCTCTTTCTCTATACTAGCATATATCTGACTTCTGTAACCTAAAACCACCACCTTGTCCTGTCTTGGGAAAAAAACAACAACAACAACAAAAAAAAACATGTGTGTTCCCACAGACAGTACAGGCAAAACATCAGATAAGTACAACAGACAAGGATGGTGTGGCAAAACTAAACCTTCAGCTTCCCTTAGGATTACAACTTCAAAATTGTGCCAGAAACTGTATGCTAATTGAAGGAGCTCTCTTTTTAATTTAATTTTTGTTTTCAGATTAAGTGTAAATGTCTGCACTTGGCTATGAGAATGTAAATGTGGGTGTCAATGGCCAAAAGCTTGGGATCTTCTCACTGGAGCTGTAGTTACAGACAGTTCTGAGCCGTCATTGTATGTGCATCTGACAGAGTAATGAGTGTTTTAAGCTGTTGAGCCCTGTCTCCTGTCTGTTAAATAGATTTTACTGCAAAGGAAATTCCCAGAAAGAACTTTACCTAGCCTAATCCTTCTTCAAGGTTGGCCATTTGATAAGGAGTAGGTCAGTATGAAGCTTCTGGAATGTCACAGGTGCAGAGCCCAATTGCACTTTATCTTGGGTGGGCAATCTTCAGTTGGTCCCCTTAATTACCATTCCTTTTCTGCTTCAGTTTCTGACCTAACATCCTGTAGCTAATTGGCAAACCTTCCAGAATACAGGAACTTTACATGTCACACCCTTTTCTTAAGTAGAAGTAAAGACTGTAATTAGGCAGCATGGTAGTGTAGCAGCAGAGATTTCCTCACTCTGGTTTAACCAGGCTACCCAAAGTTGTCAACAATGTGTTTGAAAACTACCTTCATTTAGGAGTTTCATTGGTCTGCTACTATAAAAACCAATAACATTCTTGTTACCTTGGAACAGGTTCAGAGTAATCAGAATCTGTGTTTGAAGCATAGTCACTCATGTTTGGCTCCAGAATAAACTGTTTGTTTTCCAGTGTGAGATTGTGAGCAGAGGTCTGTTTTTTCATCAACATTACATAGGACTTGGAGTCTACTCATATAACTGAAAATGCTCAGGCAACAACAGGAATTGACTTGTCATAACAAGACACTCCAAAGTAAAAACTTGAATAAGTATTCTTTCTACATGATTCCACAAGTCAATCGGAGGTGGTAATTATCTCACAGGGGTTTTAAAACACGATAAAAACATCCTTAATACATGCTAAAATTTTTCTCAAGGTATTTAAAATTATCACATTAACATTTGAAAAATAAAAACAGATCTGTGAAAATTGTCAAAATTGAAAGTAAAAGGACAAATTACAGATTACTGAATGGGCACAACTACAGAGTGGAAAGTACAAACAGTGATGCAATGTATACTCAAACTAATAGCAAGCATGCCGTAGAACAGCTAGCAGCTAGGCAACAAAAATGACTCAGTCATTGAATGATCATATTTCCAATACACAGGAGGTGAAGACTGATGCTATGAGGCCCTCAAAGACATGGAATCTAAAATCTTCCAAGTTTGGTTAAACATAAAACCCTACACATTCTAAAGTATTGGCCATTTGAAATAAGATAAATCAAAAAAAAAAAAAAAAAAAAAAGAAGAAGAAAGAAAGAAAAAGGAAGAACGAAGAAAGAAAAGAAAGGAAGAAAAAAAAAGACAGCCATCCCCACATTAGAATTCAAAATGATTAAATTTTTGGAAAGAAAAGTTGCCCTATTTTAAGACAACTGATTTTAGCACTCTCTCCCCCTCTGAAGCAGTAAATTTCCAAATGAGTTTTTGAAAGATCTTTACTGTTATTTACCATCTCCACACTTCCCCTTTACCCTATGATCTACTCTTACCCCAATTTAACTCTTCCTGTTTCATTATTTACTCTTACCCATTTACACTAAGAAGTTTCCTCTCCCCTCCACTGAAGACTTCTCCATGTGCTTCCTTAACAATTTCACAACCTTTATGGACATTTGAAATAAAACATACATAGTTGAAGATTCATAGCTAATACAGATAGAGGAGATAAAGAATGTAACATTTGTCTTTGTGGGTCTGGAGTGCCTCATGCTGAGTGATTGTTTTGGGTTTTACTCCTTTTTGCCTATGAATTTGATGATTTAAGTTTTCTAAATAGCCAAATAATATTGTACTATATAAATATCCACGTGGCAGTAGATGGATCTATTTTTCATTTCATGGCTAGTATTAAGAGATCAGCACTGAAGATCAGAGAGAAGGTGTCTACAGAGCAGGCTATGGAGAACTTTGGGAACATGTCCCAGAGTGGAAGAGCTAAGTCACGTGGTAGATCAATTACTTACTTTTTACAGAAACACCACATTGATTTCCCTTGTGGTTTTACCACTTTTTACACCCACCAGCAGTGAATCAATGTCCTGATTTCTCCACTAACATGCCAACACTTACAGTCTTCAAAAAATATTAGCCCCTTTGATATGCATAAGATGAAATAATTAATAATTATAATTTGCATTTTTATGCCTAAACATATATTTAATATTTATAAATGTTTCTAAGATATTTGTATTTCAACTTTGAAAACTCTGTTAGAATCAATATCACATTTTTGATTGGATTTCTTCTTAATGTTCAGTTTCTTGAGTTTTTGTATTTCCTATATACTAGTGCTTTGTTATTTGTTAGCTGGTAAATATTTTTCCATTATATATGCTTCCTTTCATTTGAGTTATGGTATCTTTTACTTTAGAGGATATTTTTAGTTCCATGAAGTCTTGTTTGCTAATCGCTGCTCTACCTGTTCAGAAAATTTCTCCTATGCTGATAAGCTCAAACATATCCCTCAATTTCTGTTGTGTCAGATTCAGCATTATTAGGCAGGTTTTATGCTGACAGCAGTCCTTGATTCATTGGGAATATATTTTGTGCAGACTAAGAAGGATCTAGTTTTATTCTTCTATATGTAACTACCCATTTTGACCAGCAACATTTTGGGAAGATGCTGTCTTTTCTTTAGTGCACATTGTTGACCTCTTTGGCTATAGGAGTGTGGGCTTATATGTATTCATTCTATTCCATAGATGATTGTATCATTTTTATTCCAATACTATTTTTTTCTCTAAAATTATAGTAAAAGTTGAAATCTAGAATGGTGATTACCCCTGTAATTTATTTTAGTCTTCTTAAAACTTTTTCAGATTGTAATATTATTATGTTTCTTCCTTCCCTTTCTTCCCTTCAAACCCTCCCATATATCTGTCTTTGCTCTCCTTCTAATTTATAGTCTCTTGTTCTTCAACATTTGTTATTGCATAAACATAAGTATTTGAATAATTCTATATATTAAAAAATACAACATATAGATTCTATACAATGTTACTCGTATGTATGTTTTCAGGGATGGCTGTGGGGCACTGGACAAACAATTTGAGTGTTCTCCCTGGGTGATAACAGTCACTTCTCCCACTGCCAGCTTTACTTAGTTATCAGTATTTCTTTGTGTAGGGGAAAGGTTTCATGGGCTTTTTCTCTGTCAACCCTGGCATCACCTCATATAACCATAGGAAAAAGAGAAGGCAAAAGACTTCCTTACCATGATATAAAGAACACACACACACACACACAAAAAAAAAAATATTGTAATTACCTTCTCATTACCTAAACCATCTGGTCACCATACCCTGAGCCAAACATCCTGAAATTTGGTCTTGAGGGTCAAGGCATCCAGTACCCACACCTTAGGCCAAACTTCTTGCCATTTAATTTTGAGGAGCAAAAGTAAGTTTGAATTCTCTGACCTTTAGTCAAGATGGAACTGAGTTAATAACAATGGGCCACAACAAGAATAAATTTTAAAAAAGAGAAGAAAGAAAGCAAAAACAATAATAGATATCCATAAAACTTAAAAAATAGGAAACCAAGAGTTAAAAATACAACATATTTAAAAAATAGTCAATAAAACATTTGACTATCTAGCAAGACATAAGGTAGAAAGAAAAGCAAAGATTATCAATTGTTATAGCTTGAATTTGAAATGTTGCCCATATGCCCATGTGTTTGAATTTTTTTTCCTGCTGATTCCAAAGTTTTGGGAAGTTACAAAAGAAGGGTACTTTAGAAGTAGGAAACAGGTAAAGGTTTTAATCTCTGAATCAGTTTAGCATCACTGAAGGAACTAGCATAAACAACCAGCTGTTAAAAGTGCAACAGGACAAAATGGGATTCCTTATATTTATGCCACAACTGTTAAATCCATCCTACAAGTGCTTACTATTAGTCATGTTTGGTATCATATGCTTGCAATAATGGATATTTTATGGTGAGTCTGAGTAAATGTTGTTAACTTTGGAGCCACAGTGAGGAACAGACAGCCTAGAATACACAATGAATTGAAATTAGACTTGGCAATAATAATATGTTTATAATATGTTTAGGTTAATTTTTTTAATTAAGAAAAATCAAGTGTTCACAGGTGTTTTGGATATGTTTTAAGGAATTTTACTCACTGAGTTTTAACACATGCCTATGTTAGGGTTTCTATTGCTGTAAAGAGATACTACGACCACAGTTACTCTTTTAATGGGGTGACTTAAAGTTTTAGAGTTTTAGTTCATTATCATCATGGTGTGTTGTGGTAGTGTGCAGGCAGACATGGTGCTGAAAAAGGAGCAGATAGTCCTACAACTTGACACATAGACAACAGGAAGTGAATTCAGACAATGAGCATGACTTGATCACATATGATCACCCAACAGTAACAGACATAAATTCCAACAAGGCCATTTCTACTCCACTAAAGCCATACCTTCAAATAGTGCCACTTCCATGAGGTTATGGGGGACAATTACATTCAAACTGTCACATTACACCCCTTTATCCATATAAATTTATAACCATATCATAACACAAATTGTGTTTTGTCTAACTTCAAAAGTTCCCATAGTCTATTACAGTATCAACCATATTTTAAAGTCCAAATTTCAAAGTCTTTTCTGAGATTCATGTACTCTCTTGTTGTGGCCCATTGTTATTAACTCAGTTCCATCTTGACTAAAGGTCAGAGAATTCAAACTTACTTTTGCTCCTCAAAATTAAATGGCAAGAAGTTTGGCCTAAGGTGTGCATACTGGATGCCTTGACCCTCAAGACCAAAATTCAGGATGTTTAGCTCAGGGCATGGTGACCAGATGGTTTAGGTAATGAGAAGGTAATTACAATATTTTTTTTTTGTGTGTGTGTGTGTGTGTGTTCTTTATATCATGGTAAGGAAGTCTTTTGCCTTCTCTTTTTCCTAGGGGTATATGAGGTGATGAGTAATAAACTTGGGTTGTCTTCAGTATTCACTGAGTACCCTCCCAACTCTATTTTCTGTATCTTGTTTCTTTCTTTTCTTAAGTCTCACTACCCTCTTCAGGCATGTGCAAACATGTTGGCTAGACCTGACAATCTCTTAAGTGTAATCCCCTATTAAATAAAATTGAAAAAGCAAATCACAAACTTCCAACATATAATGGCATGAGAGAGGCATTACCATCCAAAACATAAGGAGGGGAGCGTAGTGAGGAAATACTGGACAAAAGAAAAACCAAAAACCAGCTAGGAAGACTCCAAATTTTGCATCTCAATGTCTGACGTTGAAACACTATTCAGATTTCCAACTCCTTTCAGTTTTGTTGACTAAAACAAATTAATTTTTGGGGTGGGGAAATCCCTTTGTTGGATAGCAACTATCTAAGGCATATATCCCACAACTGTAGCATCTCTAGCATCCTGGGGTCCTTGAGGAAATCCTGGCTTCAACTTTATAGCTCCATACAATGGCTTCTTTTGGCCTCCATTCTACTACAACCTTGACATATGTCTGGGTACAGTAGCTTTCCACAGGCACAGAGGAAGTTTCCATAATGCCTTTATTCAAATCTTGACTCTAAAGCTATAACCATGTGACTGAAGCTGGAGGGAGGGAGGGAGGGAACTGGGAGGGAAGAAGGGAGGGAGAGGGAACTGGGATTGACATGTAAATAATAAATTTACACATGTTTTCCTTTCCTCCCCCTCGATTTCTCCTACTTCTCTCTCCATTCGCTGACCCCCCCCACTTCCCCTGAGCTCTGGGGGACTTGTCCCTTCCCGGTTCAGTGAGGGACTTTATATGAATCTCTTAGAATCCACCTTGTATCCTAGTTCCTCTGGTGGTGTGAATTATAGGCTGGTGATCCTTTGATCTAGGTCTAAAATCCATATACGAGTGAGTACATACTGTATTCCTCTTTTTGTGACTGGGTTATCTCATTCAGGATGGTTTCTTCAAGTGCCATCCACTTGCCTGCGAATTTCAAGATACCATTATTTTTTTCTGCAGAGTAGTATTCCAAGATGTGGATTCCTTCCAGACTAATGTGGTTTGATCAAGCCAGACCACCTGAAACAGAGTACCAGGTGATCCTATATTCAAAACGGCTGGACAAATCAGCCTTACAGACTACAGCCAGATTTCTGAATCTTCTTTGAATCCCCCATGACAGCACCCCTTACCAGCAGGAAGTAGTTTGGAAAGAATGACGCCCAAATTCCCAAATATTGTTTATAAATGTTTGTTTTCATTTAAATGGACTTGGATATATACACACACACACACACACACACACACACACACACACACACACACATTGTACTGCTTTCCTAACCCAAAGTACTAAACTCTAAATTTCTCAAAACAAAAACATAATCAGGCCTATCACAGCAACACCCTACTCCTGGTACCAATGTTTTTCTTAGCTAGGGTTTCTATGGCTGTTAAGAGACACCATGATCATGGCAACTCTAATAAAGGGAAACAATTAATGGGGCATCTAACAGGTTAAGAGATTTAGGCTATTATCATCATGGTGCAACATGGTGACATGCAGGCAGTCAAGGACATGCTGAACAGGGAGCTGAAAGTCCTACATCTTGAACCAGGGCAACAGGAAGTGAACTCAGACACTGGGCATGGATTGATCATATATTGGACCTCAAAGCCCACCCCTATGGTAACACATTTCCTCCAACAGGCCATACCTACTTCAGCAAATTCATACCTCCTTATAGTGCCACTCTCATGAGCTTATGAGGGCCAATTTCATTCAAACTATCATAACACACAATACTTTAGTTAAAAGGTATTGTGGTAGATGAAGAAATATTTAATTCTATAGAAGTGGTTGTAGATAGTACTATGTAATGTGTGTTAATTCTTTCTAGGAATGTCACCAATGAGTCAGATATATACTCTTACTTCGTCCAGAAATCCTGCAAAACAAGGGGGGGTTAGTGTATGCATCTTTAAGTATGAAGTGACAAATGCTCAAACTTACCTTCAAGATGAGTAACACAACTTCTTTCCAACCAGACAGTGGTTATGTTCTTCTGGTATTCCTTATGGAATGCTTCCATTTATAGCTCCTAATACCCCAAACCCTCACAAACTTAGGTCACTTAGATTCATCTGAAGTTGGTCAAATAATAAAGTTCTTTGGTCTCTTTGGTATCCAGAGCATATTCCTATATATAAATCTCTAATGACACAAGTTTCATCCATCAAATTTTGAGAATTCATCAAGCCAGATATTATAAACACCTTAATGAACAAATAGCACATAAAATGTTACATTACTCTTGGATCTTCATAGGTATTCATTACTGAGAATTCTATTTAGGAAACACAAAGAGAATATATATAGTATTACTCATACTTACAATAGAGATGTTAAAATATTTCTTCAAATCTTAAAACTAATGGGCAAGTTTTCTAAGAATTTTAATCCTCTGAATTTTTATTTAACAATGCATTAGCTGGGCACTGGTATTGCACACCTTTAATCCCATCACTAAAGAGGCAGATATCTGTGAGTTTGAGGCCAGCCTTGTCTATAGAGCTAGTTCCAGGAGAAGCTCCAAAGTAATACAGAGAAACTCTGTCTCAAAAAAAAAAAAAAAAAAAAAAAAAAAAAAACAAAAAACAAAAAACAAAAAATAAACAAACACAAAACACAGAAAAACAAAAAACAATGTAGTAAGAGGAGCATTAAACTAGTATTCAAGTTTTCAAGCCTTGGATATTTGAGGTAGTTTACCTCATATTACTTATTATTAAAGTATCCAACACAAATATAAATGACTTTCCTTCTTCAACATGAAAATAATTATTTAGCCAAAATGTAGATAGATAAGTGCTAAAACAGACTATATAAGATAACTAACCAATTGAGTGTTCTGACGAACATGATTGAAAATTTCTGTCACAAGACCTATCACTCCTTCAGCAATAGCATCAAAAGGACAGCCATTTCAAGTAATTATGCACAAAGAGTATGACTATACCGAGGTCAGGACCTTCAGAGTTTACTGAAAACTCTCAACATCATGAAATTAAAGAGCCAGTGTACTCCCTACAAACAACACAGGTTAAAATAGAGAGCATCTTCATCATAAACTCATCCAGGTGCACTTGCATTCAAATGACAGCTAAAGGTCAGACAACTGTAAAAGTCCTTCCACCCACTAGGAATTTCCTTCCTTTCAGTATAGGCACCAATAAACCTGCAGTTTTCTTGATGGCTTGCTAATGTCAGAATGTTCCTGAGCATGTAGATCCTTATTTTCAAACAAATAAGAAAAGAGAATAAGAAAAGAGAAATTGGTAAAGAAAACTGGATTTATTTGTTTCTTTAATTCACATTCTGGTAATGCTAAAAGAAATCAGAAAAGTATCATTTTATCTTCATCGTCATCCCAGTGTCTATCCCATAATTTATAGAAAAGTATAAGACATAGGCTAGATCATATCTGTTACATGTAACAGTGAATCATATTAATAGGATTGTTACTTTGGGTTAAGAGATGTATAACCAATGTGGGCTTGGTAACTATAGACACATATTTTGTGAGAAGTAAAATCCTAACACATTTTTTACTTGGTAGACTTTTTGTTGTTAGGACCTTTTATGGACAGGAAGAGGGTGAAAACTTCTTACCATTTTTAGAGTTCAGACTCAGATCCCAACTTTTGCAAATTTCATGAGTATTCAATATTT
Organism: Phodopus roborovskii; assembly: GCF_943737965.1. Taxonomy (NCBI): domain Eukaryota; kingdom Metazoa; phylum Chordata; class Mammalia; order Rodentia; family Cricetidae; genus Phodopus; species Phodopus roborovskii. Next base: position 32,570,277 of record NW_026126482.1, on the reverse strand, counting down.
TAGATTAAAAAAGGAAAGCGTGATAGACAAAAGGAGAGGGCTTATACAACTTTCTGTGTTTAGAACATATCCTGCTCAGCCAGACAATCCCCATGAAATCATGATTACAGTGGTTTTACAGATCTTAACTTTAATGAAATCAAGATGAATTGAGGGAAAAAAAAAGCTAATGAAGGATATGACTAAAAAGTAAATGTAGCAAGAAATATGTTAAGGATAAGCCAGGAAGGGTCTGGAAACTATAAGTCAGGGGAGTCAAAGAGGGGAAGATGAAGAACTGGGGGAGGCCCTTGCACTCAAGTCTCTAGCTGAGGGTGAAAGGGCAAGGCAGGAATGGTGCCTGATTCTGGCTCCTTTGTTTTGCCTCCAGATTCTTCTGTGGGATTTGGCAGCAGGAGGTGTCTGGAACCCACAAGTCACCACCAGTGTCTAGGGTTTCCAAGCCAGCAAGACTTGAACATCCTAATGGAGATAAAGCAGAGAACAATATTAAAAAAAAAAAAAAAAAAAAAAAAAAAAAAACTTCATGTAAATGATGATAAAGGCCCTCAAAGAGGGTATGAGAAAATCCCTTAAAGATAGCAGGAAAAGCTAAGAAAAAAAATAAACTGATGAAGAAAACAATTCAAAGAGTTTATACCTTGAAAAGTGAAATAAAGGCAATAAAGAAAACACAAACTGAGGAAATGCTGGAAATTAAAAGTGTGGGTAAATGATCAGAAACTACAGATGCAAGCATAATCAACATAATACAAGAGACAGAAGAATCTCAGGAACTGAAATGGAGGAAATAGTCTCATGGACCAAAGAAAATCTTAAATCCAACAAATGCTTAACACAAAATATCCAGGAAATATGGGACACCATAAAAATGTCAATCCTAAGAATAATAGGTATAGAATAAATGGAAGAAGCCAAGCTTAAAGGCACAGAAAACATATTCAACAAAATCATAGAAGAAAACTTTCCCAACCTGAAGGACTTGCCTATGAAATTACAAGAAGCTTACTGAACACCAAACAAACTAGATACACACAGAAAGACCCCCTTACCACATAATAATGAAAACATCAAACATATAGGATAAAGAAAGAATATTAAGAGCAACGAAGGAAAAAGGCCAAGTAACATATAAAGAGAAACCTATCAGAATTATACCTGACTTCTCCATGGAAACTCTGAAAGCCAGAAGATCTTAATTAAATGTTCTACAAACACTGAGAGACCACAGATGCCAGCCCAGACTACTATATGTTTCAAAACTCTCAATTACTATAGATGGAAGAAACAAGATGTCCCATGATAAAACCAGATTTAAACAATATATATCCACAAATCCAGGCCGAAAAATAGTTCTGGAAGAAAATCTAAATCCCAAAGAAGTTAACTACACTCACAAAGACATAGGGAATAAATAACGCCACTTTAACAGAAGCCAAAAACAAAAAGCACAGTAAATTAACTCACAATAATACCACCACCAACAAATCCAAAACAAACAAGAATTAACAATCACGGTTCCTTAATTTCCCTCAATATTAATGGTCTTAATTTGCCTATAAAAAGACACAGGCTAACAGAATTGATACAAAGACAGAATCCATCCTTCTGCTGCATACAAGAAACATACCTCTACTTCAAAGGTAGTTGCTACCTCAGAGTAAAGGGTTGGGAAAAGATCTTCCAATCAAATGGACCCAAGAAACAAGCTGGTGTAGCTACCTTATATCTAGTAAATTAGACTTCAAACTAAAATCAAACAAAAATCCATCAGCATGAAGTCTCAATTCTGAACATCTATGCTCCAAATACAAAGGCAACCACATTTGTAAAAGAAACATTACTAAATCTCAAATCTCACATAAAACCTCACACACTTATTGTAGGGGACTTAAACACCCCACTCTCACCACTGGACAGGACCACCAGTCAGAAACTTAAAAAAGAAACAAAGAACTAACAGAAGTTATGACCCAATTGGGTTTAACAGACATCTATAGAGCATTCCATCCAAACAAAAGAATATACCTTTTTCTCAGCTCAACATGGAACCTTCATTAAAATCAACCACATACTCTGCAACATAGAACACCTCAATAGATATAAAAAATTGTAATAACTGCCTATATCTTATCAGACCACCATGCTTTAAAGTTAGAATTCAACAACAACACTAACCGCAGAAATTATACAAACTCATGGAAACTGAACAATATGCAATTGCACCATTCCTGGGTCAAGGAAGAAATAAAGAAAGAGATTAAAGACTTCTTAGAATTCAATGAGAATGAAGACACAACATACCCAAACTTATGGGATACTTTGAAAGCAGCAATAATAGGAAAGTGCATAACACTAAGAGCCCACATGAAGAAACAGGAAGACAATCACAGTAGAGAATATACAGCACAATTGAAATCTCTAGAACAAAAAGAAACAAACCCACCCCAGAGAAGTAGACCCTGGAAATAATCAATTTGAGGGCAAGAATCAATAAAGTAGAAACAAAGAAAACAATACAAAGCATCAATGTAACAAAGAGTTGGTACTTTGAGAAAATCAATAAGACACACAATTTTCCATTCAAATTAACCAAACAGCAGAGAGAGAACATATGCAAATTAGAAAAATCAGAATTGAAAAGGGGGGACATAACAATGGACACTGAGAAAATCCAGAGAATCTTAGGGTCATATTTTGAACTGAAAACCTGTAATCCCTAAAATTTGAAAATTTAAAGGAAATGGAAAATTTTCTGTATAAATATCACTTACCAAAATATTTCAAGAAAGGTAAGTAATTTAAATAGACCTATAACCCCTATTGAAATAGAAGCAGTCATCAAAAGTCTCCCAACCCAAAAAGGTCCAGGCCAGATGTTTTCCAGTGCATAATTCTGCCAGAAACTCAAAGAGCTAATACCAATATTCCTCAAAGCAGAAGTTTCATTGCTAAACTCTTTTCATGAGGCTATAATAACCTTGGTACCAAACTACACAAAGATACAACTAAGAAAGAGAACTACAGATCAATATCTCTCATGAACATTGATGAAAATACACTCAATCAAATACTGGCAAATCCAATTCAAGAACACATCAGAGAAATCATTCACCATGACCAAATGGGCTTCATCCCAGGGATTCAGGGATGTTTCAACATATGAAAATCCATCAATGTAATCAGCCATATAAACAAACTGAAAAGGAAAACACAACATATGATCATCTCACTAGATGCTGAAAAAGCATTTGGCAAAACCCAACACCCCTACATGACAAAGGTCTTGGAGATATCAGGGATATCAGGAACATATGAAAACATAATAAAAGCAATATACAGTAAACCAAACACCAACATCAAACTAAATGGAGAAAAACTCAATGAAATGCCTCTAAAACCAGGAACAAGGTTGTCCACTCTCTCCAGACCTCTTTAATATTGCACATGAAGTTCTAGCTAGAGCAATAAGAAAACAAAATTAGATCAAGGGGATACAAATTAGAAAAGAAAAAGTCAAATTTTCACTGTTTGCAGGTGATATGATAGTTTGTATAAGTGACCAAAAAATTCTACCAGGGAATTCCTACAGTGGGAAAACCCCTTAATCAAAGTGGCAGGATACAAGATTAACAACAACAAAAACAAAACAAAACAAACAAACAAACAAAAACAGTAGCCCTAATATATACAAGACAATAAAGGGGCTGAGAAAGAAATCAAAGAAAGATCAACTTTTACAATAGCCACAAATACATAAAATATCTTGGGGTAATGCTAACCAACCAACTAAACAAGTGACAGAACTATATAGCAAGAGCTTTGCATCTTTAAGAAAGAAATTACAGAAAATGGAAAGATCTCCCATGCTCTTGGATAGGTAGGATTAACATAGTAAAAATGGCCATCTTGTCAAAAGCAATATACAGATTCAATGCAATCCCCATGCAATCTTGGCACAATTCTTCAGAGAGCTTGAAATGACAATACTCAACTTTATATGGAAAGTAAAAGGCACAAGAGAGCCAAAACAATGCTGTACCCTTCCAGAGGCAACATATCCCTGACTTCAAGCTCTACTATAGAGCTATAGTTCTGAAAACAGCTTGGTATTGGCACAAAAATAGACAGACCAATGGCATCTAATTGAAAACCCTGATATTAACCCACCCACCTACAAACACATGATTTTTTCACAAAACAGCTAAAAGTACACAATGGAAGGAGGAAAACATCTTCTACAAATGGTTCTGGAATAACTGCATGCCAGTGTGTAGAAAAGTGCAGATAGATCCATGTCTATCGGCATGCACAAAACCTAAGTCAAAGTGCATAAAGACCTCAAAAAATCCATCCACACTGAACCTCTTAGAAGAGAAAGTGGGAGGTACCTTTGAACAAATTGGTACACAAGGCCACTTCCTGAACATAACACCAGTAGCGTAGACACTGAGATCAATAATTAATAAATGTTAGGAGCAGTTTTTCCCCCAGCCTGGTCCCACAGCGTCGTCAGCCCCCAAAGAACACACAGAGACCCTGTATTATATTTAAAGCTGTTGGCCTGTTATCGTGGTTTAATAAGGATCAGGATAAACAAATAGCCTGAATAAGTATTTATTCAGGGAGAAATAACTTAAAACCTAGACAGATGAACACAAGCAAGTTCCACCGGATGCTCTCCTCTCTGAGACCTGCCAGCAAGAGCACATTCCTGGGCTCCTCTTCATGCCTAGTTCCACAGGTCACTTCTGCCCCTGGCTCCACCTCTAATGGGTGTGGTCAGTGCCACAGAAACAGACAAAATGAATATCTCACTACAATTCCCTGTTTAGTCTAAAGAAAAGATTTAGGCTTGATAACAAGGCTTAGAGAACAAGTGTTCTCTAAGAAAAGGAAAATCGAGAACAAAATGACCTACATATCTAGTCCTAGGGTGAAGACATAACGGAGTTTACAATAGAGTTGTCCTAAGCTAGAAAGCTTAAGTCTAGTACCTAATATATCTAACTAGGAAGAGAGAATAATAGTTGTGATAGTTTACTCTTCAATCTCATAAAGATCTGAGAAGGAAAATAACAATACTAGTGTAGACAGGAAGTGTGATGGGCAACTTCCAAAAGGTGCATCGAGGACAGAAACACCAGGCTACCTGAACAGTCACCCAAGGTCTCAGAGCAACGTTGGTACACCCAGTTTTGGCTAAGGCCAAGAGTACTTGACAGACCACAACAAAAGCAGGGAGGTAGAAAGGCTACCTTACCCTGACTTGGCAAGGTTCAGTAGTCTTCTATGGTTGTCTCCTGTAAGCACATAGGACTGCATGTCCAAATCAGTCGTCAAGGTGGAAGTAGTTCTTTGCCCAAGAGGCCAATAGCCGAAGCGAGCATGGACTCCAGAAGGAGTGACAACAGTGTCCAACATATTTTTGGGAAAGTACACAGTGCTGTCAGGAGTAACAGTGTCTCATGTCAACTAATATTAAAACATTTAAATGCCATGTTCTACAGGTCTATGAAGTGATTGAAGATTAAGCATCTATGTCTGACTAGTAAAGAAAACAAGGGTGAAGATAATCTGTAAAACTCAGGAACTTAGCTAAAAAATGGATTGAAACTTCCTTGAGTAAAGCACAGACAAATACCTAAAGAATATAACTATGTACATGTATATACCTGTAAATCCTTAAAATAGAGGTAGAGTAGAAATGTCTAGACAAGAGGTAAATAAGGGCAGGATGATAAATATCCCAAACTATCACTATACAAAATGTCTTGAACATAAGTATAGGTATACATAATGGAATATGGTAAGGATAATGTGCATAAAAAATCATAAATGGAAAGATTTTACACAATGTGACAAAAATATCATATACAACTCTTCCAGGATGGGAATATAAACTTAATTTTACATAGGTTACCACAAATAAGAATATATAACAATGTAAGCTGTATAATACTAATATTTCACTCTTACTAAATAATTCACTAGGAGATAGGCTAATCTACCTATATCCATTCTAAACCATACCTTTCCCAACCATACCCTATTCTTTTCTAAAAGAGATACCCGTGTTGAAGCATCACCTTCCATACCCAACCCTAAGTAACTAAGACCAATCCTAAGAAGTTGAATATTATCCCCAAATTCCAAGGGTAGGGAAAGGGGGCATCATTGTCTTAATGCTGAAATGGGATGATGATTGCTCCATGGGATACTGTAGGAAGAAAATTTTTAGCAACCAAATTTGTCAACAGAACTGGCTGTGACATATGTAGCTAGTTACTGTGTGGCAGAAAATTCTTGACTGTAGTTCTATTTGAAACTCTGGCCAGTGTGTAATAAGAAGGTGCACGATTACAGCTAGCTAGTCATGAGTTGTCTCAAGCAAAACAGTCTCAAACTGGTTTTATGGTGATGTTTGTAGTCCAGATGAATCAGGTTGAGTCAAGTGGAAATGTCAAAGTGGGGCCCCATCTTCTTTCAGGAGAGGTCAAAGCTTGCTTTTAGGAATTTGTTATTAATCTTTGTGGAAAACTTGAACATCAATATCAAACTAAAATTTTCAAGTTTCAAGGTATGCATAAGGGAAAGGCAAAAATAAGCATTAAAACGTATATGAGAACATTAGGATTTCAGAAAGAAAATTGCGTATAAGTGAATGGGCCCCAGATTTTGTTTTCTTCCACCTTACACCAATTGGCTTCTTGATATAAGGCAGAAACTGTGAATTTAATCTTAACAACATGCTTGAATTTAGAGAAGGAAAGCTAAATCCAACTCCAAAGCCAGTATTGGTTTACATGAATTGGGACTTCAGGAATACTAAATAGTAAAGAGAAATAGATTTCTGTATAGAAATAGTTTACAAGAATTAAATATTTTTACCATAAATCAGATTCCTCTTTAATAAGTGATTATTTCTGGAGAGCTGTCTTCTCTTCTGTAGGTATCTACATATTCAGTGTCTCTTGGCTGTTTGAAGATGGGTATTCTCTGTTTTCCCTGTAAGGACAAGAACATCACACTTCCCCTAACTTTAGAGTTCTCTGCACATCTCATGGGACCTAATTTGTTGGATGAATTGTCATTTCTCTTCATTAAGATGTTTCTCTTGTTCAACTCGGATCTTGATCAACTTAGATGTATCCATAACTTTTCTTCTCCTGTAGACACAAATGCAAAACCTCTACCCCAAGGTAATATACATCCTGGTTTCCATTCTGAGGTCTATGTATCCTTGAAGTACACCAGCTGATTTAGTTCAGAAGTTTTTTTCTATTGTCCAGTTTCTTTCTGCTGCTCTTTTTCCTTTTTCATCGGCATTAAGAAAGTTTATGTTAATAAAGCATTATGTAATCTGTGTTTGGGTGTCTTGGTTCCTCCTGAGTTTATGGAGCATTTGTTTTAAAGTACAATTAGATCTCTCAACTACTGCTTGTCATGTAGGATTGTGTGGTATACCAATAATGTGCTTTATGTTATAATACTCAAAAAACTGTTTCAATTTGCTGGACATATGCTGGAGCATTGTCAGTTTTTATTTGTGCAGGTATGCCCATAATGGCCATTTCCTGTAATAGGTGTGTGGTAACAGAATCAGACTTTTCAGAGCTCAGAGCAATGACCCATTGAAACCCTGAAAATGTATCTATAGTGTGATGTATGTATTTTAATTTGCCAAATTCTGCAAAATGAAACACATCCATTTTCCATATTTCATTCCTATTTATACCTTTAGGGTTACTGCATGGTGGTAAAGGAATTTGGTTATAGAATGAGCAAGTAGGCCATTTCCTTACTTTTTCCTTGGCTTGTTGCCAAGTGATAGGGAAATCCTTTTTTAAACCTTTGCTGTTGATGATGGGAGATGTCATTCTGTAAATATAATTCTATTATTGGTTAATAAATAAAGCACTGTTGGCCATTAGGAAAGCAAGATCGGTGTGACTAGGAGCCTAGGAGGAGAGTGGAAGGAATAGGAAGGAGATCCAAGATGGAGAACTAAGATGAGACCACGTGGAAGTACATAGATTAATAGAAATGGGTTAATCATTAAGACAGAGCTAGTTGATAAGAAACTAGTAGCAGAATTATATCAAATACAGAGTCTCTATGTATTAGTTGAGGCTGGTGTAGCAGTTGGAGCAGACCGGAGGGGGAAAAACATACTCTAACAAAATGGTCCAACGCGGAATGAAGAAATTCCACTTAAAACTTAACAAAACTTAAAAATGGTTTTAGAAATAAGTAAATAAATAAATAAATAAATAAATAAATAAATACAACAGAGACAAGCAAGGTTTCTTGGTAGCAGCATTTTTCTCAGTTGGGCTCTACTTTGTTAGAGACAAGCAGAAATTTGCACGGCTCCTTTAAGGGAGATTTTGTTTTGGAATGGATTTTCATTTATTGATACAATTTAAGGTCAATTTTGTGATTAAGTATATTTCACGGCTTCTTTAAGGGAGATTTCCTGACTCAGCATAAGTGTCAAAAAAAATCCCAGAAAGGCTATTAAAGAGCTCTATTAGCAACTGAATGGTGTATATAAGAGCTGGCAAAAGCAGTGAGCACATCTGCAAGCTGGCAACATGCCGCTGGATTTAGATCAAGACAATGAGTAGAACTCTCAGTTCTAGAGGTAAAAGTACCTGCCACCATCTTGGATAGACTGCAGATAACACAGCTGTAGCTTTCATTTTAGCAATGCTGTTGTTTACCAGATAAAAGACTCATGGCCAGGAAAAGATAAAGATTTACAGTAAAGACAGATTCAGATTAAGAAAAACCGCGAAAGGTTTGCAGCATGTTTTAAAATATACATAGGCTTGGGAGTGAAAAAGAATAAAATGATTTTAAAAAGACAGAGAGTAGCTGAGTGTGGTGGCACATGCTTTTAATTCCAGCACTTGGGAGTCAGAGGTAAACAGATCTCTGTTGTTTCAAAGTAAACCTGGTGTACAGAGTTAATTCTAGGACAGATAAAAGTTACACGGAGAAACCCTGTCTCAAAAAAATGAAAAAAAAAAAAAAATAGAAGTAGAGGGAAATAGAGTAACACAAAAGCCACATAAAGATGGAAAGCTCAGAGAGAATCTGGATACTGTATGGTTTTATATTGTCTGTGTATTGTTTGATGGCTGAGGAAATAACAACTGTTAAAATAAATGCTGCTGGATTAATTCAATATATATATTTTAAAAATGCTTTGACTCCAAAATTTAAGTCTAAAGACAGGTTACTGGGAAAAAGAATTTCTATTTTTGTTTCCACAGAAAATGAAAAGCTGTGGATTCCATCCAGACTAACATGGTTTGATCAAGCAAGACCCCTGCAACAGAGTCCCAGGTGATCCAACATTCAAAACAGCTGGGACAAGGCAGCCTTGCAGACTACAGCCAGGATTTCTGCATCTTCTTAGGATCTCTATGACAGCGCCCCCTACCATCAAGAAGCAGTTTGGTAAGAACCATGCCCCAATTCCCAAATATTGTCTATATATGTTTGTTTTCATTTAAATGGGGTTGGTTATAAATGGTTAATGACGACAACCAATCTCTTTTTAAGGGTAAAAAAGGGGATTATGGCATAGATATGTATAGTTTGTTTTGAAATGGATTTTTATTTATTTATACAAATGTAAGGTCAATTTTGTGATAAGTATATTTCTCCTCTTGTTTAGGTATTGTGTTCATATAGCTCATTTAGAAATATAATTTATAATTAGTACAGATTTCAGATAGTTACCTATAATAGTTAAAACTTATAGCTATGTGAGTTAGGTTTTCTAGATAGGTAGAGATGTATTTGATATGAATAGGCATTCCTCAAACCTTTCAATGACCTACAGAATATGGCATTTAAAATGGTTTAGAGTTTTTCTTAACAGTGAGGCACAATTGCTCCTGGCAATATCATCTGGGTCAGAAAGGAAGATGGATATTAAACAAAAACGTTATGGAGTTTGCTTTCAATATGGCAAGACTAACCATTTGGAAAAGATACTGCTCTTGTCTGGATGGTTTGACTTTATGAGGTATAAACTGGACATGCAGAACCCACAAACAAAAGACTGCTGATACAAGATGGACATTGATACAGGGTTCCTGCTTCATGGAATATTCTACCACACAGTCTGCAGGACACAGAGAAAAGTGACTAACAAACTGCCAATATAGAAACATTAGTAACTGGCCAACAGCATTTATATCAAATACAGTGTCTCTGTGTGTTATTTGGGTTGGCATGGCTGTGGGCCCAGGCAGGCATGGGGAACATGCCTGTAACTACCATTTCTTATTGGCTTGCTCTGTCTTAAATATTAACCCATTTCTGTTAATCTAAGTGTTTCTACCACATGGTTTTATCTTACCAGAGAGAGGGTTTGGACCTCTTCTCTCAACTCTCCACATTTTGAATCTCCCTACTACAGCTCCCAGAATCATCTTTGTCTCCTAGTCCTGCCTGTCTTGCCTTCCTATTTGCCAACAGTGCTTTATTCATTAACCAATAAGAGAAACATATTTACAGAAGGGCAGCTACCATCATGCGACATCCTGAAACTGAGAACCTTCTGTAAGGCAAAGGACACAGTGAACAGGACAAAACTTCAGCTCATAGACTGGAAAAATATCTTTACTAACCCTACATATGACAGAGGGCTGATCTCCAAAGTATAAAAAGAACTCAAAAAGCTAGTCACCAAAGCACCAAATAACACAATTAAAAAGTGGTGTAAAGAACTAAATAGAGAATTCTCAATAGAGGAATCTAAAGTGGCTGAAAGGCACTTAAGAAAGAGATTCATATAAGGTCCCTCACAGAAGGGGAAATGGACAAGAACTCCTGAGTATATTGGGAGTGGGGTGTGTGAGTGGCAAGGGAGATAGAAGAGGAGAAGAGGAAAGCATGTGGGACTAGAAAGATTGAGTCAGGGGAGGAAAAGAGAGAGAGAGAGAGAGAGAGAGACCATAAAAGATGGAGCCATTATAGGTTTGAAGAGAAAACTGCATCTAGAGAAATTTCCAGAGACCTACAAGACTGACCCCAACTAACAATTTGAGCAACAGTGGAAAGGCTACCATAAATGCCCTTCCCTGATAATGAGATTGAGTACTAATTTATCCACCATCGTAGAGCTCTAATCTAATAGGTGATGGAAACAGAAGCAGACACCCAAAACTAAACACTGAGCCGAACTGGAATCCAGATGCAGAGAGGGAGGACAAGACCAGGCTACAGAAACACATAGAGACAACTGACCTGAACAAGGGGGAGCTAATGGACCCTCAGACTGATAGCTGAGAATCCAGCATGGGACTGACTCAGATTCCCTGAACATGTGTCTCAGTTAGAAGGCCTGGGCAGTCTAAAGGACTTCTGACAGTGGAACCAGGATGTATTCCCTGGTGCACAAAACAACTTTGGGAGCACCTTCCCCATGGAGGGATAAGGCCTTAACCTAGACATAGGAGGGAGGGCATAGTCCCTACTCCAAATGACTTGACAGATTTAAATGATCCCTCCTGGAAGGCATCACCCTACATGTGGAGTGGGAGGGGGATAGGAAGGTGGGAAAGAAGAGAGAGGGTGGGAAGAAGGTGGTAGGGAGGGAGGGAGAAGGAACTGGGATCGATATGTAAAATAAAAAGAAACAAAGAAAAAGAAAGTGCACAACATAGCCAGTCCTTTAATTCCAGCACTCAGGAGGCAGAGGCAGGCAGATCTCTGTGAGTTTGAGGCCAGCATGGTCTACAAAGCAAGTTCCAGGACAGGCTCCAAAGCAATACAGAGAAACCCTGTGTTGAAAAACAAAAAAACAAAAACAAAAACAAATCAAACAAACAAAACAAAACAAGAAACAAAAACAACAACAACAAAAAAGAAAAAACAAAACAAAACAAACAAAAAAAGTGCTCAACATCCTTAGCCATCAGGGAAATGCAAATCAAAAGAACTCTGAGATACCATCTTACTCCTGTCATAATGGCTGTAATCAAAAACACAGATGATAGTTTATGGTGGAGAAATGGGAACACTCCTCTACTGCTGATGGGAGTGCAAACTTTTACACTTGCACAGCCATTTTGGAAATAGGCATGGCAGTCTCAGGAAACCAGGAATCAGTCTACCACAAGATCCAGAAATTTCACTCTTAGGCATATACCCAAAAGATACATATTCATGCAACAAAGCCATCTCTTCAAATGTGTTCATAGCAACATTATTTGTTATAGCTAGAACCTAGAAATAATCTAGCTTCCCTCAACTGATAAATGGATAAAGAAAATGTGATACATTTACAAAATGGAGTACTACTCAGCCGCAAAAACAAACAAACAAAACAAAACAAAAACCAACCAACCAAACAAACAAACAAGAAAAAACCCCAAGGATTCTTGAAATTCTCAGGCAAATGGATGGAATTAGAAGAAACCATCCTGAGTGAGGTAACCCAGTCACAAAAAGACAAATATGTATGTATGTCCTCACTCATATATGATTTTAGACATAGAGCAGAGGATCACCAGCCTAAAATCCACACTGCCAGAGAAGCTAGGAAACAAGGAGGACTCTAAGAGAGATATACATGTATACATGATTCCCCCACAGAAGATGAAAGAGACAAGATTTCCTAAGCAAATTGGGAGTACAGAAGGAGGAGCAGTGAGGAGAGATGGAGTTAGGAGAAAGAGGAGGGGAGAGAAGAACATGCGGGAGCAGGATAGAGAATAAGAAATGAGATACTATAATAGAGGGAGCCATTATTTGTTTGAAGAGAAATCTGGCACTAGGGAAATGTCCAGAGACCTAGAAGGATTACTCCAACTAACAATGTAAGTAATAGTGGAGAGACTATCTTAATTGCCCTTTTCTCTGATAATGAGGTTGAGGACTACCTTATCTACCGTATATGCTATCCTAGAGCCTTCATCTAGTAGCTGACAGAAGCAGAAGCAGACACCCACAGCTAAATGCTGAGCCTAACTCCTGGAACTCAGTTTCAGAGAGGGAGAAGTGATGAGTAAAAAGGTCAAGACCACGGTGGAGAAATCCACAGAAACAGCTGATCTGAACAAGGAGGAGCTCATGGCCCCTATACTGATAGCTGGGAAAGCAGCATAGTACCGATCCAGACCTGAAAGTGGGTCTTAAATAGAAGGCCTGGGAATTCTATGGGTCCTCCGACAGTGGAAAAAAGATGTATCCCTGGTGCATGAAAGGACTTTGGAAGCACATTCCCCATGAAGCGATACTCCCTTAACCTAGAGACAGGAGGGAGGGCCTAGGCCCTACCTCAAATGACTGGACAGATTTTTGATGATCCCTCCTGGATGATCTCACTCTCCCTGTTGAGTGGATGGGGGTGGTGGGAGGATGGGAAGGAGAGATAACTTGGATTGATATGTAAAATAAGATAAATAAATAAATAAATAAATAAATAAATAAATAGACACACAAACCACTGTGAGGGACAGAAATTGTCTAAGAACCTGAGGAATGTGAAGCAATGTGTATGAAGGATTGATTTCTTTTGTCTATACTAACAAGACCACCTGGTATCTAGAGCAAATATGATTTTACAATCTAAACAGTGATGCAGTCATAAAAGTAATAAAGCAGTATAAATATAATTAGGTCTGTGTTGATTTCTGTTAAAATTCCCTAAGGGGGAGAGTTGTGAGATTCTCTAGAACTTCCTACCTTCTGACATATGGTATTTGTAGCCTTGGGGGCAATCTGCTAGTATATATAAGAGGTTGAGAGCTCACTAAAGGTAGAACTCCGGTGAAGCATTGTTCACTACTCAACAAGCTAAAGGGGGAACTTTTCAAATATGCAGTTAACTTTGATTCAACCATGTTCTTGTAAGTAACCTTTTACCTGTGCATGATTGGGATCCTTTCTTTTCATTTACTGATGTCTTACTGGACTGACTAGACATTTATTCACATCTCATAATAAATAAAACACTTCCAAATTTAGAAGAGCTTTGCAATAATTTTTCTAGAAAACAACTGCATGAGGGCACAAAGAATTTGTCATCTTAATCCTTTAAACATGGTAAGCCTCCTTCTCCTGGACACATGTGAAAATATCCAGACACATAATGGGTTTCCTTAATTGAAGTGAGGAAAGAAAGGGAACTGTATTATGAGTTTCCAATGGATAGAAACCACTGATACTTTTCAACATTTTCTAATGAACAGCTATGAGTACAGGAATACCACAGTTCAGACAGTCACTGTCACTTAAATTGAGAAACTTGATTTTGTCTGGGGTGTAAGATATAGGAATAATTGCATCCAGTTCCTCTCACCCATGAGGAATAGAAGGAACACTTTTAGATTTTATGGTCTTATGTTTGAATTTACTCACTGGAATTAACCAGGAAATATTCACTTCTGAAGCCTGTAACGTGTACTGTTTTTCCGCCTGCCGCCGCTGGTCTTGTCCTGCTGCCGCACCAGCCCCAAATAATGCACAGAGACTCTGTATTTGATACAATGCTGTTGGCCCTGTTACTTGTTTCTTATCGGCTAGCTCTGCCTTAATTATTAACCCATTTCTGATGATCTATGTATTTCTCTTACCGGGGAGCCGGCAGCATACTGCTTTCTCCAGACTCTCCATCTTGACCCCTCCTTACTCCTTCCTATTTCCTCCTTGTCTCCTAGTCCCTCCTATCTTCCTTTCCTATTGGCCAACAGTGCTTTATTATTAACCAGTATGAGAAACATACAGAATGACATCTCCCATCATCTCCTCTTTTCTGTCTAAATAAAAAGAAGGGGTTTAAACTTAACACAGCAAAATATATAACACAACGGTTATCCAATAAGAATCACAGTTAACAATATTTAGTCCATTAACATTTAGCAAGATTAAAGGAAACTATTCTATCATCTATCCTATATTTGTGAGTCCAAAGTCCTATATGTAACCTATCTGTAAGCCTAACTAAGGAAAACTATAACCATAACTATCTGTCTTCAACTCCTTCAAAGACCACAGAAGGATAATATATAAGCTCTAGAAATGACAGAGACAACTCACTGCCTGGTCACCCAAGGTTCTTTTGTAATCTTCCATCTTCAGCCCATAGGCCATAGTGTGTCTAGCAGACTCTTCAGCAACACAGGAAACTTTAAACTGTCTTCTTGTATTGGCAGTTTGTCAGTCACTTTCCTCTGTGTCCTGCATACTGTCTCGCAGACTCTTCCATGAAGCAGGAACTCTATAGCAATGTCCATCTTGAATCAGCAGTCACTTTTCTTTGAGCCCTACATGTCCAGTTTATACAGCATAAAGTCAAACAGTCCAGACAAGAGCAGTATCTTGTCCAAATGGCTAGTCTTACCATATTGGAAGTAAACTCCATAACGTGTTTCTTCAATGTCCATCTTCCTTTCTGACGCAGTTGGTGTTGCCAGGAACAATTATGTCTCACTGTCAAGAAAAACCCTAAACCATTTTAGATGCCATATTCTGTAGGTCTTTGAAAGGTTTGAAGAATGCCTAACCATCTCAAATATATGTCTGTATATCTAGAAATACTAACTAACTTAACTATAAGTTCTAACTATCAAAGGTATCTATCTAAAAATCTGTACTAAATTATACATTATATTTCTAAATGAGCTATGCAAACACAATACATAAACAAGAGGAGAAATATATATATATATATCACAAAATTGACCTTAAATTGTATCAATAAATGAAAATCCATTCCAAAACAAAGTATTCATATCTATACCATAATTCCCTTTTTACCTTTAAAAAGATATTGGTTGTGATCATTAATCATTTATAACCAAATCCATTTAAATGAAAACAAACATTTATAAGCAATATTTGGGAATTGGGGCGTCGTTCTTTCTAAACTACTTTTTGTTGATAGGGGGCGCTGTCATGGGAATCTTGGCTGTAGTCTGCAAGGCTGCTTTGTCCAAGCTGTTTTGAATGTTGGATCGCCAGGAACTCTGTTTCAGGGGGCCTGGCTTGATCAAACCACATTAGTCTGGAAGGAATCCACAGCTTTTCATTTTCTGTAGAAACAAAAATAGAAATCCTTTTCCCCAGTAACTTGTCCTTGAACTTAAATTTTGGAGTCAAAGCATTTTTAAAATATATAAATTGAATTAATCCAGCAGCATTTCCTTTATCAGTTGTTATTTTCTCAGCAGTCAAACAATGTAGAGACAACACAATAGCATACAGTAACCAGATTCTCTCTGAGCTTTTCATCTTTACATGCCTTTATTACTCTGTTTATTTTACTTTTATTTTTTTATCTTTTGACATAGGGTTTCACTGTGTAACTCTTATCTGTCCTGGAATTTACTCTGCATACCAGGTTTACTTTGCAAATCACAGAGATCTGCTTGCCTCTGTCTCCATAGTGCTGGGATTAAAGGCGTGTGCTACAACACCCAGTTCCTCTTTGTCTATTTAAAACCATTTTATTTTTTTTCTCCCAAGCCTATGTATTTTTTTTTTAAAACACACTGTAAACTTTTAACACCTTTTCTTAATGTGAATCTGTCTCTACTGTAAATATTTATCTTTTTTTTGGCCATGAGTCTTTATCTGTTAAACAACAACATTGTTAAAATGAAAGTCTTTGTTTCTGCCGCGGTTTACCAAAGATGGTGGCGGGTACTTTTACCGCCAGCACTGAGAGATGTGCTCACCTCCTTGGTCTGCGCTGCCACCCAGAAAGCATGCTACCGGCTTGGAGATGTGGTCACTGCCATTGCCATCTCTCATACACACCAATGAATTGTTAGCAGAGTTATTTAAAAGCTGTGCGGTTTTTTGCCACTTAAGCTGAGTCAGGAACCTTCCCTTTAAGGAGCCGCGCAAATATCTGCTTGTCTCTCGCAAAACAGAGTCCAACCGAGAAAACTGCTGTTACCAAGAAACCTTGCTTATCTTTGTTCTTTTGTTTCTAAAACCCTTTTTTAACCTTTTGTTAAATTTTAAGTGGAAGTTCTTATTAGCCACGTGGGCGCCATCTGTAAGGAGAATGGGTTTTAACCTTAACATAGCAAAATATATCACATAACAGTTATCAAATAAGCCTAAGTAGATACTGATAGCAGATTTGAATCATATACTGATTATGAATTCATTATAGAATTCCATGCTATACATGGTATTATCATAATTTTAACATTATGTAATTTAATATGAAATAAATTCATATGCATAAGTTTTTAAGTGTTATATGTAAAATTACATTAAATACATCAGTTTTTTTAAAGTATTAGTTTTAGAAATGAAATAAAGTTTAAATTATTTAATGTTAATTTTTATATAAAGTATTTAGTATAATTCACAAGTTTTTAGTAAATTTTATTTTGAATATGTGACTTTAGGTATTTTCTGTGCATAAATATTTAAAATGTACCTACTTTTATGAGGGACATCTTGAGAAGCCCATTTCTATTTCAGCAATAATCTAGGAATAGTTTCATAAAGTAACTGTGTGTCTGAAATTTTATCCCTATTTATGAATATAACTTACTAATACAGATTTATCTGATGAATCATAACACTGATGAGCAAACCAATATGGCCATCATGAAAACTTCCTGAAGTAGTTCTCTATAGGGCATAGGAAAGGGGGAGAATTAAGCTTCCTAGAGCTTCTGTTACCTATCATTGGGGACAGAGTTTTGATTTCTGTGTTTGAATTTATGTGATACTATTTTATCTGAAAATTTAATACATATAAACACCACATCTGCATCACTAAGACCTTCCAAATCTTGTGAACTCTACCTTTGCAAAAATGATGTTCTTTTCTTTTTTAAATTATTATGATTAAATGAACATACAACAGAGTCTATTTAGTCTTTTTTTATAAGTTCATATGTCCAGTGATGTGGGATGTTCTTTTGTATGCTGCAAATATGTATTGATTTTACTGATAGGTAAATAAGCTAATATAGCCAATGGTCAAGCAGACTATAGCTAGGCAGGAAATCTGAACAGAGAAAGAAAGAAGGCAGAGTCAGAGAGATGCCATGTAACCACCATAGGGGTAAGATGCCAGAGCATTAGTGGTAGGTAAGTCCTGGTCAAATGATGACACACAGTTTAGTAAATATGGGTTAATTTAATTGACAGTTAGTTAGTAATATGCCTGAGCCAGTGGCTAAACATTTGTGAATAATACTAATCCTCAAAGTGGTTATTTGGGAATTGGCAAGCAGGACAAGAAACCTCTAACTACAGACCAGGGATGAACACTTGGATTTAAGCAATCTTTGCACAAGTTTGTACCTGAAAGTAAACTTATTCTTACTCTCTCACCAATCACTGGCCACTTGTAATTCTGGTTCTATGGGTGATATTATGAGGAATTTTCTCCCTTCATATTGGAATGTCAACTAATGTTATTATTCTGATCTTATTCAGGCTACTTTAATTGTTGAAAATTCATGGGAATATTTTACTTGTCATGTCTAGGAGACACTATTTAGCAACTAGTGTCTAGGGCTTTTGTCCCTTAAACTATCTCTACCATTCTATGATTTTTACTGAGTTTGGGTCTAAAGGTTGATTCAAAGATATATCAGTTTGTGTTGGGCATCCACATTCATCCAATAACCTTTGCCAGTTGTGGATCTCTTTAATAGTCTCCATATTTTGGAAAAATAACCTCTTCAATGAAGTGATAGAGCTTTTGTCTATTTGTGAGATAAGGTTAATCACTAACATGATAGAAACTATGTTTTGGAAATTAGGTATAGTAGGTTCTGCTTTTGTGTCTATAACATTTCCAAAAAAGAAAAAAAAAATGAGTGGTTGACTCAGTTTAGCAAACTAGGCATAAATTCTCTCCCATTAAGTGGACTTATATTCTAATTAGACTGCTGTTGGTTACCTCAAGATAAAAGCACAACTACTGCAGAATTTTGACTATCTGGTCAGCATAGTTTTTGTTGTGGGTCCTATGTTTTACTGCTATGCAAGAGTAGCATTTTCTGGTTTAGTGTTGACAGTTTGCATAACACTTGGACTTCCTCCAAGTCCAAGATATGAGATATCTTCAGCTGGAAGGTAAAACAAGGCAATGGAAATCATAATATTTCTGGAAGTCTTTTGTTTCTCAAACAAAACAAGGGAAGGATATAACTGGCACTGGTATTTGTTAGATAGAGCTCTTGGAAAGAAAACTATTGTTTATGTGGTGTAACTAAACCCTCATCTCTTTCAATTTCTTTCCATTGCTCTCTCTATCCATATATACGTATATATATATATATATATATACGTATATATGAATATACATATATATGTGTGTGTGTCTTAGAAAATGATGTACTAGCATATGTCTTTTAAAAACATTCTTCATGTTACCACTGTCTTTTTACCTCTATATTTCCATTTTCTCCTCCTTGTTAAAGTTAGATATATTTTTTCATATACCCCTTCATAGCATCAATCTTCTAATATGTTCTTTTAAAGCTACTTTCTCTTCTATCCCCTTATGGTTCCTTTCTACTTCCCCATCTTCTTGGATACTGTAGGTTATATTATCAAATACAAAGATTCAGATCTACAAATAAAGAAAACATGTGACTATCGCGGTAAATAAGGATCAGGATAAACAAATAGGCCTAATAGATGTTTATTCAGGGAGAAATAACTTACAACCTAGACAGATGAACACCAGGAAATTCAACTCGATCCTCTCCTGTCCGAGTCACGCCAGAAAGAGAGCGCCTTTCCTGGCCCCCTCTGGCCTCCTTCCACAGGTCACTTCCGCCCATGGCTCCACCCCCCAATGGGCGTGGTCAGTGCCACAGAAGGACTATCTCACTACATGTGACACTCTCATGCATGAGTTTTTATTGCATATTATCTAATTTGAGATATGGGGTTACTTTTATGATAAGATTCTCTTCATCCTTGGTGTTAGAAATCTATAAGTCATGTGGTTATTCTCATCAAGCATGAAAATGAAGCAAATAGATGACTTGTGCTGTCCTTGTCACATCTAGGACCAAATTGAGTTGAAGTATTACAAATTTACAGAGTGTGAGTATTGGAAATAAGCATAAATTCCCCACATATCAAACCATTTCAAGAGAATTACTTAGAAATGCTCAGCCACAAATTCTATGAGCTCTTAGTGTTTACAACATTCAGAGAAACTTCTGGGGTCAATCCCAAAAGAAGAAAGTCACCCACTTCCAAATTATCAGTACGAAGATAATTATGGACCTACAAGTGCACAGTGTAAAAGGCTGTACAAAAGCAAATCATGCAGAGTCCTAGAGAAGGACAAATTTTCCTTCACAGGATTAATTTTTATAGACACACTAGGCTGATTCAAGTAACACCTCCTTTTATTTAGCAGGGAAACTCCTGGTGTTGCTTGTGTCAAACCTGGTCCTGTGGGAGAATGTGGCCTCTGTACCTTTGTGCCACAGCTGGGATAGTTCCTGCCAGGGGACCCTCAATAACATGTTTGATTATGCCCTGAGCCTGTCTTATGAAATTGAAAACCAAACAGCTGCAATGTTAAATGATTTCGTAAGTATCTCACATTCTTTTGCCTTCTTTCTAATGGGAGCATTCATGCCAGTGACTGAATTGTTCTAAATGGTAAATGCAATAGAATCATGGAACAAATTTCATAGGGAAAAGAAACCATCAGCATCTGAGTAGATCAAGAATAAAAGAGTTTCAGGGAATCTCAAAGTGTTTAGAAAAGAGGGGGAAGAAGTTGAAACGCTAGACAGGAAAAAAATGAGATCACATGCCCAATAGTTTAAAAATTAGGTTGACTTTCTTATTTATTATTTAGGTTTTTATTTTTCAAATTGCACATCTAATTAAAAAATACTCTACTGGATAAACAAGCACAAGTGCCAGAGGTTTCCAAAGAATCCTTGAAAGTCAAGGCACAGAAAAACACCTCTATAAACCCTGTACTTCTGCAGAAAGATGGAAGACATGGAAAATCCCTGAACTTTATTGGACCAACTAGGATAACTTGCACAGTGGTTTACAGCAAGAGACTCTTTCAATGAAGGTGGAAAGCAAGCTAAAACAACTGACATCCTCTGATTGTTACATCTCTACCTCAACACATACAGAAACTCATTTATACACAGACATATGGAAGCATACACACACACACACGATCACACATGCATACATTGTACACACACACACAAAGATTAAAAAAATCATACAACCACTAACTATATTAAAATTGTTGTCATATATGATTCATTCCCAAACTTAAGATAACTAAATATTTTTCATCAGTTGCAGGACATACAGTACACACCAGGGAGGTGGTACCTTGATGGAGCCCAAAGCAGCTGCCATACTTCCAACTTTGCTATTCTGCTGCCTGAAGAGGAAACGGAACACATCCAAGTGAGTCTTCAGCTTGCACTTTAACCTAAAGAATTGAGCAGTTCACTGGCTTGGTCTTGATGTTGGTCAGAGTGGTTACAATCACACATGCTGAAGAATGAAGGGAGGGGGGAGCAATCAAAGAACAATCTGAGGTACACAGATCATAAATTACAAGTAAAATTAAAAGCTGGGTAATATTACAGTAGAATCTATACAGTGTTCATTCAGAGAAACTGCTACCATTGCCCGTACCTGGGATGAATTGTATCCTTTCTACTCATTACCCATAGAGTACCTGTCAGACATCAGTGCAGCAGCATTTTAATCAGGGGTGGTTTTCATCTATTATCTTGACAGTGAGCACACCCTGAGAGGGAAAACTCTTATTATTCCTGTCCATACTCTCTCTTTTTTGAAAAAGAAAAAACATGTTTTTTGTTTATATAATGTGTTTTTCCTGGATGCATTTATGTGTACAACATGTGTTCCTCATGTTTGAGAAGACCAGAAGGTGTTAGGTCTCCAAAAAAGGGCAGGGACATATGTCTGTGAGTCAATGTGTGGTTATTAGGAAATAAACCTGCATCTTCTGGAAGAACTGTCAGTGCTCTAATTTCTGTGCCATCTTCCAGTCTGTTCAGCAGTTATCTTATTTAAGGCAATAAAATTCAATTGTTCTTTACTTATGCATGTTTAAATATTGGCTTCTCTGCTGGCTTCAATACAGACTGATGGAAGCAAAAATATCAAGTTCAGGTCTATATCATTGGATACTTGCTGTAAGTTATTCAAATAATCTAAAATTAATAAACGAGTGACTCAATGAACAATTTGTATTTTTACTGTACAATACAGACTATGTGAAAGGGTTTGGGTCACTTGACACTGAATTATTGGCATGAGTTTTATGTGAATGTGGTTCTATACCACCTGTTCAATTCCTGCTCACTCTCCATTCTTTGTGCACAATAAAAGAAACCAAAAATTATTCTTTTGACCATGAGGTCAGATTGTAAAATATCAGAGGAAAACAAATTTTTTAGGAAATGTAGTAGTCAATAGTAGTCAAATAAGACATATTTAGTGGGATTCAATTAAACTACAAATTAATGGCTGAATTTTACATTTATATAACATGTACCATTTACAAAATAATTTCCTGAAACTTTTTTTGAGCAAATGTCACATGAAGTACTAGCACTACTGTATTTCAGAAAATCTAATATAAGTGTTCAATTTTGGTTATGTAGGGTATGTTCCTTCTTCAAGAGATCCTCACCATGTTGGGAGCTTGGAAAGACCCTCTGCATCTTGTAGTAACTGAGCTGAGTGGTATGGAAGAGGCCCCTACTGCAATCATAGCAAGAGCCAACATTGTAGGGACAGCAATGAAGGGACTTCAAGAAGGTGTTCGGAGAATACTTGGCAAGGTTTGTAGTCTTTTTGTATTGTTCTGGTTTTCTTGTTAACTAAACAGATGAGTCCTATGATAAGAAATTTGATATAGCAAAATTTAGTCAGCTAGTCTTTTAGGAAGTCTTGTTTCTGATGGTTTATTAGCAACACAATGCTTTTCTAGGATATGCTATTCCATATTTAAAGAATCTCAATACAAAATACATGCTCTTCATAGTCCTTTAAGAAACTAACTACCTTTCTGTAGTAGTGCAAAATACTCCTAACAGCATCACCAGCTCACTGTATCACAGCAATCCCTGGATGATTTGCACCAGAAAGCATCAGGTGCAGTACTAATCAAATATGAGATTTTCATTCCATGAGTTCTAAAGCAAGAGATTAATTTGAAATATAGAAAAGGACAATGATTTCCTTCAAGAGTAGGAAAGTGTAGACAACAAGTGAAGACCAATACTGAGAGCATGTTAAAGCTCCTTCATGAAAAAATGACACTATGTCCTACGTTGTCCCTTGGTAAAATCCATGTCTACAGGCAAATAGCACCTTCCTGCTTCTCTATCTGTCTTATATGCAAGAACATATATAATCTGGAATCTTCTGTATGCAGGAAATATATCCAAGGGTCTCGTTTGCTGAATTGTTGTGGCAAATGCATTGCCACTACCCTCACTTTATTGTATTAGATTCCATGCTTTTGTATGAAAATTTACAATCATAACTTCTCCCCAAATATTCATTTACCAATATAATGAATAAAGAACAGCAAATATAATGAATAATAAGTTACTTTCCTTTTGGTGATTAGATTTATCCTGGATTCAGAGAAGTTGAAGAGTACCCCATCTGGAAAGGACTGGCTTCTTTGCAGTCATCTGATGAAGACCTTCGTGTTTTTGCATTTAATAGCCTGTTTCAGTGCCTCAAGAGGGATTCACGGAAGATTGATTCTAATCTAAAGCTCTTGAAGTGCCGGTTTGTCTATGACCGTGATTGTTGACTTCATGTCCATTCGATTTTGACATGAATGTTCTAAACTTTTTCTTTTGGAAATTTATGCTTTATATCTTTTGGACATGATTGATTCTTTTATCTTGAATAAAAGTTAACTCTTTTTTGACATCATGGCAGTTGTTTTTTGAGTATGTGTTCATTAGGCATCACTATACAGATTATATTTCTTCTGTGAATTTTTTAAATTAGAAAACATATCCTAAAGCAAAAGACCAGCTACACACAAACTTAAAAATGCAAAGAAACAAAAGACAATAATGACAGGCATGGCAAGTTAAATATTACATGTCTAGATCCAATATCTTAGACACATGGAGGTGAGGGACAGACTGAAATGAACATACATTTGTGTAAAAATATCCTCTGTTTTTCCCACTCTAAAGGAGATGACTGAACTGCAAATGCCAAAAAATACTAATGTAATTGTTTACATTGCAGCAATTACTTTTCTATGGAAGCGCTTATAGCCTTGGGTTCCTTGAAAGGAGCATATTTTGTTGTAGAAA
This sequence comes from Phodopus roborovskii, assembly GCF_943737965.1. NCBI lineage: Eukaryota > Metazoa > Chordata > Mammalia > Rodentia > Cricetidae > Phodopus > Phodopus roborovskii. Next base: position 32,545,945 of record NW_026126482.1, on the reverse strand, counting down.
ATTTTAACAGAGTTTTAATATTTGACAACTCACTAGCACTTGCGTATTCAAGAAATTTTCTTTGACTTGGATTTCTTATGAAGTTATCTTTCTTTAAGGATCTCATTTTTTAACCTTTATTTCTCTGTTATTTTTGGAATATAATGCTACATTTTATAATCCTAATTTCTACAAATTTAATTCTTAAAAGGCCAGTGTGGCTTGCTAATTTGGCATGGTGTCTTTATTCTTTGCCTATCATGTTGTACAACGAGTTTTGTGTCTGTTCCTATCACAGTGGCTCCTGGGAGACGAGTTCTCATCATAAACGAGAGAGTCTGTCTGCAGTGAGTTTTGGCTTGCCTCATTACCAGCATGGAGCTTTTAGTACCTGGCACAGCACTTTACCCTTCTGGCAAGCCCCCTGAGTATTTATTGTAAGTCTTCTGTGTCAGTAGCATTTTTACTGTAGAGCACTGAGTTTTTCTCATGATGTACTTGTTAAGTCTCATACGAAAATAACAGTACATGATTATTAATGTGCCTTATTCAAGTTCTCATTTTTGAGACTTTGGTGGGCCCATATAGATACTGTTTCTCTAAGTGTTCTGGATGATATTGTTTATCGAGGTAGCAATCTTTGCTTAATGACTCCAAGTTTCCCATTGCTAGGGTTACTTTCACCATTTAAGTTAAAGCCTAATTATTTGGCCACAGTATTAAAACAAAAGTAATCATTCTAATCTTTCAAATATTGGTATAAAAGTTGACTCTTAAAAAGATAATTTCTAAAAATCCAATTTTTGAACCTTTCTTTTGCTAATGCAATACAAAATTTATCAACTGTACTAGGAATGTCTATAATAAAATTTGTCATAATTGACTGAGGTTTGGTTGCAAGTAAGGTAATTCAAAGCTTATCATCCTATTGAAGCAAAGAGTGATACTATAATTCATCCATTCTACTAAGAATTGAGAAAGCCTCAGTACTTTATGAAAACTGACACTCAATATGAGCTGATTGTTATACCTAATTGATAATACATATTCTATGAAACTTCAACATACTCAAGTATCATCAATTTTTAATGCATTTATTTTTTATTAAAATATGATGGCATCATAACCAATCAGACAGCAGGGGAACCAGCATAGGACTGAACGAAGACCCCTGATCATGGGTGAAAGTTAGGAGGCCTGGGCAATCTATGGGACCCCTTCAGTGAAACTAGTATTTATTCGTAGAATAAAATGGACTTTGGGAGCCCAGTCCCCTATGGAGGGATATTCTCTTAGTCTAAATACATGGGGGAGGGCCTAGGCGCTGCCCTAAATGATATGACAAATTCTGATGAACCCCATGGGAGACCTCAATCTCCCTGGGGAATGGATGGGGTATGGGAAAGGGAGGGGGATTGGTGGGGGGCATGGGAGGATGGAGGGAGAGGGAACTGGGAGTGATATGTAAAATAAGATTGTTTCTAATTTAAGTAAAAAGAAAAGAAAAAAATACAATGGCATCATTTGCCCATCTCCTCTCCCCACCTCTGTCATGTACCCCAATATCTCTTCATTTTCATAGTCTCTTTTTCTTTTATTATCTTTTGTTAAACACACACACACACACACACACACACACACACACACACAAACCTATTAGAAAAACAATTATGTGGCTCATCCCTAAAGAAGATAATTCTTCCTCTTAGTAGTGATTAAGTTAAAAGAGTTCTTCAACTAGAATTAGAGTCCATTGAAATTTATGTCATGTACTTTTGTGTGTCAACTCATATTGGAATTCTGCAAGTCTTGTTTGGGCATCATTATTATTGAGATTACATTGGTGTAGATTTCTTGTTATATCTTTAAAAAAATACAAACTCATGGTTCTTCTAATTATCTTTCTGCTATCTCCTCCAGTTTTTTTTTTTTTTTTTTTTTTTTCTTATCAGTTATGGCTTTCTATAATGATCTTGGGCAGAGGCAAACAAACAAACAAAAAAAACCCTGAAAACAAAAAAACCTTCTTTGATAAGGAGTAATTGCTATACCTAACTGTAGGTATAAGGAAAAGTATATATAATACAATTAGTAATTATATTGGTTTAAAAAATAGGTATTATTATGTTTTGCTCTTAGATACAGGACCAACTGTAAAGGGCAGTCAGCTATGGTGCTAGTACAGACATTATTTCCCTCCTATTGACAAGGCCTGAGCTCATTTAGACATTATCTGGTTACTGCAAAGATAGACATGTCATTATTGCAGTTTTAGAAATATCTTTTTGTACTGATCATTCTTTTGATTTGTAGACATCACATTTGGGAAGGAATATTTATTGTTTTTTTTTTCCTTTGCAGCTTATTTAGCAACTATTGATAGAAAGCTAGCTCTCAGGGATGAGAATTCCTCATAAAACCCATCTTGATTCTACTGAGTCCTATGTAAAAAGTGTGTAGTTTCTTAGGAAATGGAGACTTCACCTAAACATACAAAGTAAGTAAGGCATCCAAAATAAGAGCAATATTATGTTTTGCTTTGGGAGGCTCCTGGTCCTTGGACCAATATTCTAGGTATAGGTGATATGAGCTGAAGGGAGACTTTAATTGTGGAGGGTGGTACAGGCCATACATAATGAAAGTGAGGGAGTAGGAATAAATAACACTGAAGATGCTTGAAAATTAATAGAAAGTTCTACTGTTTCACATTTACCTAAATTAAATACAATAGATACTATTATCCATTTTTATGAATTTGCTATAATGATTATCCTCCCCAAGTCCATAAAATATCAATGAATGTACTACTTTCAGATTTTTAAAACCAGTATAGAAAAATGTTAGACTACAAGCATTGTATTTCTCAGATTTACTGACAATTGTCTTCTACCTTGCTCTTCCGAATTCTTTACTCAACATCAACTTAGGCTATACCATAAAGTCTTTTCACTCCCTGCCCAACAAGGCCTATTTGGTTTACTTTAAATTTCATTTAATTTATTTTTAATACATTTTTCTTTTTTCTCAAGTCACACTACAAGGAAGACAGATATGATAAACCTCTACAATATCTCTGGACTTGGATTCCTTTGATGTTGTCAGAATGGTATGGAAGGATAAAAACATCCTCAATTCACTAATTTGCTTGCTGAAATAAACATATGTTATTGACAAGTTCTCAATTTGAATTTCCTGTGACTGGTAATTGTTTTTCTTAGGGAGCACACCATTTCTTTCTAAAGAAACTTACCAACCAATTGGAATACATCAATGGATGGTGTCTTTGTCTGTAGAAATGCCTAGCTAAATGTTCTTATTCATTCTACAATCATATCAGGTGCTTCTTCTTCACAGTTTTTATCGTTGTTTTCTGGAAGAAAATTTACTAGAGAAAAGTGACTCAAAAAATTGCTATCCATGAACTAACACAGGAGTCTCATGCATGGGGACCATACCAACAGTGGAGTCAGCAACACTCAATCACCACATAACCATTCCTGGCATCTCTACCACTTTCTGCCATTTCCTATTCATGTAGTTTCATAGTAGATTATAAAATAAAAATAATATATACATTGTAGTAAATAATACTGGAAGAGTAAGCATAAAGCCATCCACAATAGAAATTAAGCCATTCACTTCCACGTTTTCTCAATTTACTCTAAGCATTCCTTGTAGCACTTGTTATTGTTTGGAAGTGGGATATCCATAAATAGCTTGTGCTTCAAAAGCTTTGTCCTCAACCTGTGAACTCATAAAAATTCTACAAGAAAGAATATGATGGAAGGAATCCAGGTAACTAGGTTGCAACTGAATTTTTGAGACATTGACCTATTAACCTTTCTCTCTCTCTTTCTCTTTCCTCTCTCCTTCCTTTCTTCCCTCCCTTCCTTCCTCCCTCCCTCCTTCCTCATTTTCTTCTGCATGTAGTTCCAATTCATAACTTTTCATTATTGTCATAAACCTGTGAAATATTTTCTTTTTTAATATTGTTTTCTAATATTTATTCATAGCAATAGATAGTTAACAAATTACATATTGCTTACCATTAAGCTTACCTGCTGTTGTCACTTCTTATCTCACATTCAGCATTTGGTCAGTCAATCACTAATGAATTCTTTTGAAACCTACTTTTAAAATGTTTTTCTTGTTTCAAGATTGATGATAAAAAAGGCTCTAATCTTTCAAGAGATATCTTCCTAATATAATAACTCCCCCCACAACACCTTTCTGTAAGGTCCAGCAAGCAGCCAGATATACCCTTTATGTTTGAGAATCTTTTCCCCTCTGTTAGTTTTAGGTTTGTCGGTGGTGTTGGCATTGTGTGTGAATTTCCCTCCATCTTTCTTATGGCTATTGGTAAAGTGGGATTATCTATTGTCTATGTTTTTGTGGGTGTAGTTTACTTCCATGGGTTGGAATTTTCCTTCCAGAACTTTCTGTAGAGCCTGATTAGTGGATATGTATTGTTTAAATCTTTTTTTGTTATGAAATACCTTGGTTTTTCCATCTGTTGTGATTGAAAGCTTTGCTGGATATAGTAGTCTGGGTTGGCATCCATGATCTCCTAGTGTGACTCCAGTTTGATAGCTTGGAAACTAGCATAGGACAGACCCAGACCCCCTGAATATGAGTGTTAGTTAGGAGGACTAGGCAGTCTTATTGGGCCTCTGATATGGATCAGTATTTATTCCTAGTATATGAATGGACTTTGGGAGCCCATTCCACATAGAGGGATATTGTGTCAGCCTAGACAACATGGAGGAGGGACTAGGCCATGCTGCAAATGATATGGCATACTTTGAAGACTGCCCATGGAAGGCATCACCCTACTTAGGGAGCGGAAAGGCAATGGGATGGGGTTGGTGGTGGGGTCAGGGAAGGAAGGGATGGTATAGGAACTAGGACTGATATGTAAAGCAAGCTTGTTTCAAATTTAAATTAAAATAATTCTTAAAAAAATAAAATCTTTTTCCACAATCATGACCAGTATGTATAGAAACATTAGTAAGAAAAATCAGCCATCAAAGTTCTGAGAAACACTTTCTCCACACATTGGAGTGACACTTGTTTTCACACAGATCACTATATGTCTAACCACCATCAAAGACGATGGGTAAGCAGATCAAAGGGAAATTTAGAAAAGACAGGTGTATGGGAATTGATTGTAGACGCATATCCAGCTCTAAGGTCTAAAGTAATTTTTGAATTTACTACTCAGAATTACTCATTTTAGTTAATTGTCCCAAGATGAATAAAAATTACACCAATTTTTAGTACCATCTTATAAATACACAACCAGGTTAGTATGATACATTTAATAATTGTTTTCAAATGTAACTCATAATTATGCTGAGAAAGTGAAAATGTCTTAACCTTGACAGATTAAATAATAATACTTCACCAACAATCACCAATAACACTACCGAATCCCTAAACTTAATATGTCAGCCCAAGTAGCAGCATAATGACCCCCTAACTAACTAACATGTCTGAAATTATCCATTTACTCACGCACTTCTGCAGTCTTTGGGTCTGAACTGATGAGCAAAAAGAACTCGTTAAACATATTCTAACTGGAAAAGATACATGACACACAAACACTATGAAGCCAATGAGCAGGTGACCTGTGCTATAGAAAGAATTAGTAGAACCTAAGAAGCTTAGTGATAAAAGTTGCTAGAAAAGGGGATTTGTGTCAAGTTCAATGCAGACCTCAAAGAAAAAGGCAAGCCTCTTTTCCTGTGTTGATTCATGCTACAATGTGCTTTGGATTACAAATCCAGCTTTTGTCTTACCCATCAAGATTCATGACCTTCCCCATGCATTTCCTCGTAGAATTTAACCTTTAGATGAGTGCTTCACTTCAGGTTGCTCTGAAAGAGTTTTCTAATTATTCAAACTATTTTTCAGTTGATCTGATAGGGTTGATGAACAATTGTGTAGTAAACTCCTGAAATTTCACTACATCTTAATTACCGTGATATAAATTTATTTCTAGATGTCAGGAAACCAAATCTAGTATTGCTCACTGATTGCTACAATAATTGCCATTATGTAACTTACATTGTAACACACCATTTCTGTATTTTGTACTTTGTATTATTAAATTTGTTTTATTTTACATATCAACCCCAGTTTTTATTCCCTTCTCTCATCCTGTTCCCTTCCAAACCTTTCTACCCACCTACCAACTACTCAGAAAATGTAAGACCTCCCATGCATGTCGACAAAGCATGGAATATCAAGTTGAAGCAGGTCCAGGAACTTCCACCCTGCATCAGGATTGAATGAGGCATCCCAGCATAAAGAATAGGTTCCAAAATGCCAACTCATGTGTCTCTTAGGGGCGTCCTTGTTTCCTAGCTACTCTGGCTTGTGGATTGTAGACTGGTAATCTTTTGCTCTATGTCGAAAAATCATATATGAGTGAGTACATACCGTGTTTATTTTCCTGTGCCTGGGTTACCTCACTCAGGACGCTATCGTCTAGTTCCATCGATTTGCCTGAGAATTTCAAGAATACATTGTTTTTGTTTTGTTTTGTTTTCGGCTAAGTAGTACTCCATTGTGTAAATGTACCATATTTTCATTTTCCGTTCTTCAGTTAAGGGGCATCTAGGTTGCTTCCAGGGTCTGCCTATTACAAATAATGTTGCTATGAATATAGTTGAACCAATGTTTTTGTTGTATGAATGTACATCTTTTGGGTATATGCCTAAGAATGGGACTATTGGATATTGAGGTAGACTGATTTCCATTTTCCTGAGTAACTGCCATACTAATTTCCAAAGTGGCTATATAAGTTTGTACCCCCACAGAATTTGAAGACTCCCTATGGAAGTCCTCACCCTCCCTGGGGATCAGAAAGGAGACTGGATGGGGGATGATGGAGGGGACAAGAGAGGATGGGAGGGTTCAGGAACTCAACTGACATGTAAAACAAGCTCATTTCCACATCCACATGTTGACAGTCTTGGCCTTGTGCAAGCAACAATAGTTGTCAACAATGTAGTAATAAAAGAGGCTTGTCATGTCCTCAATATCTATTTTGCCCAAGTCCTTCTGACATTAGGCTCTTAAAATCACTCCACTCCATCTTCTGAAATATCTCTTAAGCCTTGAGATAAGAGATATGATACAGATGTCCCACTGGGGCTGAGTACTCCACTGGAACATACTCTCTGTGATTTGACCAGTTATGAGTCCCTTTATTAACCATGGTCTGTTGCTTCAACAGTTTTTTGGTGATCAACATGGTTGACCTCAGAGGCCCCCTGGGCACTCACAAGTGTTTATAATGAAGTTTAGAGGACAAAGAAGAGTGTAAGATGGGACTTCACATAATTATATTGCTTATAGTTTGTTGAATCTTGGCTTACTGGAAGAGTTAAGAAGGTGCCCTGAGGGGTTGTAATGAAGAAAGAAGTTATAAAAGTATATCTTTAACCTGGAGAAAAGTGTAGGATGGAGGAGACATGAGCAGGACACTGAGATCTACTTCTACTATGTAGGGTAGATATGTTTAGACATGTGTGAAGAAAGCTCCAATTTGGCTCAAATGTATGGGATAATTAGCACTAACTTCTAGAGCATGTCACTTTGTTGATAGTATAGACTATCTTAGAATAATAATGAGTTGGATTTTAACTATTTGTAATCCTTTATTTAAAAAAACAACAAATGAAGTTTCTCATGAATAAAAAAAAATCTTGTTTCAAATTTAAATATTAAAAAAAGACAAAAAAGATACTGTGGTGGATTAGATATAAAGAATAAAAAAGAAACAAGAAAAAAAGCCACCACATGTGCCAAGGACATACTATGGGCTCCACAAGCAAACAAAACTTCACAACTGTCATCCATATGCAAAGCGCCTAGGCCAGTTCAATGCAGACTCACTAACTTTGGTCCAGAGTTCCAGTGTATGTGAACTCCACATCCTCACGTCAGCTGTCTCTATGGTCTTCTCCTTCATGATCTTGATCCACACTTGCTCATATAGTTCCTCATGCCTCTCTTCAACTGAATTGCCACAGTTTGGCCCAGTGCTTTCCTGTGGATTTCTGCATCTGCTTCTGTTAGTTACTGGGTGAATGTTCTATGATGACAATTATGGTAGTCACCAATCTGATTACAGAAAGTCAGTTCAGGCACTGTTTCCACTATGGTTGGGAGTCTTATTTAGGGTCATCCTTGTGTCTTCCTTGGCATTTTCCTGGCACCACATTTCTTTCTCACCCCATAATGGCCTACTCTATCAAGATATCTATTTCATTTCTCTCCCACTATTTCTCCCTTAAATTAGCCATCTCCCATTCTCTTGATCCCCTATCCCTTACCTACCCCTAGTTTACTCAGATCTCATCTACTTCCCCTTACCAGGGCAATCCCTGTTCTTCTTAGGGATCTCCTTGTTACCTATCTTCTCTAGGGCTATGGATTTTAGCTTGCTTATCCTTTGCTTTATACCTAATATCCATTTATGAGTGTGTTCATACTGTTTGTCTTTCTGTGTCTGTGTTACCTTATTCAGCATGATTTTTGTCCTTGTAACATCCATTTGACTGCACAATTCATAATTTCATAGTTTATTTGTTTGTTTTCCTCTGAGTAATACTCCATTGTGTAAATGTACTACATTTTCTTTATCCATTTTTCAGTTGAGGGGACATCTAGGCTGTTTCCAGGTTCTCGCTGTTATAACGCTTCTATGAACATGGTTGATCAAGTGTCCTTGAAGATTTATTTATCAACTCTTGGGTATATGCTCATGAGTGACATCAATAGATCCTGAGGTAAATCAATTCCCAGTATTCTGAGATTTCCAAATTGCCTGTACAAGTTTTCACTCCTACAAGCAGTGGAGGAGTGTTCCTCTTACTCCACATCCTCTGCAACATATGCTCTAATAAGTGCTTTTGATCTCAGCCTTTCTAAAATGTGTAAGAAGATATCTCAGAGTCATTTTGATTTACATTTCCCTGCTGACCAAAGATGTTGAGCAACTCCTTAAATGAATCAGGCCATTTGACATTCTCCTGTAGACAATTCTCTATTTAGATCTGTACCCCATTTTTAAAATTGATTATGTGGTATTTTGATTTCTAGTTTCTTGAGTTCTTCATATATTTTGGCAATTAGCTGTCAGATACGAGGCTCCTGTTTTGTCTTATTGACTATGTCATTTGCCTTACAGAAAATTTTCAGATTCAGGATGATGTCTGATTTATTAATTATTGATATCAGTGTCTGCAATACTGGTGCTATATTCAGAAAGTAGTCTCCTGTGCCAATGTGCTCAGGGCTATTTCCCACTATCTCTTCTATCAAGTTGAGTGTAACTGGATTTGTGTTGAGGTCTTTGATCCACTTACACTTGAATTTTGTGCATGGTAATAGATATGGATCTATTTGAAATCTTCTACATGTTGGCATTCAGTTACAACAGCACCATTTGTTGAAAATTCTTTCATTTTTCTATTGTACAATTTTGACATATTTGTCAAAAATTAGATGTTTGTAGATGTGTGGACTCATATTAGGATCTTTGATTCAATTCCATTGATTCATGTATCTGCTTTTATGCCAACACTAAGCTGTTTTTATTACTGTAGCTCTATAGTAGAGCTTGAAGTCAGGAATGGTGATAATGCCAGAAGTTCCTTTATTATATAGGATTGTTTTAGGTATCCTGTTTTTTGTTGTTGTTGTTGTTTTGTTTTGTTTTTCCCATATGAAGTTGAGTTAGTTCTTTCAAAGTCTTGAAGAATTGTATTGGGGTTTTGATGGGGATAACATTGAATTTGTAGATTGCTTGTGATAAGATTTTGCTGGGTATATTTTGTAAATTAAAAATTATACAAAGTTTGAGTAAGAAGCATGCTATATTGCTTATAGAAATGGTTTATCTAAAAGAGAAGAAAAATAAGCAAATGTTAGGGAAGAGGAGAAGTGTCGCATCTACCTCGACCAGCAAGGAAACACAACCACGGCTATTCTTCAAGCAGTTTATTCAACAATCTTGTACATTAGCTTCTGCTCCTCCTGGCCACAGCAAGCTCTTAAATATGTGCTCACCGCCCAATCAGCTCATGCCATGTTGCGATCCCGGATAGGCCACAGAAGGAGGAAGCACACCAGATCCATCAAGCACTTCCAAATAAGGCTTGTTTACAGCTAAGCTCTGCATCCAGCCAAGTACCACCTTGGAGCTGTGGCTTCCCAAAGCTCCCCCTTTTTTGTTTAAAATGCAACAGGCAAGCGTAGATGTCTGATCTCTGATGAACAAGGGACAGTGTAATGGCCCTGTGCCCAGTTATCAGCCAAGCTGGTGCCACACCTGTCCAGTATCTTTTCTCAGAGATGGTATTACGATAACCACCCATATGCAATCACACTTGCCCTCCATGAAGCCGCTAATAGCTGGCCTAAAGTGCAGTACTACGTCTTGCATCCTGAGAGTGATGACTACTTAGCTTTTAAGCACAGTTAACCAAGCCTGAGGTGATTGCCCTGTCTCCAGGGCTTTGAAGACTTGTGCAATCATGGCGTTACTTCTCTGCTGTGTAACCTTCATCCTGCAGATACACCATAAAGCAATGAGACTGACTAGGATAAGCATCCCTCCCAGGGCAAAACTAACATTTCCCTTTACAGGACTAACTAATATCCTTATCTAAAGGAAAATGTAAATTTAAACTTAAATTGCTACTAAAAAATCTGGGAAAAACTTGGGCAGAATACCTAATTGGCATGGGTTTAGGAAACACCGACAGGATCCCCCATCATGGATCTGCTTCCATCTCGTTGACCAGGACCATCATCATGATCATCAGCATCAGGTGCATCACTCTGCTCATGGACCTCACCATCTTCAGAGGCAGGAACCTCCTGGTTAGTCTTTCAGGAATTCACAAAGGTTCTGATTGATCCTGTGGGTAAACACAAACAGACCCTCTCGCCCATGATAACACAGGGTCAGGACCCTTCCATAGTCCAGAAATGACATCTTTCCATTTTACAAATCCCTTATCAATGGGGAGGACACTGTGATGGTGATCAGCAGCTGAGCGCCCATCCACATCCAATTGAAAAAAATTAAGAGTCAGTAGTACTAGAGATATTCTCTCTTTGGTGGTGTGGCCTTGGCCTATTCCCCCTTTTTGTTTTATTAAGCATTCCTTCAAAGTTCGGTGAGATTGTTCAACAATGCCTTGATCTTGTGGGTTGTAGGGAAGACCATGTCTCAAATCTAACTACATTTGCTTGCAAAATGCAGAGAACGATGCAGCAGTATATGCTGATCCATTATCAGTCTTTACTTGCTGTGGCATACCCCACACAGCCCAAGCTTCTAAGCAGTGGGTAATTACATTTTTTGCCTTTTCTTCATTTAAAGGAGTAACATGTATCATTCCTGAGCATGTATCCACAGAGACATGCACATACCTTAATGTGCCAAATTCAGCGATATGAGTAACATCCATCTGCAATATTCTAAGAGCGGTCAGTCCTTTGGGATTAACCCCCCAAGAAGGTGGATGTAAATATACTACACAATTTTTACAAGCCTTAACTATATTGCAAGCGGCTGCGCGGGATATCCCTAAGGGATGGTGCAAGGTCTTCGAATTAACATGAAATTGAGAATGAAATTGCTGAGCTAATCAGAAATTAAATTGAAGGCTTCAGAAACTTTCCTAAAAATCTCTAACACTATTTGAAACTCCACTATTTGAGGTGAGCCTGGCATAAATTGACAAATAATTGGGGCAGCTTCTCCAATTACATACGCACTGCACCCAGTCTTAGAACCATCCGTAAAAAATAACTGCACCCTCAATGGGTACTTTATGTGTAACTTTTGGGAAAATAACAGGATGTTCCTTAAAAAAGCTCAAAATGGGATGCTTGAGATAGTGGTTATCTATATCTCCATCAAAACTACATTTTAAAATAGCACATTCATCTAATGAGGCAATTAAAACTTTTATTTGGGCAGCAGAATATGGGATAATAAACATTTCAGGCTGACATCCAAAAAATTGTAAATATTGCTGAATCCCCATCAGAGCTAGACTATCAATGCTGGTCAGATAACGCTCTACAGACTTAGTCACTGAGTTTTTGGGCTGGATCCACTGTAATGGTGGCCCCTGCTACAGTACTCCTGTGGATTGGCACACAGTTGCCAGGATACAAAGCCAAATGGGTTGATTGGGAATGCATCACATTAAAGTGGCCATGCTCAAGCCTTGTTCCACCTCTGCAATGCCACTTGGGCCTCATCAGTTAATGTCCAAGGAGAATTTAAATCAGGGTTGCCAATTAATATATCATATATGGGTCTCAATTCTTGATTGGAAAGTTTCAAAAATGGCCGAATCCAGTTTATATCTCCCAATAATTTTTGTGCCACTGTAAAAGCGGCATTTACCCCATAGGTGTGGACAGACTCTGCAAGGGCTTTTTTAAAATCAAGATATTCAAGATATTCATGATAGCGCTGCTCTGCATTATTCTGAAAGACGGGATAACAAAATTCATGTTTAACCTCCTTCCAGACCTCTGGGCAGAAAGACAGCCCTCCAGGATCATCTAACAAAGAAGTTACATTGCATGGAGGAGGGGGTGGTCCCGGACTCCACCTTGCAGTACTCAGAGCGCTTCCACAAAGATGACTTCTCCATTTTCTTTACCAACATTTCTAGTTCCTCCTCTGATTCTGAGCTACTTTCCTCTAGACTTTCCCCGGAGCTTTCCTTTTCTGACTTCATGGAGCGCTCTTCTTTCAACTGTTCTAACACTTCTGGCTCCTTTTTGACAGCCCTGTAGCACCTTTGATCTTTCAAGCAGCTGCGAACAAGCCTCCACATTGGTCTTGTCCCTGGTCTCAATGTTCCCTGTTCCCAGGCAAAGTCTAGGTCATTCCCAAGCTTGTCTCAGCAACTGATGGTTAAATTACCAGAAACAGCGTACCAGGGAGCAACCATATCAACCTCTCCGAGGAATCTCTCTAGAGTGCTCTTCTTTAACTTCAGCTCCTTGGATTGTAACAGCTCTTGAAGAGCAAGGAAAACTGGCTACGATGTTGTATTTCCCATACTTTCACTTTAAGTTCCTTCTGCTTTTCCGACACCGGAACTTTATTGCTCTTCACCATGGACCTTACTGCCTCTTTACTGAGGTCCTTATCGCTCCTACCGGAGACCTTATTGCCTCTTTACCAAGGTCCATAACTTGGTCCCACCTTACCTGGGACTTATCAGTCAACTGCCCTGACTGCAGGAAGTTTGAGCCGCTCACACAGGGAGAGAGGATCCCCGTATGGGCCACCACTTGTCGCGTCTACCTTGACCAGCAAGGAAACATGACCACTACTCTTCTTCAAGCATTTTTTTTCAGGAACCTTGTACATCAGCTTCTGCTCCTCCCAGCCCCAGGAAGCCCTTAAATATGCGCTCACTGCCCAATCAGCTCATGCTACCTGGCTATCCCGGATAGGCCACAGAAGGAGGAAGCACACCAGATCCATCAAGTACTTCCATTTGCTTGTTTGCAGCTAAGCTTGGACTACCTGGCATCCAGCCAGGCACCACCTTGGGGCTGTGGCTTCCCACAGAGAAGAGAGAAGGAAAGAGGGAAAACAGACTATACATTAAACTGAAACTGTACATGCAAAAATTATCTCAAATATAGTTTCATATAAGGTAGGTATGGGTTGTTCCTGGAATTGTAGATTTCTAGATATTACAGAATGAATAACATAAGTTTGAGAGAAGTCTGGCTATGTTGTGAGTTCCACACTAATTTGTCTTAATAGAAAAAAAAAAAAAAAAAAAAAAAAACTCTGAAAAATAGACAGGAAGACACAAACCACAAAACAGAAGAATGAAAATATTTCACATGATTAAGACTAGACATGCAATGCTATTTTACTTTTAACTAAGTCCTTTAAAGAAACAACATCAATGAAGCACCTGCATGTACATGAGTTGATATTCAGATATTGTTAAAGATTCAAAGGACAAATTGAGTTTTCCAATGACATTTTGCATGAAGTGAATCCTACCATGTAAACATGAATCAATTCTGGGAAGGTTTTGGTTCAGTAATATGTGCTAGCTAATTGAGATTTATTTCCAAAGATCCATGTGAAGACAGAAGGCTTTCTTGCAAAAGATGGAGTGTTTTTAAGTGTGAATGTGAGACTGGGCAAGTAGTTGTCTTTGAATATGAGTTGCCATTGTTGTTCCCAATTGTTAATGCTAAGGTGTGAACATTGTCCTATTAGACCACTGCATATTTTGGGCCAGATACCATGGCAATGGCATTCAGAATCTACTTCATTGGATTCACACAATATTTGTCTCTGGAACAATTGGATTCTTCTCTTGAAGTCTAGTAGGACCATTAGTTAAATGAATCTGTAATGGAATTGTTGGCTTAGATATCATTTTTATCGGTCAGTATTATAGACAGTAATACACTAAAATGCCATATGAAAATTTACAATGATACAGATAGCACTCTTTTATTAAAATAAAAAGTATTTCACCCAGAATTCTCTTAACTGAGATCTTTATATTAAATAAATGCAATTTTCCTGTAGTTACAAACATCACAGTAGAGATATTAAAGTTTGTTCAAATATAAATATATGCAGGCAAGTTTCCTTAACTTCTGGGTTATCTGAATTTCAAATTTTTCAAGACGGCATGATTTTAACTCTCCTTCCAACCTCAGGCAGATGAGACAAGTTATCTCACATCATCTGGTATGGCAAACTCACCCAAGATGAATCCCCATGGCTTTCACACCACAAAGAGACAAAGAATGAACCAAAATCTAAAGATAGGAAATCCAATATGGGCTATGCAGAACAACCAGTCATGCAAGGACATCTGTACCAAACATGTCTAAATTTTCATGTCATATAACCAAACATATGTTCAACAATAATTTCAAAGGCCCCTGGATGAAAATGTGCTGATGTCTGTGCTGTGATCAGGACAGAACATCTAAGGAAGGTACTGAGGACAACAGCATGACACATCTTAGAATCTTATAATCTAAGAATTGTAGATGAGACAGGGATTCTCACTGCATTCTCTACTGAACAGGAAGAAGTTCCTAGCAGTGGGAATGTACCCAGGCCCAATCCATAGACGAGTTCAATATCCACTGCATGCAAGGGCATTGTATGAGACCTGTAGACCCAATGTTAAAAAAAAAAAAAAAAAAAAAAAGCTGCATATGACTTGTAGATGCAGAGTAGTTCAACTTGTTGTAAGACATTAAAACCAAACACTTTTGGACTATAGGTAATAGCAAATGGGTAAGTACAGAAAAGTGAAGATGAAAGTGGTTGAAATTGTTCTAACTGTGGACAATAATTCTTCCCCCAAAGAGTATAATATATGTACAATTCTGTCTAGAATATGAAATGCTGCAGAAAATGTTTAACAAGGCATCTGCTTCACACAATATTTGCTGAGTTTTGCTTGACATGAGAACTGTTATGAAACTGTGGTTGTCCTGAAACAAATCTGCGGACATGAGGCTGTTTACACAACACAGGCTCTTTCAGAAAACATTCATTGAAGATGAACAACTAATTAACACATGGCAAAAGTCAGTTGCACATGACTGTACAAGCAGATGATTGAATTGGAGTGGTTACTTTTTGGTTCATAGTTAGTCCACCTACCATTTGACCTCACTCTACCTAATTGTATTAGTGAACCATTGCATAGAATCAGGAAGCTCCAATTTGACAGCTCTTACAGAATAACCATAGATTTTATACTGCTAATCTAAACAGGATCTGATATCCACATTCATGCACTCAGCTATGCTCTTCAGAAGAAACAGTTGATAGGAGAACGAGAGAAGGAGACCTGTTTGTACTTGAGTAAACTCTCACAAAGATTTGGTTTAGAATACACGCAGATACAAAAGTCATTGGCTGTTATACATATTCATGTTTTTAAGCATTACACAGACTTCAGTGAGACTGCTGGCCTCCAAAGCTATGGTACAAAACTGACCTCTTCTTGGCTTAATCATTTATCAGTGTGACAGAAGAAAATTGATAAATTAGCTGCTGAAGATGGCAGTTAAAAAATTGGAAAGATATCATACATATGTATGGGTGAAATGTACTCTGGACAGCTCTAAGTTTTTTTTTTCCAAAGAAAGAGTGCACATGCCTAAGATATATTATTTCACTGTGATTCTGTAGACAGTATGGTCTGAAAGAACAATTACAGCAGTGAAGCTGTTGAAACTACATCTGGATACATGTTAAAAAGAACTTATTTTGCAATTGATGAAGACACTTCATTATCATTCTACAACATGGAAAAAATCATATGTACATATATATATATATATATATATATATATATATTTATACAAAAATGTATATCTTACATTGGTTACAAACTACACTAAGAAATTCTCCTCCCTATTATATATATGTAACATTGTGACAAATTGCCTTCTAAAGATTTCTGTTCATGCCTACTTTACAGAGACAATCTTTATAACAGCATAATAACCATTTATACCACAGAAAATGACTGATGTTGTTACATGGTGGCCCACAATTCAGTAAAATTCATGTCAATATCTCTCCTTCTTTAGATTAAAAAAAATCCCATCAAATATTACTGAATGAATGCAAGAATTAGAGGAATTAGGAGATGTAGTGAAGAACAGCAATTTATACCTGGTCTGATGTGATCACCATCACTAGTCATGGAGTAAGTTGGCTTCTGCTTTGTATAACTTGAAGATAGTTCTTACCATGTAGCCATACCCTGAAGTCATACCCCATAGTCATATCCTGTAAATGGCAAAGACACAGATATAGCAGGTCTGTGGTTACACTGTTAACATTTCCTGAAGAAGAAGAGTAAGTACAACCCTACCTAGGGCTTTAAAACTTATTTCCTTCCTGCTCTAGGAGTGAGAGGCCTTGAGGCAATCTGCCAGAATATATAGAAGGCAGTGAGTAAACTGAAACCAGGACTCATGTACAGCAACATTCTCCAGTGGCCCGTCTACCATCGTGGAAGTTTGTTGAGATGCAGTTGTCTTTCAGTCAACCTTGCTTCTGTAAGTAAGCTCTTACTAATTCTTTTCTCCACAGATCTGATAGATCCATCAATTCTCCAAGGTTATTAAATGGTATTCTTTCAGTAGAATCCTATCTTGTGTATCTGGTGTTAATAGATATATTTAATTGAAAAATAACATTGCAAAGGCTTATCAGAAAAAAAAATGCAACCTAAAAAGAGCCTGTTTAAGGGCAAAGTAGACCCCTTAAAACAGTTTTTCGTTTTGAGAATTCTCTCTCTCCTTGATAGAAGGAGAATTTCAAAGATGATCCAGCATCTTACTTGGAGTAAAGGAAGCAGGAGGATGGGGAAAGGCCCATGGTGTAGATGAAGGTTATAATTCTAGTTCTGGAACTAAAGAGACAGCTCACTCATTAATTTTGGCAAACTAGCTATCCAAGCCTACTTAGAAAATTTCAAGCCAATTAAATATTCAATTTCAAAAAATACAGTGTACACACATAAATATGTAAACACATAAATGATGGGATATTATTGTGGTATCTAATGACTAGAAACCATGGGTGGTATTTAAAATCTTCAAGTGCCAGGATAAGTTCCAAGATGAACAAAATACAGTACAATTGATGTACCAGAGAACAGGAAATGATAATGTACTGGGGATACTAGAGTCAATGTGTTCAATTTGTCATGACTCTAGAAGAAGGAAATATGTTCTTATTTTTGCACCTTAAACATGAGTTTGCTTACTTGAATCAACCTTTCTGATGCATAGAACTGAAGGCAAAAGTAGACAATGATAACAGATACCTTTCTTACACTCTTTGTAAATCTGGGGTAAACTGAGTAACACTATTGTGTAAAGTGTTGTTTGTGCTAAAGCTCTGTAGATGACACTGGCAGGAAACAGAAGCCAGGACAGCCATGGATTATTAGGAAATGGAGAACAGAATATTAGCCTATTTCATTTCTCCTTATATTATGATAATTACACAGTTGAAAATATATATTACACATATACCTAAATACATATATATGCATGTATACACAGAAAATATGTATGTTATAAGTAGATATAAATTTTATATATACAAAATAAAATATAGAACCATCATCTTTATGGGAAATGAAACTGTATGACTTAAATATCAATGACTTTATTATGTAGACAAAATGGGTTTTTAGTAATATTGCATACTACAGAATGTTTAGATCTATTTACTGATGAGTGTGTGAATTTAGGTGTTCTTCAAGTATAAATCTTTAACATTGGCCTGGTATTTTCTGGACTCACATTTAGTGCATCAGAAAAGATGTTATGGAATTCAGCTTTCTGAAAATTACACTTTCTTGTTTAGGAAAGCATCAAGAAATATACAAATTAATTTTAAATTCTTATATATACCCTGCTTCTTTTGTGTTGAGAGTGAAACTGTTGACAGGAGAGCTAGCTGTCTGTGTAATTATCAAATTAGGGAGAATTCCAACACTGATCATTGTGAGAGGTGTAAAGATGACTGTTTTACACAGAAATAAATGTAGATAAAATGATCAGGATTAAGTCTTCTATTCTGATGGCTAATGTTGATGCTTTAGAAGCAGGAACATCTGTTGAACTGAGTCTCAGAACCATGGATGGCATTTTCTGGCACACAGACACTCAATATAGCCCAGATGTGTGAGACACATCCATATGGAGTAAAGAGTACATAGTGCTGTCATTCTGTCCTCAGAATCTGTTAATAAGACTTAGCAAAAATCGTATAACCTTGTAAGACTCTTTTTCATCTGTACAGTTAAGTAATATGTTATAGGCTAACTTCACTCACAGGTTATTGTAAAGTTCAAATACATAGAAGACAATATCTGTTGGTTTGGTAAAATAGCAGTGCATGGCTTTATTGTGAGTTAGAAAATCCAGCATACAGTATCCTTTCATGAGTGGATTCTCTTTGATCTTATTATTAGACACCAGATAAGCATGTGTTTACACTTACCAGGCATGAAGATACTACAAACAGGTAAAATGTATTATCCTTGTCATAATGCAAACAATGCATGACAAATTAGAAACACAGTCTTAGAGAATCACTCTACTGAAAATCAGCATAAATCCCCAATATTAAACTATCAGTGGTGAATGATTTTGAAAGGCTCACTCAGAGGGTCACTTTAGCTGCTAGTTATGTAGCTTTATGTTCTCTCTGTAGACTTAGATATTTGTGGGCAAAGGCTGTGTGTGGTACTCTGGAGGTTCAGGACACAAGCCTCAACTTCATGGAAGAATTCAACTTCAAACACTTCTTTATGTCAGAGGAGGATTAGGAAAATGGGCCAGTGAGTGGAGAGTACAATGAAGATGATGTCAAGGTTTGTTTTGTAGAGAAGTCAGCACTGCAGAAGTCTGAGATTAGAGTGAACCTTATGTGAATCCTTGGTCAGCCATTGGAAAAAGTTATATAAGGCAAAAAAGCAAGTGTCTTCATTAGGTGACTGCAAGGAGGCCAGTCCATTCCAGGTGGGGTATGCATGACTTTCTGGAAATCTAGGTTGAATCTAATCACCCAAAAACATTCATTTAGCATTCACTAGTATTTGCTTGTTGTTATTAATTTTAAATGTGGAGTAAACTCTTGGGATGAAGTTAGAATTGTAAAGTCACAGGCAAAGGCAGGAATTTTAACATTCGTTCCATGGAAATTCTACAAGCGTGAGTTCTAGATACATTTCCTGTATACCGTACATATGAAGTTAAGGATGTTCTCACACACAAAGATGATAGAGGAGCAGGAAGGTACTACTTGCCTGTAGAGATTGGCTTTACCATGAGGCGATATCAGTTTTCTTATGAGGCACTTTAAACATGTCCTCAGCGATGGCTCAGACTATGCTTCCCTGACCCTGAAGGGAACCATTGTGCTTCTGTACTTTTCAATTAAATCTATTGTCCAAATAATACATGAAATGGAAATCTCAGACTTGGCCAGTACTGCACCTGATGTTTTCAGATGCACATGGTCCAGGGATGCTTGTGATGAGGAGATCTGGTGATGTTAGGAGTCTTTCCTTTAGCCAGGGAAACATAGTTGCTCAAAGGACTATAAAAAGCATCTACTCTGTATTGAGGTTCCTCAGGAAAGCACCCTAGAGATGGATAACACTGCCAACACAGTGTTATAATGAGGCTGTCTCTTACACTGGATCATTAAATTTTTCCATGTAAAATAAAAATATTTGTGCATTCATTTTTATTACAGTGGTCACCTCTCTGATGAAGGGGAAAAGCAAAGGAACATAAGATGACTACATATCTTGCTGAGTATCATCAGATCCTCTAGAGTTCTTTTATTTTTGCTTCAATGTTTTTGGCTCTCGATATGATATCATTGTGACCTTCTTACATATAACTTAGTTTAGTTGCTATATGACGCAGAAGGTCTTTCTAAGCTCACAACAAATCGATTGTCACTTTCAGGAGAAATACACCCTGAATACCAACAATTAAACAATTGCATAAAAATTGGTCAGATACATCAGCCCATGTGATATATCTTCAGAGAAACTCGACTAAAATATACATTTACTGTATTTATGTAGATGTCAGTTGTCATGGGAATTTCAAAGGTTAGTTATTTGTCATATTTGAGTCACACTAAATGTGTCTTATTTGACTAGCTAATTTTTCTTATTGTAAATATGTTTTATAATATTCCTGTTTGCATTTGAATGTCTACCATCTGTCTTCCTGGTATTAGAAATACCTGTTTCTATGAATCAATATTTTGTCTTTTGACTTTTTACCTTTCTTTCATTATGTATGTCTGACCCCCTTTGTATCCCAGTGGTGTTTCTCTCATGCACCCAGATTCATCCTGAGTTCCTCTCCTTGGACCAAAAATTCTGCCTAGCTCTACTTGAATATATGATATGATATCAACCTGAATTGGGTCTATTTAAGCAGAAAAATCAATAGAACCTCAACCACTTCCCTTTCTGTTTATGGAAAATCACAATGGATCAGAAAGTTAAATATGATATGTACAATAATTCAATATAACTAAGACTAAAAGAATTAACATGAATCATACTGTCTATTTCAGTTAAAAATAGAAATTAAACATTGTTCCCTTTAAAGTTTTCTCCATTTTCCCTAAGCATTCCTTATCATTCTTGTTTACAAGTAGATTACCTACAAATAGGCATGTTTTGAAGCCCTTTTTCACTGTGACTAATTGGCAAAACCTCTATAACTCTCCAAGGTAGATGTGGTGGAAGAAGGCACACACTAGGGTGTGTCTGGAATTCTTGAGACACTAGGATGCTAGTTCACCCTCCATGCTTCCTCATGGTTACAACATAATGAACTATACTTTAATAGGACCAATGTATACCTTTAAGGTATCATGACATAAAACTCCTTTAAACTGTTAATTAATCATATAATTTCACCTCTTAATGTGATTTCTGCAAGTACTCTTTCACAGCAATGGAAAGGTTACTAATAATGCTTTGTTTGTTCTTCTCTCAAATCTACCTGTGATTTTTTTTTTTACCCATGTCTTATGCTCAAGAGATGGTCAACCAACCACTAATTAAATAATTATCTTCTGAGACTACTTTTAAAATACAACTCCTTTCATTGATGACTGAAAGAACCATTCTAATATCTTGTTAAAGGTATACTAGCAGTACGATGTCCCCACAAGCACAGCAGGCACCTATAACTGCTTCTTCTATTTGAAAATCTTTTAAACAAACATGATTAATATTCATGGAAAACTAGACAAAAAAGATAATCATGAAAAACATGGGAACTACTTTACCACAGATAGGTATAGCAACTTATTTTATTATGCACCACTGTGCAACAATCAAAATATAGGTACTTTGGGCAGAAGAATCATGTGAGTATTTCATTGAGAAGCTTATCTTTGAAAAACAAACAAAAATGTGAGAGAGAGAGAGAGAGAGAAAGAGAGAGAGAGGAAAGGGAGGGAGATAGAGAGAACAAGAGAAAGGCAGAGAGAAAGAAAGAGAGTCAGAGAAAGAGACAGAGGGACAGAGAGAAGAAAGAGACAGAGACACAGAGAGAAGATTATCTACTACAGTGTTTAAAAATGTTTTCCAAAATTACTACTTAGAACTACTCCACTTAATTGCACAAAATAATTAATAACAAAAATCAAATCAAATGAAGTAAACTATTAGAACTCTTTTTGTAAATTCTCATTCTGGTTAGCACAATTTGTTTAAGAATTAATTTCAAAAGTGGTTCATGGCCAAGCTGAGATAATAAAAATATCTTAACTATGACAGATTAAATTTATAATATATTCCCAAAAGTCAATAATAACTACTGATACTCCAAATGTATAGGTCACTCTAGAGATCTGTTATTGGCCCCTTAACTAACCCATATTTCCCTGTCCTGTTTCTCAGCCACTTAGGCAAGTGTTGGGTTCACACTGAGTAAAGTAAATGAGTAAAGCACATCTGACTGCACTGAATGTAATTTCTAACTGGAAGAGACACATAGTGCAAACAGGATCCAAGAACACTATGAAGCAGATGAGCAGATTCTGGGGGAGTGTAAACTCCAAAGCAAAGCTCATTTTCTGTGTTACATCAGACTATGTGTGTTCTCTGGTAACAAAGATCAAGCTTTTCCTCTGTCCTCCAGTATTTAAGTACCTCCTACATGATTTCAAAATGTTTTTTTCTACGACAAGTTAAGTTCAGGTGTGTACTTCAGGTTGAGTTTGATCTGAACAAGAATGCCCAACTATGCAAATTTTCCAGTTAAAAGGAAAAATATTTTATGAATAATTGTTCAGCAAACTCCTGAAAATTTAGTGTGTATTGTCTATAAAGTTTAAAACTGTTTCCAGTGTATAGAAACTAAATCTCACTTATTCATCAAGTCTTACCAATACTCAGTATTATGTATCTTAAATTATAGCATACATATTGTTACTATTAGATTATAATTTATACACAGATTTGAGTGAAGAATAAAATATATTGAAAATGGACATGGCTACTTTAGTAAGGACACACATTTTAAAACTCAATGTTCAATATGCTCTATATACATAAGTAAATATATGAACTTTTGTATAGTCCTCTAACAGAATATTTTTTGTATAATTTAAATTCAAGCCTTTGTAACCACAGAAGCAGCTGGGAATAAACTTATGCTTCTATATGCATGCATGCATACCTGAACATGTGGGAGCTCATGAATCCCAGACTGACAGCTCATAAACCAGCATAGAACTGCATCAGGGTCCTTGTACGTGGGACACAGTTTAGAGACCTGGGCAGTCCATGGGAACCCTGTCAATGGAACAGCAATTATACCTACTATACTAATGGTCTTTGGGAGACCACACCCCAAGGAGGTATGCTCTCTCAGCCTAGACACATGGGAGAGGGCCTAGGCTCTGCCCCAAATGATGTAACTGACTTTGATGATCCCCCATAGAAGACATCACCATTTCTATAGTCAGTGGGGTCATAGGAGAATTGGAGGGAAAGGGAACTGGGATTGATATATGAAATAATATTGTTTATAATTTAAATAAAAAAGATTTTAAAAAGAGTTAGTGAGATCAGTGACTAATCATGATTAGACCTTTTATTATCTGACTGTCAAATTGTTAAATAATATATTTTTGAGTTGAAATTTCACATTACAATCTTTTCTGGAATAATATAAACCCCAAGACACTTTGAAAAGAAAATAATTATGTAAGTAATGAACTAAACTCACTGTGGCTATAATGACACACACTCATATTTATAGATAATTACAGAAGAAATGAAAAGTAATCAAATATGAAGCAGCAGTCAGGGGAAGATAAATATTCCTGTGTTATAAAACATTTTTAAAAGATTTATTTATTATGTATACAACATTTTGTCTCTGTGTATTCCTGCATGCCAAAAGAGGGTACAAAATCTCATTGTAGATGGTTATGAGCCATCATGTGGTGGCTGGGTTTTGAACTAAAGACGTCTGGAAGAGCAGTCAGTACTCTTAATCTTTGAGCCATCTCTCCATCCCCTGTATTTTACAGACCAAGAATGATTCTAGAATTTCAACTCCTTTCTGCCTGATCAGAGCTTTTCCTTTGACTGTTCATAGTCCTTTAGTTGGGACAGACCCTAGTTCTATCTTTACACAAGAAATCTTTGACCCGTTTGGTATCATTCTTCTCAGGAAAGGTACAAAGGAAACTAAGAGATTTGATTAATCATGTGAAGATACTAAGCTTTTATCATCCAAGGACAAAAACAACAAGAGAGAAACACCTAAATTATACCTGGGAATAAGCCTAACCAACAAAGTTAAAGATCTAGTGCTGTATCATAAAAATTTTTACTGAAGGCAAAAGTAAAGAAGATTCTATCATAACTAGTAGATTTTGTCATGTGAAAATGGCTACATAGAAAAACCTAGACCAAAATCAAAACCAAAGTACAGGACAGACTGAAGGTTCAGTATCTTTCGCAAAATTCCAGTTATGATCTTCAGGAATAAAAAAGAAATAGAACTACGTGAGGAAAAAAAGAAGACCTGAGAAATGAGAGGGATGTACAACAATGTGCAGAGAGGGAATGAGTTTTGTATAATAATAATAACTATTAAAAGAGATTGTAATATAGCAAATTATCAAAAGAAATATTTCAAAATCAATAAAAAAGAAAAATAAAGGTGTGGGTAAGAAAAGAATGAAAATAAGCATTATTCCCATTATTTATTAAGGAAAGAAAATCCTCACAGGCTTTGTGCCTGAAGGGATCATAATTCCTTTCAAGCTGTACTTAAAAATCTTCACCAAGATTATAAAATTTAAATTTCAGTTATGTCTTTCTAGGATAGAATTTAAATAGCAAAATAATTAAGTAACAAGAGAAAGCAAAAATAAAGGAAAATGAGGTAAGAGAGAGGTGGAGAGAGAAAAAAGGCAATGAAATAGAAAAAAGTGAAGGAAAACAGAAAAACATGGGTGGAGAGTAGACAAAGAAGAGGGGATCAGAAGGGGGGGACAGGAGGAGAAGAAACATTTAACACCTGGATATGTATTAAACTTAACTTATATATTATATAAACTTAACTTGTACATCCAATAATTGTCTTATGATATGGATGGGGAGTATGAATCTGATATGGTTAAAGATTCTAGGGGCAAGTTGAGTTTTCTGTTGCCATTGCATGAAGCTTATCCTGCTGTGCAAAGAAGAGTCAATGCTGGCACTTCAGTAAGATGTGTTGATAGAGCTTTCTTACCAAAGTTTCATCCAAAGGGCAACAAGGTCTCACTTGATACCATAAGCTAATAAATAAAAAGCTCAGTGTCAGGAATGGTGATTCTTTTGTAATTGTTGTGCAGTCAAGTACCATACACACCCAACACTAAAGGCTATTGGAAATATTCTTGATATTTCTAAAACTTAATGGTAAAACACTATTGGTGAAGACACCAACATTCAAGTCATATAACATGGAGAAATTAAAATGATACAGACCCAGAAACTACTGAATAAATTCCATAGTGCTAGATCATGCTATGAACAGTACCAGAGAGGAAAATGTTGTTCCCAATCTGACCCAGTCATGAAACATGCAAGCTACAATGATGACTGACTGGCAAGACATAACCCCTGGTGCAATAGTGGCAGAAACATCATGGGAGTAAGCAGCTAAATTCTGATTGGTTTTAGAGCCCACTCTGCAAGAAGAAGCCTGTTCCTGGCACCATCATTGTACTAACAAATAACTAGAGAGTTCATTGACCATGGTTGAGTACTTTTTCCTATTCTCCTCCTAATTGGACATAGTGTTTACAAGACTCTTAATAACTTGTCATTATAGTTATAGGCACATACATCTTTCAGCTATCATCTGAGAGGCTTCTTTTAGCAGCAGATGTTGATTAATAAATAGATCTGCATTTGACCAAGTTAAACAATATAGAAGATAGCAGAATGCCACCTGCCTTTCAAGACTCAAGGATCCGTAATTGAGTAGGGGAAGCAAGAATGTAAGGGACAGCTGAACATTTTAATTCATGGTGCTTGTGAAAGTATGCATAAGACTTGTTTTTGCCCAAGCCAGACAAAATCCCAATCTGGAAAGAAGAATTTTGTAGGATGTTTCATCTCTATCCAAGGACCATTTTCCCTGATAGCGGGCGAGGAGAGGGAGAGGGAAAGGAAAAGAGAGAGGGAGAGGGAGAGGGAGAGGGAGAGGGAGAGGGAGAGGGAGAGGGAGAGGGAGAGGGACTGGGACAGGGACAGGGAGAGAGAGAAAGAGAGAGAGAGAGAGAGAGAGAAGTTTCTCTAAAAGTTCAGAACATAAGATGATCATGATTCAATAAAATTCATACACCCTAGAGTATTTTGGCAGCACAAAATATTGGTCTTGATAAGTTTAACAACAGCCACAAAAGTACAAAAGGAAACAAAGGTGGGTGAGTAGGATGTAGGGCAGATCTTGGAAGAATTGAGGAGCTTGATGAATATAATCAAAACATGGTATGCAAGTGTCTTAAATAACAAATAAAAATTTTTTTAAGAAGAAGGGGAAGATTAGCAAAGAAAGAGATCATAATGATGGGCGGGTCAAAAGAGATTAGCAGAGCCATTGTAATCAAAGTAAAAATGTTGAGATAATACCCATTATTATCAATTTTAGTATATTTTAATAAAAATTTGAAAGGGGTAGATTTTGGAAACTTATAAAATGTAAACAGGTAGATTTGAGAAACTCATAAAATGTCCTTGTACCTTAATTCATGACAACATTCTTAAGTCAAAATTGTTTAGACTACAGGCAACTGTGGATGAGTAAGTACAGAGATGTGAAGATGAATAAGCTTGATCTCATCGTAAGTGTGGATAATGATCTCTTCCTCAAAGGGTATATTACATTTAGTTCTGTCCTAAGCATAGGAAAGCTGCATGGAGGTGTTCAGTGTAGCAACTGTTTATAAACTTTTGTAAACCTTTCTCTGAAATTGTGATATATTGGGCAATCATCTGTTTTCCCATAAATTTATCTGTTGGAAACAAGTTTCTCACCCAACTCCAGGACATTTCAAAAAGCATTTCTTCCTTTACACAGGGATAACCAAAAGCTGTAAGTGGACAACTGACTGAGTCATGGATGACCTACAGCTAGCAAGGTTGGTGAAGCCATGGCAAAACATCTGCTATAGCAAACAGCTCATGAAAAAAAAGATTGTAGGTTACATGACATCCATTATACTATAAGTAAGTTTTCTGTTTCAGAGCTGTGGTTCTCAACCTGTGGGCCATAACCTTTTTAGGGAAGGTCAAATGTTCCTTTCACTGGGGTAACCTAAGACCATTGTAAAACAGAGATATTTACATAAAGATTCATAGTAGAATCACACTCTACTGACTTTGCTTTCTGAATTCTCAGACAAACTTTAATAAGTCATAAATAATATATCACCATACCATGCTTGCTTTATTACCAGTCCCTTAATATCTTCCTAAGTCATCAATGTATCCAATAGCTGCACTCTGTATGTATGTGAAATGGGTGATGTCTTTCTGTAAATATGTTTCTCTTATTGATTAATGAATAAAGCACTGTTGGCAAATAGGAAGGCAAGATAATTGGGATTAGGAGATAAGGAGGATTCTGGGAGATATAGTAGGAGAGTCAAGATGTAGGGACTGGAGAAGAAGGTCAGGACTGTCTCTCTGGTAAGATAAGACCATGTGGAAACACTTAGATTAACAGAAATGGGTTAATATTTAAGACAGAGCTAGTCAATAAGAAATGCTAGTAACTGGCCAACAGATTTATATCTAAAAAATCATAAAAGTACTAAAATTATAATTATGAAAATAATTTTATGTTTGGGGGCTCACTACAACATGAGGGACTGTATTAAAGTATCACATCATTAGGAAGGTTGAGGACCATTGCTCTATAGGAAATCATTGAAATAAGAATCATGAGGATTTTGTTTAACATGCACTAGATGAAAATTTCAGATGCAGTTCTACACTTCCATGAAGTAGGTGACCTCTATGGGTTTTAATAATTTAGCAATGTATCAGAAAACTGGCAGATTACCAACTAAATATAGCTGTTAAAAGAATGAGTAAAATGTTTTATATTGGCATGGGGTAAAAGCATTCCTAACAGTTTTAAGTTTATTGATAATATGACACTGCCTGGCATGTGTTACCTCACTGTTGGAAACTATCTGACCTGTGTGAACATGCCTGATTGGGGAAGTGAGGATTGAGAAAAGAAATAGACAAGAGACAGAAGGTAGAGTCAGGAGGGCTCACAGTTCTGAGGTTTATTTAACAATGCAGTTTTATACCCAAAGCAAAGGTGGAGGGCAAAAGACTTTCTTACCATGATACAAGGAACAGACAAGTGTAACTACTTCCTTAATTCTCAAAGCATCCAGTAACCACACCCTTTGCTAAACATCTTGCCATTTGGCCTTGAAAAGTAAAACATCTAGTAATCATACCTTAGATCAAACATCCTGTTACCTGGCCTTGAGGATCAAGAACAGCTTTGAACTCTCCGATCTTAAGTCAACATGGATGGACATTTTACTATGACTTAGTGGACAACAAGGTTTCTAATTTTTCTTACACCATCCAGGCTGTTGAGACTACAACTGGACACTTTTGGAAAAAAATGTTTGGAATAATTTTCTAAAAGACATTTCATTGTTTTATTCCATGTTGAGGAAAAATCAGACTGGGGTTGAAATGAAATCTTCCATTATACTTGTTTCACAGATCCAAAGACACTAAAGGGTCTTCTTGGGCAGAGATGACACCAATGAGAGACCTCTGTTACATTCTAATGCCAGGAGCAGGCACAGCAAGGAGTGTCCACTGCAACCATTGTGACATGGAAGTTCTACTTACAGGAATAATGGTTAGTTAAATTGCTGAAAAAAAAACTTGGTGAATGTTGGGAAATATTGGCTCAATATTGAGTAAAAAAGCATATAAATATGTCACCATTTCAAAGAGGCCTGAAATTTATAAACTTTTACTGAAAAAAATGCAAGATATGATAGCATACAGAAATTTACACCTGGTCTGATGTGTCCATCAGTGGTCATGTAATGACCTTGGCTTTGGAGAGCTCTAAATTGATACACAGAGATACACAGAGATGCAATGATTCTGTGATAACAGCAACAACACTACTAACATTTCTAGAAGAGTCATTGGAAAAATACCCAGGATTTTAAAACTTTTTTCCTTCCTGTTATAGCTGTGAGTGGCCTTGTGGCAATCTGCTAGAATGTATAGGAGGTATAAAATAAACAGAAATCAGGACTGTAGCACAGCACACTTCTTCAGTGGCCTGCGTACGGTGCTGAACTTTGCTGAGATACAGATGTCATTGAGTAAAAGTTCTTCTGTAAGTAAACTCTCACTGGTGCGCTGATGTATTAAGACGTTTATTTTTGTTCAAGTTACACAGGACCAGGTTTAGGAGAAATTTTACTCTCTGGGAAGACTCTTCATAGGGTTATGCCATACACTATTAACAAGAGAGAGGTTTTCAAACATTGAGAAACCTTTCATTTATGTCAAGAGCAATAATTAATTAGGAATCCTTCTATTACTCGAAGTGATGGAAGAAATAGTACAGTTAAAGCTAGATGTAATAGTTTGTAATCTCTCTGCTGGGACAGTAGAGGCTGGTTGTTCTTAAGTCTGGCCTGAGCAGCCAGCACAGTCAATATAGGAAGTCCCAGAAGAGCACTCATCTCAGCAATTATAAATCAGAAGTGTGGCTGATATTAAATAATAATTCCTGAAGTTGTTGTCTGCCTTGTATACATACCTGTACACATGTGAGTGCACTTATAAATACCCATGCACTCTAAAGCACACAAGAGAAAAGACAATCTAATGGGTAGAAACCAAGGGCTGCTTAGAAATCTCAATATCTTGACAATTTCCAGAAAATAGAGTTCAAAGGTTGCTTTTGCTGTGATTCTGAAATGGTAATTTACTGAGAATACAAGAATTAGTGTGTTCAAATTGTCACAATTCAGAAAGAAGGAAATATTTTCTAGTTTCTTGCATCTTAAGCATGAGTTTTACCATTTGATTTAACCTTCAATACTTACTGTGTGATAGCCTAGACAGTGATAGCAGATGCATTTCTTACACTTTTGACAAATCAGGCCTTATGGAGTATTTAAAAGACATCAATATATTTATTAACAGTTGTTGGTACTAAATTTCTGTAGGTGACCATCACAGAAAAAAGGAATGAATGAATTTCATGAACTAGAGAACGAAGGTATTGTTTCCTTCACTTCATGTTAGATTATAGAAATTCTTCAGAACCCTTTAGAAAAATTGCACAGAGTAAAATGCTTAGATCCACTTACTTTTGATTATTTGAGTTTAGGTATTCTTTTTTATTTATTCATTTTTTTAGACAGGGTTTTTTTTTTTTTATAACAGCCCTGGCTGTCCTGGAACTCACTCTCTAGATCAGGTTTGCCTTAAACTCACAGAGATCTGCCTGCCTCTGCCTCACAAGTGCTTGGATTAAAGTTGCGTAGTTGTGTGCCACCATTGCCCAGAGAGTGAGTTTAGGTATTCTTTAGTCATATATATTTATATATATGGTTATTAGAGACTTGGTTTCTCTGTATTGCTTTGGAGCCTGTCCTAGAATGCTCCCAGTAGACCAGGCTGGCCTGGAATTCACAGAGGTCCAATTTCTTCTACCCCCCAAGGGCCAGGATTAAAGGCATGCACCACCAATGCCCAGCAAAGTAATATTAACTTGATGTCTATATCTAGTTTATTTATGTTGATAGTGTACCTATTGCTATGTTAGAGACTCCACACTGACTTTTTATTGATTCAGCAAATTATGGAGGAATTCAGCAGAGGTCATTCTCAAAAATGTAAACATAATACTTCTACAGAGAAAGAAATGTAGATAAAATGAAGATCACTAGGGTTTCTGTGCCAATGTGATCAAAGGTAAAGTTCCATGTGGAAGAGAAAGTCCATAGTGTTGGCTTTCCCCCTTTCAGCATCTATTAATAGGGCTTAGCAATACAAAAAAAAAAAATCACATAACTTTGTAAGACTCTCATCAGTACAGTTTGGTAATATTACATAGGCCCAATGTATTCCCATGTTATTGTAAAATTAAACTTCATAGGAAAAACAGCCTGTCTTTTGTAAAATAATACTGCAAGGATTTATTGTGAGTTAGCAAAACCAGCATATAGTATGCTTTCATGACTGAATCCTTATCATTCTTATTGTTAAAAACCATTAATTAGATATCATGTGTTTACTATTATCAGGCATGAAGATACAAGAAACAGATAAAGTGTACTGTCCTTGCCAATATGCAAACACTGCATGCTGAGGTAGAGACAAAGACTTGGAGAATCAGACACTGAAAACCAGCACAAATTCCAAAAATTAAATCATCAGTTGTGAACGTTTTGAAAATGCTCACTTAGAATTAACTTAGGCTAAAGTGTTTAAAACACTTCAGTATTGTTTCTAATAGCCAATCAAAACTCTTGCCACATCAACTTCTCCAATTATGTGCCAGAGTAAATGTAGGGATAAAAATTATAATTTTGAACTGTATAATTTGGCTGTTTCTTAACACAGAAGAGTAGGATAGAGCTGTAATATGGAGGAGAGTGGACTGAGTTTATAAAGGTGTTTTTGTAAGTGTTGATAATCTCAGAAATATGGATCTCAGGATAGCCTATGTTTCTGTACAGCAGGGATTCTCCTGATGTTATTGGGGTCAAGCCTTTTCTTGTGAGGGAAGGTGGCCTCTGCAACCATGGATACCAGTGGATTTAGCAGTGGCAAGATGTCCCTCAATGAATATTTTGATGATGTCATCATATTGTCTAAGGGCATCAGCGAACTTGCTTCAGAAATTTGCAGACTTTTTGTGAGTAACTCACTGGTCCTAGGCATCTTTCAACAACAGATATCCTAGACAGTAGTGGTAGTGCATTATAGTTTAAAAGAAATCTTCCTGAGCTAAATTTCAGGTACTCCACCTGCATTTATGAAAGCAAGCATCAGTCTCCAAGAAGTAGAAAAAGCAGAATTCAGTGATTTCTTAAAGAATTACAAGCAAATGACTTAATTAAAAGAAAATCAGCTTTGTTAAAATTTCTAGAACACCCCACTTCTTGATCTTCCTTGTAGGAGGCCAATTCTACTACAATCTTCACTAAGGAACTGCAGTTATTTAATGGATACATGCACAACCATGACTATGTGGGTCAACAAACAATTTCTTTCTTTCTGAAAACTGTATGTGATCAAGAACAGTCAAGATCAAGGAAGGAAAAGGCTTGAGTGCTCCAATAAGCATTACTTAAGTGAGTCTCTACATTTTTGTTAAGTATGCATTCATGCTAGTTTTTCTTTATATATTTTTCTTTCATTTCCTCCTGTTTCAGAGCACCAAGGGCTTCTTGTCAGACATGTTCCTTAATATTGTAAGTCCTTCCCCTAGGTCCAGATTTTTTTCCTCACAAATAGGCCAAGAGCACAATAGGTACTACAATTGATTGTAGATGAGAAACCACCATGAGCCAAATTTGCAATAGTATACTTCCAAAAGAAAGGGAAGATCAGCCCAGATAGGAGAACAAGAGTAAGACTATGCAAGTAATCTCTGACTTGTAATAAATGTTCAGAAATCTTCAAGTTTTCTCCAAATTCATCTTACTATAATCTTATATTGAATACTATTTATATAATATATAAGGTTATATAACCTTATATATTATATCACAATACACACACAGAAAGAGAAAGAGAGAGAGAGAGAGAGAGAGAGAGAGAGAGAGAGAGAGAGAGAGGTCTAACATGTGTCCAAGGTGAAGAAAGCTACTGTCCTGATTGTGCTTTTATGAAGTCATTCTCCTTTGACACTTTTTTTTGTTTGTTTGTTTGTCATTTGGAGTAAGGACTAGTACTTTTTTGTTGTCATTTGGAGTAAGGACTAGTACTTCTTTCCTGTATCTAGGTTAAGGGAGTATCCTTCTATGGGGGATGTGCTCCCAAAGTCCTTTTGTTCACCAGGGATACATCCTGGTTCCACTGTCCAAGGTCCCTTAGACTGCTCAGGCCTTCCAGCTGATACCCATGTTCAGGGGGTCTGAGTCAGTCCCATGCTGGATTCCCAGCTATCAGTCCAGGGGCCCATTAGCTCCTTCTTGTTCAATATGTTTCTACATATTTCTGCAGACTGGTCTTGTCCTCCCTCTCTGTATCTGGATTCCAGTTTGGCTCAGTGTTTAGCTGTGGGTGTCTGCTTCTGTTTCCAACAGTACTAGATGTGGGCTCCATGATGGTGGATAAGTTAGTCGTTAATCTCATTATCAGGGAAGGGCATTTATGGTAGCCTTTCCACTGTTGCTCAAATTATTAGTTGGGAACATCCTTGTAGGTTTCTAGACATTTCTCTAGAGTAGAGTCAGTTTTCTCTTGAAACCTATAATGACTCCATTTTTTGTGGTCTCTCTTCTCTCCTTTGACACTTTTATTAAGTTCACTGCAGATATTCCATTCGATGAGAAATTCATTGATTTGTGTTGTATTCCATCTACTGATAAGAACTAGATTAAACTGAAACCATGACAATTACTGGATGGCTTTGCTTTTCTGAAGACCCTAATGCTAGGTATCAGTATGTATGTATGTACATATGTATGTATGTATGTATTTGTATATATCACTTTAAATAGAGTTTATTCAACATAAGGACTGATTTAGAAGCAGGAATGATTTCTATGAGTTCCTCTATGTATTTTCCTCTTGTATTTAGAAGAAATTATTTCTTAGAGTAGTACAATATCTCTAGCTCATAAGCTTTCTTTTTCCTTTGCAACATCGATCATTCAATTTTGAAGAAGGGCCATGAAGTTCCATTCCTAATCAAGAAACTATTTGCAATTGTTACCTGCATAAAAAAATCTGTTTTCTCTGATGGAATGTCACAGGGTACATCAACCACACTGCAGGACAGGTTTCATAGCCAGAGGTAGTTGATGAACAATATCCGAGTCCATGTTTTTGAGTTTGGGTACTGGGGTGGAATTCTGTTTTCCTTTGATATTTTTCATTTTATTTTTGATGTTTTGATTTTTGGATTTTATTTGTTTTGATTTTGTTTTTGTTTTTTATTTAAAAGAAACAGAACAAGTCAGAGTAAGAACATGAAGTTAAGTCGGTATCTAAGTGGAGGGTGATTTATAACTATTTGGAAGAGGGTAAAGAATTTTATCAAACTATGTTATGAAAAACATGAGTAAAACAGGGAAAAATAAATGAGAGTAGTTTATTTGGGCTTGATGGCTGTATTTTATCTGTATAAGAACATTAAGGATAGATGATGAGAAAATAAATTAAACTTCAGTCCAAGAAATGGCACCTAGAAAATATATCTCAGTATTTATAATAAATGTCCTTCATGACTATTTTTATTCATGTTCCTCTTTCATTTTGTGTTCTAGACTTTATAGCTGCTAAGAGACTACACTTCCTAGTGACCCATTAAACTTTCAAAAGTATCTTTTTATCATTTTAAATAACATATTTTAAATAATATATGTTAGGACTAAGGTTTTTTCCAGCCAATCTGGGCCCAGAGCCACAACAGCCACACATAATACACACATAATACACAGAGACGCTCTATTTGATATAAAGCTGTAGGTCAGTTACTAGTTTCTTATCGGCTAGCTCTGCCTTTAATATTAACCCATTAATCTAAGGAGCCACAAAAATTTCTGCTTGAATCTAGCAAAACAGAGTCCAACTGAGAAAAATGCTGTTAGCAAGGAGCCTTGCTTTTCTCTGTTTTTTTTTTTTTTTTTTTTTTTTTTGGTTTCTAAACACCCCCCCCTTTTTTTTTTAAAGCTTCTGTTAAGTTTTAAATGGAAGTTCTTATTAGCCACATTGCAGCATCACATGTTAAGAGTATGTTTTGCGCCAGCACCAAAGAGACACTGTATTAGATATAATTCTGTAGGCCAGTTACTACTTTCTTATGGGCTGGCTCTGTCTTAATTATTAACCCATTTCTATTAATCTAAGGACTTCCACGTGGTCTCATCTTACCAGAGAAAGGGGCTGGCATTCTTTTCTCTCTGTCCTCCATCCTGGAGCTCCCTACTTCTTCCTCTTTCCTCCTTGTTTCCTAGTCCCTCCTATCTTCCTTTCCTATTGGCCAACAGTGCTTTATTCATTAACCAATAAGAGAAATATATTTACAGAATGACATCTCCCATCAAATATAGTTAAGTAAATTTTATTTTGATACTTATATGTTGATTAATAGATGCATACTAATTCTTGCTTGGTGTTTTCATTTTTATAATTTAGTCATTATAAAAAATGTTAAACTTAATAATTAATTTTGTCAACAGTAGCCCAATTCCATTCAGTATTTATGAATAAGTTTGAAAGGTACAATTGAATATATTCAGTGTTAACAGAAAGAATTGTCTAATCTAACAACATCTAGTTAAAAGAAACATCAGTTCTGAGAAACAAAAAACAAGAGAGAAACGAGCTTTAACTCAAATCTTAGAGTAAAATGAGTTTTAAAGCATTAACTATTTTGTAATTTGAAGGACTTTCTTTATTTCTTCTTTGACCCAAGAAACTAGGATACAAGGAGGAACCTAAGAGATTTATACAAGGTCCCTCACAGAAGGGGATAAGGAACAAGATCCCCTGAGCATATTGAGTGAGTGTGTGTGTGGTTGGGTGGTGAGTGGAGAGGGAGATAGGAGAAAAAGAAGGGGAGGAGAGGAGAACATGTGGGAACCAGGAAGATTGAGTCAGGGAATGAATAAACAAGAGAAGAGAAGAAAAGGAGAGAGAGAGAGAGACAGAGAGAGAGAGAGAGAGACAGAGAGACCATAATAGAGGGAGCCATTATAGGTTGAAGAGAAAACTGACTCTAGAAAAATGTTCATAGACCTATAAGACTGACCTCAACTAACAATTTGAATAACAGCAGAAAGGCTACCTTAAATGCCCTTCATATCAGTATAAGTTTTTATTCACAAAGTTTGTTTCATAGCTGTATAGACTTTATATTTATCACCACAGAGTTGCTTACAAACATCAACTCAGTAAGTATTTTAAACCAGAGCTGAGCTTCTTGTGAGATGCTGGGAGTGAGAACCCACTGGGAGGTTAAACTCCATTGGGATTTCCACTGATGCTCATAATGAAAGCAGCACTGTATCATTGATCTTCCTGTGCTCATGCTGACAGATGGACTGACTGCTCTGCTAGAGGCAACAACAGAGATTAAGGTAAACTTAAAAAAGCATGTTCACCAATGACACGCTTTTTTTTTTTTTTATTAAATCTTGGTTTTCATATCCCCTGAAACCCAGCCTTCTTAGACGATTGTAATACTGTGAACAACTTAATTGCTATGATGAATCTGACTGAAAATGATTTGGGTCATATACCCCTGATATTGGTGACAGTTATCCTTTTGAGTCAGGCCATTTGGGCACCTACTGAATCCTAACAAAGCTTTGGTGTCTCATGGACAAGCAATGCAATAATATAGGCAACATCTAAAGCAGATTCAAATGGTACAATTTCAGAAGGAAAATACAATATGCGCAACAAAATGTTTCATTCAAAAAATTAGTCATTAATTTAAGATAATGTATTATTTAGCAAAATGTAGGTGAACATCTTGAAATTCACAGTTCTAAGACACTCTCATCTACAAAATATATTGAATATCCCCATAAAATTACAAATATACATTTCAGTTATGGTTTTCTAATTAAAAACAAAATGTAATGCATCCTGATCAACTAAATTTATGTCAGTATGACTGCTCACAACTGAGAGGGCTGGGATGCTCTTCCATTATCCATCTGAATGATTTTTTTGAATGTGTTCTTGAGTGTAACTTTTTCCATAAAAGCAAAATAGTGCTTTATATATACCAATGTGTAATGTGAAAATCATTAATACCTTCCATTCATTTAGTACTAAACACATCCATAACATGGACCTCCTCCTTACAAAGAGAATCGATGTTTGAATGGCAAAATGGTGCAATTGGCTTCTTCCTACTTTTCTTCAGCTCAGTCCTCAAAAAATTTTCATTAATGACTTAGAAAATCATATAAAAGCAAGACATATTTTATTTGACAGCAATATCTTTCCTAAAATCATGTCAGTGTTAATAATCCTAATGACTTTCATTGTTTGGGACATAGGCTCCATCTTGACAAGGGAAACCAGGCAGCCTATGTGTAAACCAAAATTCCAAACACCAGCAACATATTGAAGGTTGACTGTACAAAGTGAGTATCCAATGCTTTACTGATAGCAATTCAGCCGAACCCTCCCCCAGCCCAACCTCCTTCAAATACATAGAAGAGTGTGGAAAGTTCATAAAGGCTTAGTCTCTAGTCTGTAATTATACATATAATAGATTTTGAGTTTGTTTTGTGATTAGTAAATGACTTGAAGAGGAAAGATGCCATTCTTTGAACTCCTTGGGGTGGAGAACTGTGCAAGGTTCTCTTTATACTCATCTACTATGACAGATAATGGAACAGTAACTTTCCAAAGATGTCCCATAACAAGTAAAAATCGGTATAATCCTTAAAAGTGTGTTGGAACTCTGTGGGAACTTTGGTCATAGGATTTGATGGAAGGGAGTGGATCAATGGGAAGTAGGAAATAGCTGGAGAAGTGTTTCACGATGGGACAATCCTTGAGGACTAGAAAGAATCCCTCCTCGCTCTCTCTCTGCTTCCCAATCCACCCAAATGTGATGCCTCATGCTTTTACTGCCACTGTGAAGAGTTGTTCCTATCCCCACTTTCCCTATTCATATGGACCTTACACTCTGTGAGGCAAAATAAACATTTCTTCCCTTAAGTTTCTTTTCTCAAGTAATTGTTCACAACAACAAAGCTAAAAAGAAACTGAATAAAATTTAAAAAAAAATCACTTTAAGTTGTAGATGAATTTATTAGAATCAAAAAATGAGATCACCACTAAAAGTGTAGTAGACTTCCTTATACTATTTCAAATCTCCCTCCCTGTAATGTAGATTTTTGTTCCCCTTGTTTCTGTCTTCTATGCATGCTTAAGTGGCTTCTTCCCTTCTTTCAACAATTCCTTTCTTTCAGGCTGATGAGGTTTTGTATCTTGTATGCCCCAAAGTTTACTTTTAAAATGTATTAATTTTTGCTTTTAAATTAAAAAAAAATATTTACTCACACAGATTCCATATGTTTTCAGTCCTAGACAAATTGATTGTGGTTCCATTTCCCCCATATCCTTGCATGGTTAATTTTTTTGAGGTGTTTCTTACCTTTTACAAAAATTCTTCTTTGAGAGTTTTTCTTTTCAGGTACATATCACTGTTTTTTTTTTTTTTTTTTTCTTCTTCTTCTTTTTTCCCTATACAATCAGTTCATCTCTTTAATTAATCTGTAAGTTGATTTTAGTAAAATGATTATGTTTATAATATTATTATTACCAGCCTGGGAGTATGGGATGGCTTTCCACATACAAGTACTATACTGAAAAGAAATGGTTACACAGGACAAGCTGGTTTAATTCCTGATTTTAATGGAATAATACGTATTTATGATGGTGTTAGTTTGGTATTTGTCATACATAGCATTTATTTTTTTTATTTATTTTTTTATTTAATTTTATATAACAAAGTCCAATTAAATGAAAACAAACATTTATACACAATATTTGGGAATTTGGGCGTCGTTCTTTCCAAACTACTTCCTGCTGGTAAGGGGCGCTGTCTTGGGGGATTCGAAGAAGATTCAGATATCCTAGCTGTAGTCTCATACATAGCATTTATTATTGGAGTTATGTATCCTCAAGTCCTACTTCCTTTGGGACTTTTATTGTGAATGCCTGATAGAATCGTCAAAGGATTTTCTTTATCTATTGTTATGATCATGTGAATTTTGTATTCAAGTCCATTCATACTTTCTTTTGCATTTATTGATTTACATATGTATAATGAATTCTGCACTTCTATGGTAAGGACAGCTTGATTATGGTAGATAATCTTTTTGTTATATGTTTGTGTTTACCTTCATTTGCTTTTTTATCATGTTTGTTTGTTTTTTTTAATAATTTAAGAAGTTTTGTTATATTCTTTGAATGTCTGATAGAATTCTGTCCTGAATTGATCCAAACAGCCTTCTTCCTTCCTTCCTTCCTCCCTTACTTCTTTTCTTTCTTTCTTCCTTCCTTTCATTTTTTTAACTATTAGTCACAAGACATTGTTACTGTTTCTCATTTTTTAGGTGTCATTAGAAGTTGCTGATCTTGGTTTAACTTTGGTAATTTAGGCAAAATTAAAAATGGATGCATTTTTTTTTTTAGGTTTTTTGACTTCATGAGGTAGGGATCTATACAGTATTCCCCTACAATATTTTTTTAATTTTCTTTGGTGTCTATTGTAGTATATTTCCTTGTTTGTCTTCTATTATATTGATATATGTTGCCTTTCTTATTTCCTTCTGGTTAAATGGACCAAATATTTGTAGAATCTTTTCTTCAAACTACCTGCTCTTTGTTGTTTACTGTTTGTATTGTTTCCATTGATTCTATTTCATTAATATTTGCTCTGATTTTTGTTGCTTATTGCCCTCTTCTTGATTGGGACTTTATTTTTCTTTGTTTTCAAAATTATTTTTTTTCACTATTAAGATATTAACTTGTGCTTTTCTTGAGATTTTTTAATGTAGTAACATAAACTATTTTAAACAATGTCAAAACATTTTATTTCATGATGGTGTAATTTTCATTTAATTCCATAATTTAAAAAATCTCAGTTATTCTTTGACCCATTCAAAAAATTTACTAATCACTCATAAATATCAATTTATTATTTATTAAACAAGCTTATTTTAATACCAATGCCAGTTCCCTCTCCCACCTGTCTTCCTGATGCCCCCCACCTCCCCCTCACCCTACCCACACCAACTCCTCAGAGAGAAAGCAGAGAAGGGAAAGGAGGGGGTAGGAGAACAATAGAAATCAGGAAGGTCTAATTGGAAGAAGGTCAGAGAGGGAGTACAAGGAAAGAGATACCTTAATAGAAGGAACCAGTATGGGGTTATGAAGAAATCTGGCACTAGGGACATCCTTAGGAATCCACACAAGGCAACCCAACTGTGAATCTAAGCAATACAGAGTAGGTACCTAACTGCCCTTCCCCTGTAATCAGATTGATTACAGGTAATCAGATTATGGTAGTCTATGATGACTACCTTAATAGTCATCATAGAACTTTCATCCAGTAACTGATGGAAGCAGAATCAAGGATCCACAGCTAAACACTGGGCTGAACTTCTGGGATCCAATTGTAGAAAGGGAGAAGTGATAATATGAGTGAATCTGTCAAGACTGTAAATTTTTTAATTTACTAAATATTTATTTTCTGGTGATTTTTTAGCATAATCTCATTGAAGTCATAAAAATACATGCAATTCTTGCAATTTTTGTGATTATGTTAAGATTTGATATATATTCCCAAAGGTTGTTTATTTAGAGACACTTCCATGGGCTACTGAATAGAACATATATTCTCTGGTATTGAGGTTTTATATTCTGTGGATATCTGTGATGTGTATTTGATGCATCATTCAATTCTGGTGTTTCTATATTTTTCTCTCAAAGATGACTGTTAGAAAAAAACTCAATTGTTGATATCAACTACAATTAAGGGGTTGTAGTTATTACCTGCCTTTTATTCTAGTACTAGGCTGTTTATGAAATTGGGTGCGTCAAATTTTGGTGAAATCATTGTGGTAATTGTCAAAATACTGAAAACATATCAAAAAGTGCCACCTCTTGACATATGTTAAATAATTCAACATCTTACTTCTCAACTACTTCTCAGTCATGTTTCTGTCAATCTATTCATACTATAATATAGAAAAAATGTAAATATTTTTATCCACTCAGAAATAATAAGTGGATAATGAAAATGGGATATATAAAAAATGCTAACATATATTTATATGTAAGGAAAATTAAATTCATGAAAATTTTAGGTTAATGGGTAGAACTCAAAATATATTGAGTGAGGTGACTCTGAGTTCCTGCCAGCAAGATCCTTGACCCCAAATCTGGGCCTCTGCTAAAGAAAGAGGCCTCAGCTGGAGAGTTCCAGTTTCCAGTGAGATCCAACTATCCTTTCCATGTTCCAGCTCAGCCCTTGTCCTCTTCTGCCAGCTATTGGCCAGAGGTGAGTCTGGGCCCAATCAGGGCTGCCTGTCCCCTACAACCTCTTCCCGCCCCTCCCCTGCCCGAACTTCCTGGGTTGGCCCCTGATCCTGCTGCTCCTGTCTCCGGTCCCCATCGAGAGGACCCTTGGAGCTCTGATACACCCCCACCCATCCCCATCACGAGCCTACCCCTCTACCCTGTGCCCTACCCTACCCACGGTCCTGCTGCTCTGGTTGAGCACTGGGAAAGAAGGTGGAGCCTACAGTCCACCCTACTTCGGAGACTTCTCGGAGCAACTCTGAACAAAGCAGACCTGACTATCCACACGGGACCAACCATAATATCCACCTGCTTGGTTTCTGACCCCGCCTCCAGTCCTCTGCTGGAGTCCCGGGCCCCTCCTAGAGATCTCCTATCTCTACAGGACCACTGTGAGTACCTGCTGGCATTTTTTAATGGATCCTCATCCTTGACCACATCTCTGGGTCCCTGTCTCAGAAGAAACCTCCTAGAGAGCTTGGACCACACAGAGCTACAGATATTGAATCTCAGACCCACATAAACCCATTGGGGAAGTACCATAGAGAGAGGGGGAGACCCCACCAACACCTACTGGAAGAAGCTATGGGAAGAAGGCAATACAAGAGAACACCTAAAAACAGAAAGACAAGCATGACACCACCAGAATCTAGGGGATCTACACCAACTAGACTGGAACACAAAAACAAAGCAGAGGAAGCAGAAGAGTATGACTTAAAAATTACCATCATAAAAATGATAGAGGCCCTCAATGAAGATGTGAGAAAATCCCTTAAAGAAATGGAGGAAAAAATAAACATAAAAAAGTGGAAGAAATGAACAAATTCCTTAAGGAAAGTATAGAAAGCCAAGAAAAAACAATTAAGCAGGTGAAGGAAACGGTTCAAG
Organism: Phodopus roborovskii; assembly: GCF_943737965.1. Lineage (NCBI taxonomy): Eukaryota > Metazoa > Chordata > Mammalia > Rodentia > Cricetidae > Phodopus > Phodopus roborovskii. The sequence continues at coordinate 32,503,640 of NW_026126482.1, read as the reverse complement.
ACTTGAAAACTGAAATAGAGAAAATAAAGGCAACACAAACTGAAGGAATGCTGGAAATAGAAAAGCTGGGCAAAAATCGGCAACTACAGACACAAGCATAACCAACAGAATTCAAGAGATGGAAGAGAGAATCTCAGGCACAGAAGATAAACTAGAAGAAATAGATTCATCGACCAAAGAAAATCATAAATCCAACAAATCCTTAACACAAAACATCCAGGAAATGTAGGACACCATGAAAAGGCCAAACCTAACAATAATAGGCATAGAGGAAGGTGAGGAAGCCCAGCTTAAAGGTGCCGAAAACATATTCAACAAAATCATCGAGGAAAACTTTCCAAATCTGAACAAGGACTTTCCCATGAAAGTACAAGAAGCATACTGAACCCCAAATAGGCTGGACCAAAGAAAAAAGACCCCTCGACATATAATAATCAAAACATCTAGCATACAGAATAAAGAAAGAATATTAAGAGCAGCGAAGGAAAAAGAACAGGTAACATATAAAAGCAGACCTATCAAAATTACACCAGACTTCTCCATGGAAAACCTCAAGGCCAGAAGGTCCTGGATAGATGTTCTTAAAGTATTAAGAGAACACGAATGCCAGCCTAGGCTACTATATCCAGCAAAACTCTCAATCACTATAGATGGAGAGAACAAGATATTTAATAACAAACCCAGATTTTCCCAATACGTATCTAGAAATCCAGCCCTACAGAAAGTATTGGAAGGAAAACTCTAACCCAAGGAAGGTAACTACGCCCACAAAAATGTAGGCAACAGATAATCCAACTACACCAGAAACCAAGGGTAAAGCAGAACAAATATACTCACAATACCACTGCCAACAACAAACCTAAATCAAACAAGCATCAACAATCAATGGTCCTTACTCACCCACAACATTAATGGTCTTAACTCACCTATAAAAAGACACAGGCTAACAGAATGGATATGAAGACAGAATCCATCCTTCTCCTGCATACAAGAAATACATCTAAGCTTCAAAGATAGATATTACCTCAGGGGAAAGGGTTGGGAAAAGATTTTCCAATCAAATGGAAATAAGAAGCAAGCAGGCGTAGCTATCCTAATATCTAACAAGTTAGACTTCAAACCAAAATTAGTCAAAAGAGATGAAGATGGTCATTTCATATTCATCGCAGGAGAAATCCATCAACACAAAGTCTCAGTTCTGAACTTCTATGCCCCTAATACAAAGTCAACCACATTCGTAAAAGAAACACTACTAAAACTCAAAGCTCATATAAAACCTCACACACTTATAGTGGGAGACTTCAATACACCACTCTCAACACTAGACAGGACCACAAATCAGAAACTCAACAAAGAAACAAAAGAATTAACAGAAGTTATGTCTCAACTGGGGTTAACAGACATCTATAGAACATTCCATCCAAAGACAAAAGAATATACCTTCTTCTCTGCTCCACATGGAACCTTCTCTAAAATCGACCACATACTAGGTGACATAACAAACCTCAACAGATACAAGAGAATAGGAATAGTCCCCTGTATCTTATCGAACCACCATGCTTTAAAATTGGAATTCAACAACAACACAAATAGCAGAAAACCTGCAAACTCATGGAAACTCAACAATGTGTAATTGCACCACTCCTGGGTCAAAGAAGAAATAAAGAAAAAAAATAAGGACTTTCTAATATTCAACAAGAATGAGGATACAACATACCTAAACTTATGGGACACCTTGAAAGCAGTGCTATGAGGGAAGTTCATTGCACTAAGTGTCCATATGAAGAAAATAGAGGATAGCCACATAAGAGAATTAACAGCTCAACTGAAAGCCTTAGAACAGAGAGAAGTGAATTCACCCCGTAGGAGTAGACGCAAGGAAATAGTCAACTTGAGGGCTGAAATCAACAAAATAGAAACCAGGAAAACAATACAAAAAAAATCAATGCAACAAAGAGTTGGTTTTTTGAGAAAATCAACAAGATAGACAAACATTTATCCAAATTAATGGAAAAGCACAGAGAGAATATGCAAATTAACAAAATCAGAAATGAAAAGGGGAACATAACAACAGACACAGAGGAAATCCAGAAAATTTTCAGGTCATACTTTGAAAATCTGTATTCCACAAAAATTGAAAATTCAAAGGAAATGGACAAATTTCTGGATAACTATCACTTACCAAAATTAAATCGAGAACAGACAAACTCTTAAATAGGCCTATAACCTGCAGTGAAATAGAAGCAGTCATTGAAAGCCTTCTAACCAAAAAAGTCCAGGGCCAGATGGATTCAGCACAGAATTATACCAGACATTCAAGGAAGAACTAATACCACTGCTCCTCATATTGTTCCACAAGATAGAAACAGAAGGTTCATTGCCAAACTCTTTTTATGAGGCCACAATAACTTTGGCACCCAAACCTCACAAAGACACAACTAAGAAAGTAAACTACAGACCAATATCCCTGATGAACATCGATGCAAATATACTCAATAAAATACTGGCAAACCGAATTCAAAAATACATCAGAGAAATCATCCACCATGACCAAGTATGCTTCATACCGGGAATGCAGGGATGGTTTAACATACGAAAATCTATCAACATGATCCATCATATAAACAAACAGAAAAAGAAAAACCATATGATTATCTCCCTATGTGCAGAAAAAGCCTTCAACAAAATTCAACACCCTTTCATGATAAAGGTCTTGGAGAGGTCATGGATAACAGGAATATACCTAAACATAAAAAGAGCTATATACAGCAAACCAACTGCCAACATCAAACTGAATGGAGAGAAACTTAAGCCAATTCCTCTAAAATCAGGAACAAGACAAGGCTTCCCTCTCTCTCCATATCTCTTTAATATCATACTAGAAGTTCTAGCTAATGCTATAAGACAACAAAAGGAGATCAAGGGCATCCAAATTGGAAAGGAAGAAGTCAAACTGTCTCTATTTGCAGATGATATGATAGTTTACATAAGTGACCCAATAAACTCTACCAGGGAACTCCTACAGCTCATAAACACCTTCAGCAAACTAGCAGGATACAAGATAATCTCAAAAAAATCATTAGCCCTACTTTTTTTCAGACAACAAAGAAACAGAGAAAGATATCAGAGAAACATCACCCTTTATAATAGCAACATAAAGTATCTTGGTATAACGCTTACCAAACAACTAAAAGACCTATATAATAAAAACTTTGTGGCTCTAAAGAAAGAAATTAAAGAAGATACCAGAAAATGGAAAGATCTCCCATGCTCTTGGATAGGTAGGATAAACATAGTAAAAATGACAATCTTGCCAAAAGCAATCTACAGATTCAATGCAATGCCCTTTAAAATCCCACCAAAATTCTTCACCGACCTTGAAAGGATAATAATGAACTTTATATGGAAAAACAAAAGACCCAGAATAGCCACAACAACCCTATACAATAAAAGAACTTCAGGAGGCATCACCATTCCTGACTTTAAGCTCTACTACAGAGCTATAGGTCTGAAAACAGCCTGGTATTGGCATAAAAATAGACAGATAGACCAATGGAATCAAATTGAAAATCCTGATATTAACCCACACACCTATGAACACCTGATTTTCGACAAAACAGCTAAAATTATACAATGGGGCGAGGACAGCATCTTCAAAAAATGGTGCTGGCACAATTGGATGAGGGTGTGTAGAAGACTGCAGATAGACCCACGTCTGTCGCCATGCACAAAACTCAAGTCCAAATGGATCAAAGACCTCAACATCAATCCAGCCATATTGAACCTCTTAGAAGAGAAAGTAGGATGTATCCTTGAACAAATAGGTATAGGAGACCGCTTCCTGAACATAACTCCAGGGGCACAGACACTGAGAGAAACAATTAATAAATGGAACCTCTTCAAACATGGAAGCTTCTGTAAGGCAAAGGACACAGTGGACAAGACCAAACGGCAGCCCACAGACTGGGAAAATATTTTCACCAATCCTATATCCGACAAAGGGCTGATCTCCAAAATATACAAAGAACTCAAGAAACTAGTCAACAAAATACCAAATAACCCGATTAAAAAATGGTGTACAGAACTGAAGAAAGAATTCTCAATAGAGGAAATCAAAAAGGCTGAAAGACACTTAAGAAAATGCTCCACATCCTTAGCTATCAGGGAAATGCCAATCAAAACAACTTTGAGATACCATCTTACTCCTACCAGAATGGCTAAAATTAGAAACACCAATGATGACTTATGTTGGAGAGGATGTGGAGAATGGGGAACACTCCTCCACTGCTGATGGGAGTGCAAACTCATACAGCCATTTTGGAGATCAGTATGGCAGTTCCTCAGGAAAATGGGAATTAGCTTACCATAGGATCCAGCAATCCCCCTCTTAGGCATATACCCAAAGGATTCACCTCCATGCAACAAAGACAATTGTTCAACTATGTTCATAGCAGCACTATTTGTAATAGCAAGAACCTGGAAGCAACCTAGATGCCCCTCAATTGAAGAATGGTTAATGAAGATGTGGCACATCTACACAATGAAATACTACTCCGCAGAAAAAAATAATGGCATCTTGAAATTAGCAGGCAAGTGGATGGCACTTGAAGAAACCATCCTGAATGAGATAACCCAGTCACAAAAAGAGGAACACAGTATGCACTCACTCATATATGGATTTTAGACCTAGATCAAATGATCACCATCCTATAATTCACACCACCAGAGGAACTAGGATACAAGGTGTATTTCTAAGAAATTCATATAAAGTCCCTCACAGAACTGGGAAGGGACAAGTGCCCAAGGGCTCAGGGGAACTGGGGGAGGCAGCAAATGGAGAGAGAAGTAAGAGAAAACGAGGGGGAGGAAAGGAAAACATGTGCGACCAGGAAGATTGAGCCTGGTTAGGAATGGAAGACAGGAAAGAGAGAGAGAGAGAGAGACAGAGACAGAGACAGAGACAGAGACAGTGAGAGAGAACATAAAAGATGGAGCCAATATTGGTTTGAAGATAAAATTGAACACAAAGAAAGGTCTAGAGAACTACAAGACTGCTCCCAACTAAAACTTTGAGCTTCCACGGAAAGGCTATCATAAATGCCTTTCCTGGAGAGTGAGATCAACAACTAAATCATCCATGGAGCCCTCAACTAATGCCTGTTGGAAACAGGATCAAACACCCATACATAAACACTGAGTCGAACTAGAACCCAGATGCAGATGGAGAGGACAAGACCATGTGGCAGAAACACATACAGACAGCTTACCTGAACAAGGAGGAGCTAAAGGCCACTAGACTGATAGCTGGGAAGCCAGTATGGGACTGACTCAGGCCCCCCTGAATATGGGTCTCAGCTAGAAGGACTGAGGAGTCTAAGGGACCTCAGACAGTGGAGCCAGGATGTATCCCTGGTGCACAAAAAGACTTTGCGAACACATCCCCCATGGAGGGATAACTGCCATAATCTAGAGACAGGGGAGAAGCCCTAGTCCCTAGTTCATAAGACCTGTCAGATCTACATGACCCCAACTGGATGACATTCCCCTACATATGGAATTGGGGTGGGGGGATAGGAGGGGAGGGTGGTTAGAGTGCGTGTGAGAGGGCAGAGAATGTAAAAGGGAGGGAAGGAAGGAGGTAGGGAGGGAGGGAAGGAGGGAGGGAAGAAGAGGGAACTGGGTCCGACACGTAAAATAATAAATTAAATTAAAAAAATTGCTTTGACTCCAAAATTTATGTTGAAGGACAAGTTACTGGGGAAAAGGATTTCTATTTTAGTTTCCACAGAAAATTAAACGATGTGTATTCCTTCCAGACTAATGTGGTTTGATCAAGCCAGACTGCCTGAAACAGAGTAGGAGGTGATCCTACACTCAAAACAGCTGGACAAATTAGCCTTACAGTCTACAGCCAGGATTTCTGAATCTTCTTCGAATCCCCAAATGACAGTACCCCTTACCAGCAGGAAGTAGTTTGGAAAGAACAATGCCCAAATTCCCAAATATTGTGTATAAATGTTTGTTTTCATTTAAATGGACTTTGTTACATAAAATAAAGAAAAAAAGAAAAAAGAAAAAAATATATTGAGTGAGGTAACCCAGAACCAGAAAGAGGAAAGCCACATGTTCGTTCTCATTTGTGGGTCCTAGCCCTGTCTTTATATTTTAGAGTAATTGGATAAACAATGAAATAAAAATGATGCAAAGGGTAATAGGAGATTAGAAGTTCCAGAGAGTATTATGTCATGTCATATGAAAGCAGAAAATAGGCAAGAACTCCATCTAATGGTGTGGAGAATTATAGAGAGAGTAGAGTGAAGGAGGAGAGATAAGTTCCACAAAGGATGCTTTAAAAAATATGTTGCTTTTATTAATATAAAATTACAGAGACAGACATACTGACATACAGACATACAGACATACAGACAGACAGACACACACACACACACACACACACACACACACACAGAGTCTCCCAGAACTTGATGATAAGTCCTTCTTGCTGAAAATACTACAAATCTCAAAAACAGGACTTGGAGAAATTTCGGTTGAACTGTGCTAGAATTCTCCTTTCTGGGGACTCTTCCATATTACTAGGAAGTGCTATGCAATCTGCCAAAGTAGGAAAAAAATGTGGAGTGCTATCCAGGTGAAACTCCTGCCAACAGCAACCATCATGGCAAGATATTCTCAAAGTTGCAATAGTGATACATTGCAACTTGGTAGTAACAACTGACTGACTAGAATTAATATAGTTTCAATAGTAGGAACTCTTGTCTGGCACTGTACTGATTAGAGAATTTCTGATGGTTAATCAGGCCATAAAACCTCAAGGAAAAATATTTACTGCAATTTCCTAATCTAGGATAATTTAGTTCTCTTTTTTTTGTTCTTTATTTGTTTCTTTTCTTTTGGCATGGAAGGGGGTGGTTGGAATTTCTCTGTTTAGATTTGGCTATTCTTGAACACTCTCCATAGAACAGAGTAGCCTAGAACTCAAAGAACTGCCTGCCTCTGTTTTCTGAGTGCTGAAATTAAAAGTGTGCACCAGGTCCTGTGGTAAACTAATTCCCATTTTCCTGAGGAACTGCCATACTGATCTCCAAAATGGCTGTACGAGTTTACACTCCCACCAGTAGTGGAGGAGTGTTCCCCTTTCTCCACATCTTCTCCAGCATAAGTTGTCATTGGTACTCCTAATTGTAGCCATTCTGGCAGGAGTAACATGGTATCTCAAAGTTGTTTTCATTCGCATTTCCCTGGTAGCTAAGGATTTTGAGCACTTTCTTAAATGTCTTTCAGCCTTTTTGATTTCCTCTATTGAGAATTCTTTCTTTAGTTCTGTTCCCTATTTTTTTAATAGGGTTTTTTTGGTATTTTGTTGACTAGTTTCTTGAGTTCTTTGTATATTTTGGACATCAGCCCTTTGTCAGATATAGGATTGGTGAAAATCTTTTACCAGCCTGTGGGCTGCCGTTTGGTCTTGTCCACTGTGTCCTTTGCCTTACAGAAACATCTAAGTTTGAGGAGGTCCCATTTATTAATTGTTGATCTCAGTGTCTGTGATCCTGGACCTGGCAATTCCCCCTCTTAGGCATATATTCAAATGATCCATGCAAAAAGAACATGTGTTCAACTATGTTCATAGCAGCACTATTTGTAATAGCAAGAACCTGGAAGCAATCTAGATGCCCCTCAACTGAAGAATGGATAAAGAAGATGTGGCACATATACACAATGGAATACTACTCTGCACTACTCTGCAGAAAAAAATAATGGCATCTTGATATTCGCAGGAAAGTGCATGGCACTTGAAGAAACCATCCTGAATGAGGTAACCCAGACACAAAAAGAGGAACATGGTATGTACTCGCTCATATATGGATTGTAGACCTAGAACAATGTATAAAGAACCAGCCTATAATTCACACCACCAGAATAATTAGGATGCAAGTTGTATTCTAAGAGAGTCATATAATGTCACCCAGAACACATGGGCAGTGAGTGGGCAGTGAATGGAGAGAGAAGTAGAAGAAAGAGAAGGGGAGGAGAGGAAAGCACTTGCAATTAGGAAGATTGAGTCAGGGTAGGAATAGAAGACAGGAGAGAGAGAATGAACATAAAAGAGGGAGCCAAAATTGGTTTGAAGGGAAAACTGAACCTAAAGAAAGGTCTAGAGACTGCCACCAACTAACAATTTAAGCAACCATGGAAAGGCTGCCATAAATGCCCTTCCCGGATAGTGAGATCAACAACTAACTTATCCACTATCATGGAGCCCTCATCTAGTACCTGTTGGAAACAGAAGCAAACACCCATAACTAAACACTGAGTCGAACTAGAATCCAGATGCAGAGGGAGAGGACAAGATCAGGTTGCAGAAACACATAGAGACAGCTGACCTGAACAAGGAGGAGCTAACGGCCTCCAGACTGCTAGCTAAGAATTCAGGCCCCCCTGAATATGGGTCTCAGATAGAAGGACTGAGCAGACCTCAGACAGTGGAACAAGGATGTATTCCTGGCACACAAAGGACCTTGTGGACACATCCCCCATGGAGGGATACTGCCTTAACCTAAAGACAGGAGAGAAATCCTAGTCCCTACTTCAAATGACTTGACAGATTTGCATGACCCTACCTGGATGGCATTGCCCTACATATGGAATTGGGGTGGGGGACTGGGAGGGGAGAGTGGTCAGGGTGCATGTGAGGGCACAGAGAGGGTAAGAGGGAGGGAGAGGGAACTGGGATTGACATGTAAAATAAAAAATAATTATTTAAAATATAATGTGGGCACCATCACTCTCAACAGGTATATAGTATGATTTCCAACTGGATTATAAATATGTATCCTTATGCCAAGATATAAGTATAGCTCTCACATTTTATCAAAGAAGCTTCTGTTTGCCCCAAACAGAGACTATTAGAGAAAGCCACAACAGGTCAAGCTGCAGAGAAAAATTGATTGGAAGTTGTCTGTATATCTTCAGTATAAACTCCCAGATGCAAAGCTTGGGGAAATTTCTGAGTAGGGGCAGAATGATTGTAAGAGCTAGTGGACAAGGTTGTTTTCTATGGCATTTGGAACATGAAATCTCCACATTCTGGCTATCTAAAAGACCTAGGTAAATACAATGCTTGACAGATTATTATGAATCAGGGAAATCTAGTAAGGCTAAATTTTTAGGTGGGGAAAAGTGATTTCTGTGAAATAGGAAAAGCAATCTTCCTTCAGAGTGGCCCCTATTTGGCTACCCAACTGAAGTGGTCATTTTAATAAACTTACAGCAAAAGGTAAGTACTCATTTTTCTTCTTACAATTTAATGCAATACCTGCATAAAAATGTACTATAAAACTGTGAACCAACCAAACAAACAAAAAACAAAACAATAAGAACAAAAACTCCATATTCCTTACTTTCAGTATCTTCTGAGACATAATTCTTGTGTCTAACAAGCTTTCTTTGGCTTAGTGTCAAATCAACATTTTCTTATTTAAATTAAAACATTGTTCTTTTACATGCTAATCCAAGTTCTCTCTCCCTTCTGTCCTCCCATCCCTCCTACCAACTCCTTCATCCTATCTTCCATCCACTCCCCAGGAAGGGTGAGGCCTCCCATAGGGGATATTGAAAGTCTTTCACATCACTTGGGGCAGGGCCTAGGCATTCTCACATATATCTAGGATAAGAAGAGTGAAAATAATATTTTAGAAGAACATAGCAGTCAATTCTCTCTAATGAGGTTATGTGTGGTTGCTTCTATGCATTTCAAAATAAATAACAGTAGAGGAAACAATCTTCTTAGTATAGGAGTAAGAACCATGATGTCAAAACAGAAATAAACAAACAACACAAGTATTAGTTTGATGTTCTGAAACCACCTATCATGTACACTACAAACACCAAAAGATAGATTTAAAAAAATCTGGCTGTCAATAGTTTTAACTGAACTTGGGAGAAAAGGTTAGACAAATATATAAATTAATGCACTAATGTCAGGGTAGTGGGTACTGCTAAATGAAGAAAATTTGAGTAAAAACAAACAGCAAAGAAATTGCTGAATAATTAAATCTTTTCTTCCAAGGTTTCATGGATTTGATGGTTTAATAAATGCTGATTGATCAGAAAAGGAAGAAAATACACTCTTCAATTCATCTTGAGACTTCCTATAACATATGCATGACTTTCAGTAAAAGATGATGATTTTTATTATAAGGAATTAGTGAGCAATCAATGTTTAAGAGATTTTTTTTGTAGATATTACTATAGAGTAAGGAACGGGAACCCTCATACTGAAAGCATTTCATAACAGACAGTGATACCTATATGTTTGATTCTGCAATCATTGTATGAGTAATGGGATAAGAGCTCAAAGTACTATAAGAAAGGGAGATAGTTAGAATTTGATAATGTAGGTAGAATATGGATAACAGTGGGCTAGCAGTGGTGTTGATATGCAGAACTGATAAAAGAAAAGAGGCAAGCAAGTCTATATTCAATGCAGATACTCTAAAAGAAACTCATCAAGAACTCTTGAGTGAAAAGAAACCAAAGCCGCCTTCAGCAGCCCAGGGCTCAACAAAGCAAGATAGCAGAAGGAAATGATGAAGAATCTTCAGAGAGCAAGAATATATGGGAAAACAAATGAGAGGAAAATCCAAGAGACTGAATATGATGAGTCCAGTTAACCTCATGGCCAATTGGTCATGAACTTTATTTTCCAATATATCACTGATAGAACCAAGTTTACCAAAATAATGTAACAAAACAAACACCACTGAGCTAAATCAAATCAAGTGGTGCTTTTTTAATTAATATTTTTTTATTTAGAAACAATCTTACTTTATATATCAATCCCCCATTCCCCTACTGGCACCCTCCAACCCACTATCCACCCACTCCCCAAGGATAGTAAGGCTTTCTATGGGGGATAATCAATGTCTGTCACATCATTTGGGGGAGGGCCTAGGCCCTCCTCTGTGTATCTGGGCTGAAGTAGTATCCCTGCATAGTGAATGGATGTACAAAATCTATTTGTGCACTAGGGGTAAATTCTGGTTTCACTGTTAGAAGTTCATGGACTGCCTAGACCTCCTAACTGGCATCCATATTCAGAAGGCTTGTTTTAGTGCAATGCTACTTAACTGGCATGGGAGACACCATGATCAAGTGGTACATTTAAGTATGTACTGTGCCAGAAGAGTAGAGTTACCATTGTTAAGCAATAACAAGATAGAAGTCACTGTTTTCCTTATTCCTCATTGGATTTAAATAGCCCATAAGAACTCTCTGCTCTTTTTAACTTGTGTCCAGCTTTCTAAGGGTTTACCACATGTATTATTTTGTATCTGCAGTAGTTTCTAAAAGCTCATGTTTTGAAGCTGTAATCTTCAGCCTGTACCACCACTACAGTGAGGTGGCAAAAATTTAGGAAATAGAACCTGGTAGAAGGAAGTTGTATCACTGAGTATATACTTTGAAAACTATTGAAATTCTCTCTCTCCTTCCCTCCCTCACTCTCTTTCTCTTCTTCCTGACCATGGATATGCAGATAGATTACATCTACCCACTGATCTCACCATAATAAACTGTGCTGTCCCAGGACTATAGTAAACTGTCCCTTACTATATTTAAGATTATTTTCTTGGGCACTTTTGTCACAGCAATGGAAACTTACCAAACCAATACTTTCAGAAGTCATCATTGATTTGATAATCTCTTCATATATGATCATCCAATAATGAATAAATAACTAATAATTACACATCTGTCACTAAAACGGTACTTAAACTTAATGATTAGTGACTGCATACATTCTAATCTGAAAAGAAAAAGTCAGTAGCAGAATTTATCTACCTAGCAACTTTCAAAAAAACTCTCTAAGCAGCAAAATAGCCTCTTATGTATGAAAATCATATGTCATAATCATAACTGATTTGTACAGTAGAGAAATAAGAAGAAATGGAAACAACATTGGGAACAATTTTTGAGCACTCAGAGTTATATTACTGGTGCTCAGAACTGCAGGATACATTAACCTTCAAATGAACATTTGCAAAAGAACAAAATGTTTGAAAACAAAATCATTTTTTTCCATTACTTTTAACTTATTTGTTTTGTTTGAGATTATACGATTATATCATTTGCTTAACCCTTTCCTCCCTTCGTAACCTACTACACATCCCTCCTTGCTCTATTTCAATTCATGGCCTCTTTTTCTCCATCAGTTGTAGCTACATGTGGAAATGTATACACATAAATATTCCTAGGTAAGAAAATAAATCTGTTTTGTCTGCATATTGTCATGTGTGCATGTTTCATTTGGTACTGGAAAAACAATGTATGTGCTCTTACATGGAGAAGACTATTTCTCCTCTCTCAAAATTCCCTCGTGGCCTATAGATCTTAGTGTAAGCCTGAGGTCTCCTGGGCCTTCCTGCTGTCCACATTAGTGTCATAGTACACAATTAACACAATAAACCATTTGTATTATAAGATAAAATACAAATTTACCTCCTCTAAATCTATTTTCAAGATATAAAAACTTTTTAAATACATTTTATTTACATTTAAAACAATCTTATTTTACCTAACAAATCCAGTTCCATCTATCTTCTACCCTCCGATATCCCCCATCAACCCCCCATCCCATCCCTCATCCACTCCCCAGGAAGAGTGAGGCCTCCCATGGGGGGCGTCATCAAAGTCTGACACATCATTTTGGCAGGATATAGGCCCTCCTTCATGTATCTAGGCCCTCTGAGAGATGGCTCCATAGTTAAAGGCTGGACTCACAATCAAAATTATAAGATGCAGTTCTTAAAATATTGACACATCTCAGAACTCTGTTTCTTTACCATATTTCATTTCTTCAACTTTTTATTAATTAAGCAATTATTACAGAAGTAAAAATTGATATTTAATAAGTCATAAGAAAAGTAGTACATATTTCACAAGCATATTCCCTGTTCTGGGAAGACAGAGATAGAGGGATTCCTAGGGCTTGTAGTAGAGCAGTTTATCCAATCAATGAACTCTATGTTCAGTGAGATAATGTATCTTTAAAATAGGGTGCATAGTGATTGAGGAAGTCATTCAGTATAGGCCTTTACATGCATGTATTTATACATGTGTAATTGCATATCTACATATACACAGCATATACACATGCATGTACATGAACATACATAACTATGAATACATATTTACACACATACACACTCAGAAATGCATAGATACAAATACACACACAAAGACAAACACTGACTTGTCATCTTTCTGTGATAAAATATTCTGAAATATACTGCTTAAAGAAGAAAAGTTTTTTTCTAGCTTACTTTTAAGCAAACATCTCAGGATTAGGGAGTACTTGTATTTTAAGATACATTCAAACTCATGGCTTACAAATATTTTCTTCTCATCATTTGTTCCCCCCAAACTATTCTACTACACTGCTGTTTATTTTTTACAAATAGAATATATATATACTCAGAGTACTATTTCTGTATTTGTTGTCTTTCCTAATAAAAGCATCTTAGGTTCTTGAAGTAGGGTATTCAACTTCTTTCTTCATTGATGTGAACCCACCAACTGCCAACGTGGCAAGTGTATTGTGACAAGAAATACATAATTAGAGTGGCATTAAAGCAACCCATGTGTATCTGTAAATGTGGGAATATGGGAGGGATTTGTACTTGTCTGCAAGATTTTCTTTGTTTAATCTTAGTTACAAGTAATTTTCCATTTTCAGTTTGAATATGAACTATATTTAGAGATAATTAATACTTCTCTATGAGTTCAAATGTGTGTGTGTGCATGTCCATATTAATGTGTGTATATGTGTAAGAGATAGATGATAGATAGACAGATAATGCACAGATGTTTGTAATAATGACTGTTTTAAACTTTACAAAATCTAGAATGGTAAATGTAACAAGAAAACAATTCCCAAATCTAGGAAAAGCAATGAGAATCCAAACAGCCAAGAGGCTTTCATAAGACAAAATAAATAATAAGAGAATAAAACTTTCCACCAAGCATTATAGTCAGCTAATTGTGATGAAAATGAACTTTATTTTGAGAAATTAAAATCTAATAGCTCCATTTGGATTTAAGTTTTGTACAGGATGATAGATATTGATCTATCCTATCTGCAGTCTTCTACCTACCAGAAACAAGTTATTCCAGCATCATTTGTTGAAGATCCTTTCTTTTTTTTTCATTGTATAATTTAAGCTTATCTGTCAGTGGGCACGCACAAAATTTAAGTTCAAATGGATCAAAGACCTCAACATAAATCCAGCCATACTGAACCTCTTAGAAGAAAAAATAGGAGATACTCTTGAATGAATTTGTATAGGATGCATCTTCCTGAACACAACCCCAGTAGCACAAACACTGAGATCAACCATTAATAAATGGACCTCCTGAAACTGAGAAGCTTCTGTAAGGCAAAGGGCATAGTCAACAAGAGAAAACATCAGCCTACAGAATGGGAAAAGATATTCACTAAACCCCATCTGACAGAGGGCTAATTTCCAAAACTTAAAAGAACTCATGAAGCTTGTCACCAAAACAAAACACCAAATAATCCAATTAAAAAGTGGAGTATAAAACTAAATAGAGAATTCTCAATGGAGGAATCAAAAATGGCTGAAATACACTTAAATGTACTTCCCTTTGCTATGAGGGAAGTACAAATAAAAACAACTCTGAAATACTATCTTGCTACTGTCAGAATGGCTAATATGAAAGACACCAAAGACAGTTTATGCTGGAGAGGATGTGGAGATAGGAGAATACTCCTCCACTGTTGGTGGAGTCGCTTTGTACAGTTGCTTTGGAAACCAGCATGGTGGTTTCTGAGGAAAATGGTAACCAGCCTACCACAAGGTACAGTAATTACACCCTTAGGCATATACCCAAACAATGGACATTCATACAACAAGGAATCTGTTCAACTATGTCCATAGCAGCATTGTTTGTAATAGCCAGAACCTGGAAGCAACATAAAAGCCACTCAACTGAAGAATGGAGTACTACTCAGCAGAAACGAACAATCAAACAGAAAACAATGGAACCTTGAAATTTGCAGGCAAATAGATGGAACTAGAAGAAACCATTCTGAGTGAGGTCACCCAGTCACAAATAAAAGGAACATGGTATTACTCACTCATATATGGATTTTAGAACCAGAGCAAAGGATTACCAACCTACAACCCACACATTCAGAGAAGTTAAGAAACAAGGAGTACACTAAGAGAGCCATACATGGTACCCTAGAGAAGAGGAAAGGAACAAAATCTCCTGAGAAAATTGGCAGCATGGGGGGAGGGGAGAAGGAATTAAGGGAAAGAGAAGGAGAAAATAGGAGGGAAGAGGACATGAAGGAGCAGAAAACTGAGTTGGGGAAAGAATAGAGAAGAACAAAGAAAGAGATACCATAATAGAGGGAGCCATTATAGGTTGTAAGAGAAATCTGGCACTAGGGAAATGTCCAGAGATCTATAAGCATGACCCCAACTAACAATCTAAGCAATAGTGGAGAGGCTACCCTTCACCTACTATGAGATTGATTACTACTTCATATGCCGTCCTAGAGCCTTCATCCTGTAGCTGATGGAAACAGCAGCAGATACCCAGAGCTATACAGTGAGCCATACTCCTGGAATCCAGTTGCATAGAGGGACAAGTGGTGAGAAAGGATTCAAGATCAGGCAGGAGGAACCACAGAAACAAAGCTAACCTGAATAAGGGGGAGCTCATGGACCTCAGACTGGTAGCTGGAAAATTAGCATAGAACCTACCCAGGCAGCCTGAGGGAGACCTGGGTAATATATGGGGCCTCTGGTAGTGGATCAGTATTTATCCTAAGTATAAGGATGGGTTTTGGGAGCCCATTCTACATGGATGGATATTCTCTCAGCCTAGACACAAGGGGGAGGGATTAGTCCCTGCTCCAAAAGATATGATAGACTTTGAAGATCCCCCCTGGAAGGTCTCACCCTCACTGGGGACTATAAAAGGGCAGAGGAGGAGGGGAGGGAGAAGGAACTGGTATTGGCATGTAAAATAAATGTAAAATAAGCATGTTTTTAGTTTAAATTTAAGAGAGAGAGAGAGAGGGGAGAGAGAGAAATCAAATAGAAGACAAATGGTTTGGACATAGCAATAATAAGCCCCTTGACTTTTATCATGCAGTTTTAGATAGCAAATCCTTCATTTCTGAAAAATAGATTTGTTTTTTGAGAAGAGTTGACAGTCTTGTCTCCAAAACTGTGATCTAAGTGTTTGAATATATCTCTTCTCCAACTAAGACTGAGCATAAGATTTCACTTTCAGTAGAAGGCTTAGGATATGAATGATGGGAAATAATTTAAATATTATTTATAAAGTACTATTGCAGTTGTACAAGAAAGGGAAAAAGCTGAGATCAAGTCTCAAGTGAACTCAAATGTGACGAGATTTACAGCATGACCAATCTAGGACATCCAGTGAAAATGCTGAGCACATGAAAGATGTGGTGGTTATGAGCAAATGAAAGACTATAAACCAAATAACAGTGCTCCAGAGGGTACAAAATGAGACAGGGCTTTCCACTGAACTCCCTTCTGCAGGAAACAGTTGTCTTAGAGGGACAACACATCAAATAAAATCTGATATTGACCAATATTGCCTTTGAATAAGGACATTACAGAAGACATGTGGACATCTTTAAGAAATCTTAAAGAAAAGACATTGGTTCTTATCAATTTTCCAAATACACTAGAATTTATGACTGTCTAAAATCATCTTGGACTAAAGCCAACACTGGCAAATAAGGAGATAGATTGGTGAACATAAAAATGACATAGCTTTCCTTGTGTGTAGGCAGTTAGCTCTACCACAGAGAGAAAGAGAGTACTCTGTGTACAATTCTTTCATGTAGATAAGAATGCTGGATGTGAATGTGTAGCACGAACACAAACTACAGATCAGAATTTGAATGTTTTCTAGAGACTGTATATTTGTGTTGAACTTGTGTGGTTGATAAAGGGGAGTTTATAGGGAGATTACTCATCTAGACCAATGCCCTTCCCTAAAAGACTGTTGACAAAGAGACAACTCCAGGGCATAGGGCCAAGCAAGAAATTCTCTGAAGGTGGAAGTCATCTAGAGAGGCAGTAGATTTGGCAGGTTTGAATTTACTCTGCTCTATTTTTGCCCTTAGCCAGATGCAATCATACATATATCAGAGTCCCAGGTTGGACACCATAAGCAATTCATGGAGCTGTGTGGAAATTGTAGGCTTGGAAAAGAAGTAATGATGCCATCCCAGCTAGCCTATGCAACTTAATCCTGTGCTTTGGAAGAAACAACTGATATGTACTTGAGGCTTCATACCATATAACAGTAAGGCTAAGATATTATTAGTGTCTGAATAGCTACAGGAAGTGAATTTATTGTTTCTTGGAACAGGTAACAGTAGGTCTCTAGAAATGTTGAACCACTGTGAAGCTACCATTATATAAATCCAAAGTCTACACACTGTACTCATTTGGGTGGGAATCTGAAAAGATACTAAAAATAGCTGTAAAAAATTGATGAGAGTGTACATATATGAAGGGAAAGGGATTCCTGAAAAACCTTATGGTTATTGGACTAAATCCCTGAGCTCAGGGTGAGTTACTTTTCCAAGAGGTAGTGGACAGTCAGGTTTCTGAGGTCTGTCACACCATTCTTGAAGTTGTAAATCCTTTTGGTTACACATCAGAACTAACTGGTTGGCCTAAATTATTTAGGCAGCAAATATTCTGTTTGAATAATATGAGGAACTTTTGTCAGTATTTGAGATAGATGATACCTGTGGGTCAACTGGCAGAGTCTGGAGGCTGCTATGGAGTTGTTTTTCAGAGAATTGTCATCAGTGACACTATGGCTCAAGTATTAATGCTAGCAGGAAGTGTATAAAACTGCATTCACTAGGGCAGTAGTGGCACACATGTTTTTGGTGCAACGAACAAACTTTTAATATGATTAAAGTCAATTCCAAGGAAATAAACCATATTTTGAACTTTAAGCCAATGCACAATCATTGATGTGAGAAGTCATAGACTCTCAAGAGGAGTTAAAGGAATTTTTCCATGAAATATATCTGATGACTTTCAAACTGACTTCTAAACATCTAATTTAGGCATGTGCATTACTAGATTACTACAAACATCCTCTTAGTTTATAGAGAAACACTCTTCACAATAGTCAGTGATTACTGGCAGAGATTCATGATAACATTACTGATAATTTACTAATGCTGTGGCATGATGGTCAAATATTCAATAAGGAATCACTGCTGTCCAAAAACATGAAAGAGAAGATAGAAAGAATGTAACAGTCCAAGGAGAGGGGAGTAATTATAAACAACAATTTCCTCCTGGTTTGACATGACTATCTGTCATCAGGCAGCCAAGATGGTTTCAGAGATATCAAAAATAATTTGGGCAAGAATCAACATGTAGAAAAGAAGTAAAAAGAAATGCAGACACGGATAAGTATGAGGCAATAAAATTGCTCACATTCCCTGAAGATAGACAGACATAGTTCACTAATGAGGGATTCTGCATGTGACTTCTTTCTGTTCAGTGGCTGTGCATGCCCTTGGGGCAATCTACCAGAATATATAGGAGAAGGACTAGGCAAATTCATGACTCCACTGAGCCAGGTCTCTAGAGACAGCACTCATCCTCTTTGGAAAATTCTCAAGAATGGAGTTGCCTTTGAGTCAACTTCACATCTGTAAGTAAACTCTCCCTATGTGTCTCTAAGTAAAAGTATTAAATTCAGTGGTTCACTGAGTTTGCTTTATTGTCGTTCTTTCTTTGGAATCTTTGGTGTTTTATCTGGTGTGAAGAGATATCTGTTGATAGTTTTCCAGGAGAACTCTGCATAGACTTTCTAAAATATTTTAAAATTATTTTTTTCTTGAAAGCAATTGTACAAGGGAATAAGAGATCAGTAGTTCTCAAGATCTTTACCTGGAGACATGTTGCAAATATTCAGGGCTAGTCTGTGTTGTCTCTATTGAAGGGAGAGAAGAAGGGCACTATTACTGGTATCCAGTAAGTAGAAATGATGGGGATCTTTAAACAATTTCCGATGCTTGGGGCATCTTATAGAACAAATAATACAACTCAAAAAGACAATGTTTCAGAGTCTGAGAAATTGGAAATCACTAAGCATATAAAACAAGTAGGCCCAATTGATCTTAATCTCAAGGTACAAGAAACAAAGTTTTGATCCTGGGTATTGTATATGAGTTTTCATATTAGAATAAATCTGAAGAATCTTTAAGTTCTGAAGCCTGAAGTAGACAAATGGCAGCTTCTGTCTTGTACCATTTTCCAGGTTAGTGCAAGCCAAATTATATCACAAAAAGAAGAGCAAGGAGTGCTGACAAAGTGCCATATTTTGTAGGTGATATATAGTAGAAAGTGGGAGAGAATAACAAAAATACTATTTTCGAAATGAAATAGGAAGACATTGTTACATTTTTAGACTTTATTTTTTTTAGAATTACATACATGATGAATATTGTATTTTTCCACTCCTCCAAACCCCCAAAGCCCTTTCTCGTGGTCCCTCTAAAGTTCAGGTCTGCTTTTCTTTAATCATTATATTTACATTTATACTTACATATAAGCATACAAACAACTGCCGAATCTATTCAGTGTTGCTCAAATGTCTATGAATTTAGGGCAGACTACTTGATACTGCATAAGCGAATGACAATTTTTCTCAGCAAACATTCTGAACCTCTAGCTTTGATATTGATTCTTCTCCTTTTCTACTATGTTCCTCCAGCCTTGTGTTTTAGCCTTGTGTTGGACTGCTTAATTAATAGGAATTTTTAGATTGAAGTCAGTACTGATCATTGTCAAAACTTTTAAATATGAGTGATTTTAGAGTGTAAAAACCATAGGTCAAATCATCTTGTAGAATTTATCTTGTAATGTCCTAGCGATAAAGTTTATTCATTGCAAGGAATAGCAATGAACTCTAATAAAACCAAGTCTCAGAACTGTGGCTATGTTCTTTCTGCTATGTTCTCTTTTTAAAGATGCACAGTGTGAACCCACAGGTAATCTTTCTATGATCAGGTCAAGGCCAAAGCCCTGATTGTTGGTGTCTTTCTTTCACCATTAGCCAATGATTAGGCATTAGGAAAATCATTTAGCCATGTAAAACTTCTCTTTTATAAATACATTTACATTACAATTATGATTATCTAATCTACTCAGAGAATTTTTATGTAGATTATCTTTAAAGAAAATAATCTGAAGTTTTTGATAAATTTGTACTCTGTTGAATTTTTGCATAAATTAACAATTCCAAACTGACATCATTTAGGACAAGATTCTCTTCATCTTCTGTAGATGAAAGTTTCTGGCCCATCTCCTTTCCCTAGACATTTGATCCCAAATAAATACACAGAGGCTTATATTAATTATAAACTGACCTATTGCTCAGACTTATTACTATCTAGCTCTTACAACTTAAATTAACCCATAATTCTTATCTATATTTAGCCACGTGGCTTGCTACTTTTTCTCATTAAGGCATTCTTATCTTGCTTCCTCTGTGTCTGGCTAGTGACTCTCTCTCTCTGCCTTCCTCTTCCCAGAATTCTCCTAGACTGCCTATATATAACTCTGCCTATATTTCCTGCCTGGCTACTGGCCAATCAGTGTTGTATTAAACCAAAATTTTTACAGTGTACAAGAGCATTAGCCTACATCAATCTTCAATATTAGTAATTATGTATTTATTGTCTAACATGTAGAGAAAGCAAGCATATAAATTGTGCTATCTTTGTCATTTCAGTGTCCAAAATGCTGACAACAGACATGATGTTTAAAAATTACAAATTCTTCAAGAGTTTGGTAACTGAAAATGGGCTTAAACTCCAAAGACACCAAACTATCTAAAAAGAATGACTTAAAAATACTAGTTGAAAGTTAATTTTAGTTCTAGACATTTGTAAAATCTAGAATCACTTCTGAAAAGAATACGTAAAAATATGGGAAGGCACCTGTTCCTGAAACTAATCATACAGGAAAATACTTAATTGCCAAAGTACTCACAATGGTTTTATCTGTCATTCCAGATATTCAATATCAAGTTAAGGAGTAAAGAAATCTTTGGACTGATAAAACTTCCCTGAAGTGGTTAAGCCTTGAAAAACTTGTATTACTGCATCATTCCTAAGAGGGTCTTATTTCTTTGTAGCATGGACACTGTTGCTGCTGGTGTTGAAGCTATTCCTGTGGGAGAAAGCTGCAGCAATTCCTGAATGTCATACAGAAGATGGGGGCTGTTGGGACCCCCTTGTGGAAACCTTTAACAGTGCCATTAAGCGAGCAGAAAGTATCCATAATCTTGCTGAACAAATGCAGCAAGAGTTTGTAAGTATTTAACCTTCAAACTGATGTTTTAAATGCACTAGAAACTTAGACTTTAAGTGTCATGACCCAAATATTAGAAAATACATATTCATTGGTAGAGGAAACACCAACTACTGAACACTGACAGGGTCAATGGAACTGTGACATAAAACTTTAAAGAATCTAATGATTTTTGTGTAGTTTCTCCAATTTTATTTATCTTTAAAAAAAAAGCTATGGTAGAAACCCTTAAAATGTGGCTGGGGTAAGAACACCTTTCCTGATGGCGCATTCAGGATCATAGATTTCTATTGCCTATCTTTATTTAGTACTGTATAAGATGTGTGTTTCTGTAAACTATATATTTAGAACAGAGATAACCTAATGCTTGTGAAAAGACAATAAAGAAAGAAGAAATGAAAAACAGGGAGAGAAGGAAAGAAAAAAAAGAAAAAATAGGAGGGAAGTAGGGATGGAAAGAAGGAGAGAGAAAGAGACAAAGACAGAGAGACCAAATCTTTCAACAAGTCCCCAAATACTAGGATTTGGGTTTAAAGATTTTTAGTGGTAGTGTTTGTTCAATATCAGGGTATGATTGGAAGAGTAGGTCTGTTTCACAGGGCAGTGATTGTACATGCCTTTAATCCCAGGACCCAAAAGGCAGAGGCAGGTGGATCTCTGTGAGTTTGAGTCCAGCCTGGTCTACAGAGCTAGTTCCAAGACAGGCTCCAAAGCAACACAGAGAAACCTTGTCTCAGAAAACAAAACAGAAAACCCAAACAACAACAACAACAAAGTTAAGAAGTAGGTCTGTTTCCATCTTGCTGATTGCTATAACTCATTTCTTGAGGTCAGAAAACACAAAAGAAGAGAAAATAGGCAAACTGTCAGTATGATGGATACTGAAAGAATGTGTCTATGCTTGAAATAAACATGTATTCATGTTGGTTCTTATTGACTGAATGTTATTTTTTCCCCCTTAACATGACTCAGTTCCACAATGAATTCTCTTCTAGAGCATTTTCGGCTCTGGTGAGTACCCTACTTCTTTCCAGCTGCTTCCTTTTAGGAGTCTCATGTCATCAATCTCAACTTAGATGAGAAAGCTGAATTTTTATTTCCTGTCCTTCAGTGACAGTTTTACTACATTCCAACCTTGACAATAGTCCATTAACCTTTCTTGAATTAGGCAATTGTTAGAAATAAGTCAGATAACCTAAATCATTTATAAAAGTTTAATATTTCACAAAATATACAATGAATAATATAACACATGAACATTAATTAATAATTTTGTATATTTTGATTCTTTCTTGCTTAGACTTTTCTATAAAATGCTCTATTTTTATGAGTAATTTTATCACAATGAGCACAATTTTATTCTAAAACTATTATAAACTTTTTTTACATAGCCATATGTATTCAGTGTTAACTGAATAAATTTAAAATTCTTATGTCTTGGTAAGGAAATTTCAATATTTTTCATAGAATATAGGAATATTAACAAATGTATGTGAGGGTTTCATGCTGAAATACTAAAAATGATTATTTAAAAACACTTAGTTCTTGATAAATTTGCTTTTTTTCTGTGTTTGCTTTCCAAATAGTAAGTTTTTGGAAGAGTGGAAAGACAGAAGAATAAAAGAGGAATTAAATGGTTCAAATTAGTGAAATGTCAAATTAATTTGCAGATCCAACAGACACAGAATTAGTTGATGGGCACTTTCTTAATTCTTTCATTTCTGTTTTTTATGAGTACTTATTGTTAAAAATTGCAAATCCATCAAAATGCATTAAAATTCTGGTCATGAACTCATTTATATACTTTCTGAACTCTAACTGACCATTTTATTTTATTTGCAGATTACACAAATGAATAGAAGGAATATAACTGTTCTCAGGGCAAGAATGTACTGCCACGCTAATGGCACAAACCCTCCAAGTCATGGAATTGAACAACAAAATATCAAAGTGAGTTTCTATTTTGGGTTTTTCACTAAACACCAGAAGCAATACACTGTGTTTGTGGTGCTATCAGCTATTGTAGTATGATAAAAGTGGTAATCATACATGCAGAAAACAATGGAGATCTCTCTTCATCTCTCTATAATTGTCTACATCTTAATTGAAAGCCAGATGAGTAGAACAGTCCTGTAAGATACAAATATTATGTTCCTTGGGGTCAATAATAACTCAATTCATGATGGGAAGGTCTACAAATTACAGCTCCTTGTCTCCCTGTAATATAATATCTGAATAAGATTTAAAATGAATATTATATAACAACAATAAGGAAAAACTAGAACATAAATATAAAGGAAATGTTTCTTGAGAGCTATAGTATCACTAAACATATCAAAGCACTGTCTTAGCATTGCTGTCTTGAAACTAGAAAAGACAGAACAGAAGGTATTATTTGAATACAATAGAAAATTGAGGTCTTGAAAAGCTGCCTTTACACTTGTATGGAAATTAAGAATTCTAATGTGTACTTCATTCAAGTACAGATTTCAGTCTTAATCACATGACATCATGCTCCCATGTATCGCTGTCACCATTTGCCTGCTCCTTCCCTTAATGCCTTTTACATCTTTTTATTGTAACTAATAGGATGTAGTTTCATTTTCATGACCACTGGGGATGCTAACATCAATAGAGAGAATAGTTTCAATCAGATATGGACATTAAATAATGGAAGGTTAAAATTCTGTTATGACTCCCATTGATTCTGTTATTAAAGCCAATGTTCTTCATACATGCATAGTTTTTCATCTATAAATACCAACAAATATCCTGCTCTTCCATAGGCAAGGGAAAAGCCCATTAATGAGGACAATGCTCTCTTCATTGTGTTCTTGTTCTAATGTCCTAAATTCACCTAGAAATCATAAATGAGTGTGTTAATGAATACCATGATCTATTGATGTGAATTAATCCCTGAGTGGAAATTATTTGAGCCACTAGTCCTTGCATCTATCTTTCCTGAGTGAATTCTTATTGACTTCAATTGAGTCACAGCAAGACCTAAGTTACCAATTGATAAGCAAAATAACCAAATAATGAAGATCTCAATGGGAAGAGAGCTGTTAGAATTTCATAGGGAAAACAAACATGATGGCATAACCTCAGAAAAACACTAATTTATAAGCATCACAATTTGCTTTATTTTATAGACAATAGATTAATTGTTTAAAATATACGTGGCCACACTTTGTAACATCTATACAATATATATGGTACATACCAAAAACATGTTTGAATTAAGCTTCTTTGCATATACATTATACGCGACTAACCTGCTCTATTGAAATTATTTTAATTCATTGGCTCTGTTGTGTTTTTAGGACAAAAAATATTTAAAAATGTTGATCAATTATGTGGGTGCCTGGACGAGCCCTCTATTCCATCTCACACTTGAATTGAGTGCCATGCCAGATGCCCCTGTAGCTATCCTTTCAAAAGCCAAACAAATTGAAGAGGACAACAAAGAACTACTGGATGACCTTAGGTGGATACTCAATAAGGTAAGCGATTTCCTATTAGTTATTGTCATTCATAAGAGAGGTGAATTGTTCAGTTTTCTTAAAGTATTCTGAAATACCCCACCTTGCCAGAGTGAAATGTAGATATCTCATCTTATGGACTATCTTCTCCTAAGACAATGATTCTCAACATGTTGGTCACAAACCCTTAGGGGATCCAATAACATTTTCACAGGGGTCATGTAAGACCATTGGAAAACACAGATAGTTACAATTTGATTCATATTAGTAGCAAAATTACAGTTTGAAGTAACAATAAAAATAATTTCATATTTGGGTATCACCGCAACATAAACTACTTTAAAGGGTCGCAGCATTAAGATTGAGAATCAGTGTCCTAAGAGGTCATTGGCAGGTCAAACCTTCCCTGAGATGCTTGCTACTCCCCACCTCTCACCACAGGGAGCCGAAGAAAACACAACTGTTCCTCCTGTGCACTTAGAGAACCTCTTTTCTGGGTGAAGTTAAAAGAGCTCAGCTCTTCTGACAGTCATCCCTTGGCTCTGCATCTTAAATCACTATCTGATCCTCATTACATGTGAGGTGTTCATATACAAACTGTGTAAAGAATAGATTTAGTTGAAATGAGTAAAAAAAAATAGAGATGTATATATCAGCTTCTATGAAATACAGAGAACAAGTAAAATTTCCCTGATTGAGAAACTGAAACTATCCCCTCCACTGTCCCAAAGTCAAATACAAACTTCCCACCTTTCCTCTGTCTCCTTCTGAAGTGGATACTTCATTTCCAATCAATTACATATTAAGACAAATGCACTTGAGTCTTGATCATAGCTTTGAAAAGACTAACTGCTTGAGGGTCTCCTGGCCTATATAAATGAAAATCTATACCTTTGATAGAATCAGCATTTATAAATGTATTTCTGTGATTGAGCACATAAGAAACAAGGAGAAACAAATGTTATTAATATAATCAATAAGTAACTAACTATCATTTTGATTTTTAGGCCTATCCTACAGCAAAGATAAAGGAAAAGTTCCCCAGCTGGGATCATCTTCCCCACCTAAAATCGAATAGCAAAAACAATAAGTTTTTGGCAATGTTTAACCTTTCCTACTGCCTACACCTTAATATATTCTACACTGAAAATCATCTCAGAACACTGAAGTGTCGAATAACTGGGAAAGATTGCTAAGTGCTCATCGACCCCATCTGCTTTGGAGATGGTCCATGAAGTTCATTGCTGAGAAATTTCTTTAATGTCATAGCTTGTGAATGCATGTGTGTGTGTGTGTGTGTGTGTGTGTGTGTATCCTGGGCAATTAAAAAAATTAAAAAAAAATAAATTCTCTTTAGAGATGTTCAAATCTAAAAAGTCTATTTTCTTTTGCTCATTGAATAAAATATCTGTCATTAAAGTTAGAATCACATTCATCACAAATAACAGATACTAAGTTTGCAACAAAAAAAAAATCCACAATTTGCTTCACAGGAAAATAATGGAAGTCAAGTTATTAAAACCAAAATATGAAACTCTCAATTACCTAATCATTGCAAGAAATGCAAATTTTATAATGCTTCTTCAAATCGAGTCTGTCCTTAGAAATAATGTTCACATTGGAAGCACAGCCAAGACAATATAATTGCTATGTGATGCCACAGTCTCAAGAGGATTTGGGAAGAGGGGGAGTAAGGAGGGGTTATAATAAAGATACACCAAAATCATGTATGAAATTTCAAACAGTACAGAATTGAATAGAGAATTCTCAATAGAGGAATCCTGGTGGGAGATGTCATCCTGTAAATATGCTTCTCTTATTGCTAAATAAATAAAGCACTGTTGGCCAACAGGAAAGCAAGATAGGTGGGATTAGGAGACAAGATGGATTCGGGAAGGGGTGAGATGGAGATTCAACATATAGGACAGAGGGAGCAGAATTCTGGTAAGATGAGACCACGTGGAAATGCTTAGATTCATATAAATGTGTTAATATTTAAAACAGAACTAGCCAGTAAGAAATGCTAATAACAGGTCAACAGCATTATATCAATACAGTGTCTCTGTGAGTTATTTGGGGATGGCGAGGCTGTGGGACCGGGCTGGTGGATAAACATGCTCGTAACAAAATGGGGCCCAATATGGGGCATGAGAACTTTCACTTAAAACTTGACAAAAGCTTAAAAAGTGTTTTTAGAAACAAAATAAAAGAGACAAGCAAGGCTTGTTGGTACCAGCATTTTTCTCAGTTGGGCTCTGTTTTGCTAGAGACAAGCAGAGATTTGCATGGCTCCTTTAAGGGAAGTTTCCTGATTCAGCATAGTAAAAAAAAAAAAAAAAAAAAAATGCTTTTAAAGAGCTCTGCTAACAACTTAATGATGTGTATGGGAGCTGTCAGTGACCACATCTCCAAGCCAGCACCATGCTGCTAGATGGTAACATAGACCAAGGCAGTGAGCACAGCTCTCATTTCTGGCAGTAACTGATACCCCACCATCTTTGATAGACTGTGGGTAATAACATCTACGGCTTTCGTTTTAGCAAAGCTGTTGTTAGCTAGATAAAAGACTTCTGGCCACAAAAAGATAAAGATTTACAATAAAGACAGATTCAGATTAAGAAAAACCTGTAAAGGGTTACAGTGTGTTTTAAAATATGCATAGGCTTGGGAGAGAGAAAAAAACAGGATAAAATGGTTTAAAAATGAGGGTAGCTGGGGCATCGTTGGCACATGCCTTTAATTCCAGCACTCGGGAGATGGAGGCATGCAGATTTCTATGATTTCAAAGTGAACCTGACATACAGAGTAAATTCCAGGACACCCAAAAGTTACACAGAAAAACCCTGTCTCAATAAATGAAAAATGGAAATAAAAGAAATAGAGTAATAAAAAAATGGAAAACACAGAGAGAACTTGGTTACCGTATGGTATTGTGTTGTGTTTGTATTGTTTGACTACTGAGGAATCAGCAACAATCGCTAAAAGAAATGCTGCTGGATTAATTCAATTTATATATTTTTAAATTGCTTTCACTCCAAAATTTAAGTCTAAGGACAGGTTACTGGGGAAAAGAATTTCAATTTTGTTTCCACAGAAAATGAAAACTTGTGGATTCCTTCAAGACTAACATGGTTAGATCCAGCCAGAAACCCTGAAACAGCATCTCAGGTGATCCAACATTCAAAACAGCTGGGACAAAGCAGCCTTTTAGACCACTACACCTAGGGTTTTGTGTCTTCTTAGGATCTCTATGACAATGCCCCCTACCAGCAGGAAGCAGTTTGGAAAGAACAACACCCAAATTCCCAAATATTGTTTATAAATGTTTGTTTTCATTTATAAGGGGCAGGTTATAATTGGTAAATGACCACAACCAATTTTTTTAAAGGTAAGAAGGAGATTATGGTACAGAAATATATAATTTGTTTTGGAATTGACTTTCATTTATTGATACAAACTTAAGGTCAATTTTGTAATATGTATATTTCTCCTCTTGTTTAGGTATTGTGTTTATATAGATCATTTAGAAATGTAATGTATAATTTATCACAGATTATAGTTACTTATATGATAGTCAAAACTTAGAGTTGTTAGTTATGTTTTCTAAATATACATAAATATATATGAGAAGGATAAATATTCTTCAAACCTTTCAAAGATATACAGAATATAGCATTTAAAATGGCTTAGGGTTTTTCTTAACAGTGAGATACAACTGCTCCTGGCAACATCACCTATGTCAGAAAGGAAGATGGACATCGAAAAAACTCTTTATGGTGTTTACTCCCAATATGGGAAGACTAGTCACTTGGGCAAGATACTGTTATTGTTTGGACAGTTTGACTTTATGCTATATAAATTGAACATGCAGGACCCACAGGAAAGTGACTGTTAATACAACATAGACATTGATACAGGGTCCCCGCTTCATGGAAGATTCTGCCAGACATTCTCCAGGACAAAGAAAAAAAAATGACTGACAAGCTGCCAATACAGGTGGACAGTTTAAAGTTTCCTCGTTTGCTGAGGAGTCTGCCAGACACACCATGGCTTTTAGGCTGAAGATGGAAGATTACAGAAGAATTTCAGGTGACTAACCAGGCAAGTTGTCTCTGTATATTCTAGAGTTTAGCTTTCTGTGGTCTTTGAAACAGTTGAAGACAAATAGTTATGGTTATTTTCCTTAGTTAGGATTAAAGATAAGTTACATATAGCACTTTAGAATCAAAAAGATAGGATAAATGATAGAATATTTTCTTTACAACTTACTAAATGAAAATGGACTAAATATTGTTAACTATGGTTCTTATTTGATAATTGTTTTATTATATATTTTGCTATATTTAGGTTAAAACCTTTTTATTTTAGACACAAAAGAGTAGATAATGGGAGATGTCTCTCATGTTTCTTTTATTGGTTAATGAATAATGAACTGTTGGCCAAGGAAAGCATGATAGGAGGGACTAGGAGACAAGAAGTTTTCGGGAAGAGGTAGGATGGAGATTCAACATGTAGGAACAAGGTAGCAGAACACTAGGCTCACTCTCCAGTAAGATTAGACCACTTACAAATACTTAGATTAATAGAAATGTATTGCAGTTAAATAAGGATCAGGATAAACAAATAGGCCAAATAGATGTTTATTCAGGGAGAAATAACTTACAACCTAGACAGATGAACACCAGCAAGTTCCACTGGATGCTCTCCTCTCCGCGTCCTGCCAGTCAGAGAGCGTGCCCTGGCTTCTCCTCAGACCTCCTTCCACAGGTCACTTCCGCCCCTGGCTCCACCCCCCAATGGGCATGGTCAGTGCCACAGAAGGAGACAAAGTGAATATCCCACTACAATTCCCCTTTTAGTCTAAAGAAAAGATTTAGGCTTGATACAAAACTATATACAGAACAGTGAATAACAAGTGTGCTCTAAGAAAAGGAAAATCAAGAACAAAATGACCTACATATCTAGTCCTAGGGTGAAGACATAACAGAGTTTACAATAGAGTTGTCCTAAGCTGGAAAACTTAAGTCTGCTACCTAATATATCTAATTAGGAAGAGAGAATAATAGTTGTGATAGTTACACCTGGAGATGTACTGCCAAATAGCTTCCGGCAGCAGACAATCCCTCTGACCCTGGTCCATGTAGAATAGCTCTTAACAAACTATGGCAAGCGTAATTTTGTTAGACAAATGAATAAAAGGAGTCTTGTGGAATTGCTGGGACCACAGCGGCTAACCGCGGGAAACAAATGGGGAATTGTAGTGGGATATTCACTTTCTCTCCTGTGGCAGGGGCTGAAGTGATCTGTGGAAGGAGGTCTAAGGAGGAGCAAGGGAACGCTCTCTTGCTGGTGGGACACAGAGAGGAGAGCATCTGGTGGAACTTGCTGGTGTTCATCTGTCTAGGTTGTAAGTTATTTCTCCCTGAATAAACATCTATTTGGCCTATTTGTTTATCCTGATCCTTATTTAACCGCAATAGAAATTGGTTAATATTTAAGACAGAGCTATCCTATAAGAAACTAGTAACTGGCCAATAACATTATATCAATACAGTGCCCCTATGTGTTATTTAGGGCTGGCATGGCTATGGGACCAGGCTGGTGAAAAAACATGCTCATAACGGAATCCAAAATGTCTGAAAGACACTTAAGAAAGTGCTCAACATCCTTAGCCATCAGCAAAATGGAAATCAAAACAACTTTGAGATACCAACCTACTCCTGTCAGATTGGCAAAAATAGAAACACCAATGACAGCTTATGCTGGAGAGGATGTGGAGAAAGGGGAACATTCCCCCACTATTTCTAGGAGTACAAACCTGTACAGCCATTTTGTAGATCAGTATGGTGGTTCCTCAGGAAAATGAGAATCAGTCTATCATAAGACCTGGCAATTCTGCTTTTAGGCATATACTCAAATGATCCACATCCATGCAACTCAGACATCTATTCAACTACGTTCATAGCCATATTATTTGTTATAGCAAGAGCCTGGAAGCAACCTACATGCCCCTCCACTGGATGAAGATGATGTGGTACATTTACACAATGGAATACTACTTTGTGAGAAAAAAAATCAATGGAATGTTGAAATTCACAGGAAAATGGATAGAACTTGAAGAAACCCTCCTGAGGGAGGCAACCCAGTCACAAATAAAGGAACATGGTATGTACTCACTCATATATGGATTTTAGACATAGAGCAAAGGATCACAAACCTATAATTCACAGAGAAGCTTGGATACAAGGAGGAACCTAAGAGATTCATACAAGGTCCCTTACAGAAGGGGATAGAAACATGATCTCCTGAACATATTGGGAGTGTAGGGGTGGGGTGTGAGTAGAGAGTGAGTTGGGAGAATAAGAAGGGGAGGAGAGGAGAACATGTGGGACCAGGAAGATTGAGTCAGTGGATGAATAGATGAGAGTGGAAAAAAAGAGATACCATAATAGCCATTATGGGTTTGAAAAGAAAAATGACTCTAGAGGAATGTCCAGAGATGTACAAGAATTACCCCAACTATCAATCAGAGCAACAGTGGAGAGGCTACTTTATATTCCTTTCCATGCTAATGAGACTGATAACTAACTTATATGCTATCATAGAGCCTTCATCTAGTAGCTGATGGAGACAGAACCAGACACCCAAAGCTAAATACTGAGCCAAACTCCTGGGATGCAGTTGCAGAGAGGGAGGAGTGGTGAGAAAAGGGGCCAAGACCAGGCTACATAAACCCACAGAAGCAGCTGACATGAACAAGTGGGAGCTAATGCCCCCCAGACTGTTAGCTGGGAAAGCAGTATTATACCTACTCAGACCCCCTTAATTAATGTGGGTCTTAGAAGGCCTGGGCAGTCTAAGGGACCTCTGACAGTGGAACCAGGATATATCCTTTGTGCACAGAAAGACTTTGGGAGCACATTTCCCACGGAGTGATACTCCTGTAGTCTAGTGGCAGGGAGAGGGCCTAGTCCCTATTCCAAGGGGAATTTGATGATCCCTCTTGGAAGGCATCACCCTTCCTGTGGAGTGGAGGGGGTAATGGGTATTGGGATGGGAGGGGGGGTCATTGAGCATGTAAATGAGGGAGGAGGGAGGATATGGAAGGATGGAGAGGGAACTGGGATTGATATGTAAAATTTAAAAATTATATATATATATATATATATATATATATATATTTCAAAAAGTAAATTTTTAAAAGTAAAAATTGTTTTAGGATGTAAAAGTCTATTTCTGAAAACCTCTTTATTGTGTCTTAAGCCCCACTATAAATTTGCTTTTTTATTAAAGGGTCATAGGTATGTTCTGCTTGTTTTCTATTGTCTGTGTGGAACAAGCCCTTCTTTGTTCTATAATCATTTTATTTGAACTAGATACATTCCCCATATAGTATATGTCTTAAAACCAGGGATATCTGCCATGGAACTCTGATGAAGTGATCAGTTGCCTATCCTGCTGCTGAAGATGGAGGCCTACTTGCTTTCTATTATCAACAACTGTTATTCTGTTCCAATTATACATTAAATGTTAGGACAGACAGTGCTTTGATTTTTTAACTCTAGGAACATTTAAAATTTCTTCTTTTATTTCTTCAGTGACACACTAAACAGTAAATCATTCAAACTCCATGTATTTGTGCAGATTGTGCAGTTTACTTGATATTAATTTCTTATTTTATTGTACTATGATCTGAAAGAAACAGGAAGTTATTTTGATTCTTCTGCATATGGTGAATGCCTGATATTGACTTTGAATATGCTCAGTTGTAGATTTAGGTTTTATTATTCTGTTTCTTATCCTTTATAATCTGTCTTTGATTCACTTTTTTAATAATCTTTCCTGATCCACAAACTCCATTTATTTTTCCCAAGTAATCTGGTTGTTTCTTGTATAGTTTTTAAAACTTTTTATTAATAAAATTTATCCTTTTGCAACTAGACTGCAGTTTCCCCTTCCTCCTGTCTTTCCATTCCCTCTGCCAACCTTACCCCTGCCCTCCCATTCACTCTTATTCTGCTTTTGTTCAGAAAGGGACAGTCCTACCATGGATGTCAACAAAGCATGGCATACCAAGTTGTGGCAGGTCTAAGTTCTTCCCCTTGTATCAAGTCTGAATAAGGCAAACCAGAATGAGACATAAGTTCCCAATAGCCAGCCCAACTCTCAGGCCCAGCTCTCATTGCATAGGAGTTCCCACAAGTAAACCAAGTTATACAAGTGGCATACACATGTAGAAAGCCTAGGTCAGCCCCATACAACCTCCCTGGCTGTCAGTCCAGTGTCTGTGAGCCTCTTTGAGTCCAGCTTAACTATTTCTGTGGGTTCCCTTGTGATGACCATGGCCTCTTGTCTTGCATAATTCTTCCTCCCTCTCTTCAACAGGATTCCCAGAGCTCAGACCAATTCTTGGCTGAGGATCTCTGCATCTGCTTCCATCAGTTACTGGATAAAGGCTATATGATGACAATTAGGGTAGTCACCCATATGATTATAGAGGAATGGCCAATGCAGGCTACCTATCCACTATTGCTAGTATATTATCCTGGGTCATCCTTGCAGGTTCTTGGTGTTTCTATCCCTAAGATTAGCCCCCATCAGGATAGCTCTTTCAATACTCTCCCCTTCCATCCCAATCCCAACCCAATCTGCCATGCTTCCATCCCACCCACCCCATGTTTACCCAGGATATCTCTTCTATTTACCCTTCCTGGAAAAGTCCACACATTCTAATTTGGATCCTTCTTGTGACTTAGCCTCTCTGAGGCTGTGGATTGCAGCATGGTTATCCTTCATTTGCTAATATCCACTTGTAAGTACATACCATGTTTGTCTATCTGGATCTGAATTAACTCACACAGGGTTTAAAAAAAAAAAAACTTTCATCCACTTGTCTTCAGATTTCCTGATGTCATTTTGAACATCTGAGTAATACCCCATTTATATATATATATATATATATATATATATATATATATATATATATATATATATTTCTTCCATTGAGGGATGTCTCAGTTGTTTTCAGGTTCTCACTATTACAAATAATGTTGTTAAGAGAGGAAGGAAGCACAAAGGAGACAAACACAGGAGTCAGGAGTAGATACATGAATTAATGGTTGAGTGGATGAATATATAGATGGAAGGAAAATAATATAAGAGAGGATGAATTACATTACACTTTCATAGACACTGGCATACAGACAAGTAGATCTATTATAAACATTGTTAAAAGCAGCAGTAATAATACAAGCCTCCCTGAAATAAAAGACAGGCACACTGTTTAATTGTGCCAGACCCACAAATAATGGCTAACCTTAATGGTTTTTGAACTATTAAACATGTACAGAGGAAAGGCACACTACCAAACACATTTTCAGAACCAACATGACCATGATGCCAAAAACAGACAGAGGAAAAAAAAAGAAAAAGAGGCCATGAATTTGACAACAAGCAATGATAGTTATAAGTGAGGGGCTATAAGGAAAGAAAGGAGAACAGATATTCTATGTAATTATAATCTCAAAAAATGCCTAAAAAAATCACAAAACTATAAAACGATTTTCCTGATGAGCACAGAGGCACTAATTTTTAATACAATATGTATAAACATAATTTAACATGCAATAAGATGATTGTTCACCTTGTTAAGGTATTTTCATGCACATATAAAACCTAAATCCAATAGATGATAGCAGGAAGAGACAAAGCCAAACAAATGATATTATTATCTCAATAGAGGTGAAGAAGGCCTTTTACATACACCAATATCCCTTCATGATAAATGCCCTCATAAAACTAGGAAAAATGAATATATCCAAATATGATGAAGGCTAAATATAATAAATTAAAAGCCACCATTATTCTAGGTGGGAAAACTATTTTTTTAAAATTTCAATCAAAGGTGTCCATTCTTCTTCTTTGACTATTATTCAATATTTTGCTTAAAATCTTTACTAGAAGTATAAAACAAGAGATTACAAAAAACAGGGAATAAGAAAGGAAGTATTTTGATTCTCATTATTGCAGATTACATGATTCTATAATTAAAGAACACAAAAATCATTACCAGGACATGATTACATCTGACAGCAATTTCATAAAATAAACAGATGTATGGAATAAAAACTCATAGTAGGTTTTCTATATACCAAAAATGACTTTCACCTGAAAATGTTAGAAATTCTATTCACACTGTTCTAAATATGAAAAACATACTTATAAATGAACAAGAGAAATCAAAGTTTTCTATATTGAAAACTTTAAAACCAGGAAGGAATATGTTAAAGGAGACTCTCCAAGATGTATACAATTAAGTAAATAGCAAACTTAATATTGGGCAAATTGCTATATTAGCAAAAACTATAGTTTCAAATAATTGCCTCAAAAATGTCAGTGACATTTCCCTACTATTGGAAAAAACAATCTTAATACTTACATGGAATTATTAGCTATCCTGCTGTCCAAATTAACTTGACAGACAAGATCAATACTGTATGAATTTCATACCCAGTTTCAATTTAAATTATAGTAATAACAACAAATAGCAAGGTTCTTAATCCCACATAGGTTGGAAAATTATTGAGGGGCCATGGACAGGGAGGGTTTTGAAAGGAAGAAAAGAAAACTATAATATAGTTATATGATAATTAAAATGGAATACTGGAACAGGAAAAGTTTAATTGGGGTGGATAATGGAGGGCAGTAGAGTATGGCATATGTGGAGATACTACAAAAAGTCATATTGAACCCTACTACTATGCAATCTTTCATATGTGTGTATATACATACCTAAATTTCCTTACATACATCTAGTTAGATCTAGAATAGAGTAACCCTGGAAAGGGATGACAATGCCCCTACTACATACCATGGGGCAACAAATCAAAAAGCCCAGTGCCATAAATAGATTGCGTCTTTTGGAGCTGTTAGCCAGTTAGGACCCATAGACCACAAACTGGAAAGTTCTTGGTTATTCTCAAGAACTTGATTTCTGAGAATAACATACACTTGAGTTACAGAAAAGAAATCAAATTTTGATATAGACCTAGAAGCTTCATCATACTGGTTGGTGTTCATAGTACTAGATGGTACTATGCATGCTACAGGAAAAGAAAAGTAATCATCACGCATAGTCAGCAATTAAACCTGTGAGTTATAATAACAGCCTTCCTGGGAAGATATGTCCATTGGTACTATAATAGTATGAAAGTCATGGCAGTAACTGGCCACTTTTCTGGTTGGCTTAATGACTACTCCACAAGACAGAACCTATATCTGGTAGTTATAATAGTTATCAAGACCCCAAACTTGTGGCTAGACAGAACATGGTCCTAGGGAAGAACCTGCTAGCATTGTTTTGACAATGAAACATAGCATTAAACTGACTCCCAGTGACTCACTATTGCATTCTCAGATTTATGCATCTCTCAACCTTCATCAATGTTAATTTTATGTACAGTAGATGGCAGTCAACCAAGAGATCCAGAACTGCATGTACAGAATTAGATGACTTTCAGGTATTCAGCCCTAAATGGTGCATATATAATCACACCCCCATCTCCCAAGGCTCAGGAATCAATTTGGGAGAGGTATAGAAAGACTCTAAAAGCCAGAGGCAATGGATGACCAGCAAGAAAATGGTATTTTTAGCACACAATAGTGGAGTTGCAGACATGAATTCACAATAGTTGTGACAGGATTAGAAATACTAATGAAAGCTCAAGACAGACAAAACTACAACACGGGAGAGGAAAGATGGCCATACATCACCTATTAGTAATTACTAACTGTTGGAGATAGAGAATTATCTTTCTTTAAATATGTGTCACTTGGTAGGATCAGTGTGCCCTATTTGGCATCATACAACTGAATATATTGGCAATAATAATGGAACTCTGTTTTTGTTTCTTGAGGAGGATACAAAGTTGGGTATATATGAAATGGCAGTGGATCTGGTAGGAAATGGTGGCTGAATATATTCAAAATGTATAAAATATTAAAAGCTGATAAAAATATTTTAAGTGAGCACTTGTTAGTTACAAATCCCTTGGTAATAGAAAACTTTGTAAATATATATATGTATATATATGTATATATATGTGTATATATACATATATATATTCAACTTTCCTTGAATTGTCTTCACCAGACACTTGAACTCTTCTTGAATAAGAGTGAGAGAGTGAGTACTATCTTTTTCCTAGTTTTATAATAAATGTTGTCACTTCCTCCCAATTTACTTTAATGTTTGCTGTTGATTTTGTATTTCTTGCTTTATTGTTTTTAAGCATGTTCCCTATTTTCCCAGGTTCATGGATATTTATTACAAAGAGATGTTGAACATTACCTGAAGCCTATAACTTTCCTTTAAGATGTTCATGTAATTTGTGACTTTATATCTATTTGCTAACTGCATTAAAACATTTTTTTTCCATCTGTTGAACACACATTGCAAATTGATAATGACAATCATTTGGTCATGGCCAGTGATCATTTTACTATGTTCTTTAATTCAGTTAAGAAGGGAAATTTTATTGTCTAATTATGTGTTTTCTTTATTTTTTATATCAAGATCATGCTGTCATGGTAAAATGAGGTTTTTAAAATTTTTTTGAAATATACATTTTGTACTTATTATTTTTACCTATTTTACAAATCGATCTCAGTTCCCAGTCCCTACTTCCCTCTCACTCCCATGCCCGACAACCACCCACCATCTAACCCCCACCCCAATCCACAAATAGAATGATTCCTTCCAGGAGGGATCATCAAAATGTGACAAGTCATTTGGAGTAAATCTAGCCCCCCCCCACACTGCTACTAGGGTGGGGAGTATCCCTGCATGGGAAATATGCTCCAAAAGTCCTTTAGTGTACCAGGGAAACATCGTGGTTCTACTGTCAGAGGTCCCTTAGACTGCCCAGATCTTCTAACTGAAACTCACATTCAGGGGGTATGAGTCAGTATAATGCTCTTTTCCCAGCTAGCAGTCTGCGTGGGAGTCCATGAGCTCCCCCTTGTTCAGGCCAGCTGTCTCTGTGGGTTTCTGTAGTCTTGTCTTGACCCCTTTTCTTATCACTCCTCCCTCTCTGCAACTGTATTCCAGAAGTTCGAATCAGTGTTTAGCTGTGGGTGTCTGCTTCTGTTCCTATCAGCTACTAGGTAAAGGCTCTGTGATGGCATGTAAGTTAGCAATCAATCTCATTATCAGGGAAGGGAGGCTGTCAACTGTTGCTCAGATTGTTAGTTGGGGTCATCCTTGTAGGTCTCTTCAAAGCTTTAATAACTCTAATAATTTCCTCTAATATAGTATCTCTCTCTCTTTTTTTTCTCTCTCTCTCATTTATTCATCCACTGACTCAATCTTCCTGGTCCCACATGTTCTCCTCTCCTCCCCTTCTCTTTCTCCTAACTCCCTCTCCACTCACTCCTCCCCCCCCACTCCCAATGTGCTCATGAGCTCTTAATCCTTTTCCCTTCTGTAAGGGACCTTGTATGAATCTCTTAGGTTCCTCCTTGTATCCTAGTTTCTCAGATGGTGTGAATTATAGGCTGGTGATACTTTTCTCTATATCTACAATCGATATATGAATGAGTACATACCATGTTGCTCTATTGGTGACTGGGTTACCTCACTCAGGATGGTTTCTTCAAGTTCCATCCATTTGCCTATGAATTTCAAGACTCCACTGTCTTTTTTCCACTTTGAGTAGTAGTCCATTGTGTAAATGTGCCATATCGTCTTTATTCATTCTTCAGTTGAGGGGCATCC
Source organism: Phodopus roborovskii (assembly GCF_943737965.1). NCBI lineage: Eukaryota > Metazoa > Chordata > Mammalia > Rodentia > Cricetidae > Phodopus > Phodopus roborovskii. The sequence goes on along the minus strand of NW_026126482.1, from coordinate 32,464,944 downwards.
AGGTTGTTCCCAGCTTCTTGTTATTAGAAATAATGCTGCTATGAATATAGTTGCACAGTTATCTTTGTTGCATGGATGTGGATCATTTGGGTATATGTCTAAGAGCAAAATGTCCAGGCCTGTGGTAGACTGATTCTCATTTTCCTGAGGAACAACTATACTGATCTCCAAAACGGCTGTACAAGTTTGCACTCGCAGCAGTGGAGGATTGTTCCCCTTTTTCCACATGCTCTCCAAAATAAGCTGTCATTGGTGTTTCTAATTTTAGCCAATCTGACAGGAGTAAGATGGTATCTCAGAGTTGTTTTGATTTCCATTTTGCTGATGGCAAAAGATGTTGAGCACTTTCTTAAGTGTCTTTCAGACATTTTAGATTTCTCTGTTGAGAATTCTCTATTCAGTTCTCTACCCCACTTTTTAAGAGGGTCATTTGGTGTTTTGGTGATTAGTTTCTTGAGTTCTTTGTATATTTTGGTGATCAGCCCTCTGTCAGATGTGGGGTTGGTAAAGATCTTTTCCCAGTCTGTGGGCTGCAGTTAGCTCTTGTGAACAGTGTCCTTTGCCTTACAGAACCTTCTCAGTTTCAGGAGGTACCATTTATTAATTGTTGATCTCAGTGTCTGTGATACTGGTGTTATGTTCAGATAGCGGTCTCCTGTTCTAATTTGTTCAAGGGTACCTCCCACTTTCTCTTCTAAGTTTCATTGTGGCTGGATTTATGTTGAGGTCTTTAATCCATTTGGACTTGAGTTTTGCACATAGGTCTATCTGCAGTCTTCTATACACCATCATCCAGTTGCATCAGCACCTTTTGTTGAAATGTTTTCCACCTTCCATTGTATACTTTTAGCTGTTTTGTCAACAATCAGGTGTTCGTAGGTGTGTGGGTTGATAGTAGGATTTTTGATTCCATTTTTCTACCTGTCTATTTTTGTGTCAATACTAAGCTGTTTTCAGGACTAGAGCTCTATAGCAGAGCTTGAAGTCAGTGATTGTGATGCCTCCTGAAGTTCCTGAGTTGTTTTGGCTATCCTGGGTGGTTTTTTTCCCCATATAATGCTAAATATTATCCTTTCAAGGTCAGTGAAGATTCGTGCTTGCATTTTAATGGGGATTGCACTGAATCTGTAGATAACTTTTGGCAAGATTGCTATTTTTTACTATGTTTATCTGACATATCCAAGTGCATGGGAGAACTTTCTAGTTTCTGGTATCTTCTTTAATTTCATTCTTTAAAGAGTCAGGCCCACCTGAATATGGGTCTCAGCCAGAATGACTGAGAATTCTGAGGGACCTCAGACTGTGGAACCAGCATATATCTCTGATGCACAAAAGGACCTTGCAAACATATCCCCCATGGAGGGAAACTGCCTTAACCTAGAGACAGGAGAGAAGTCCTAGTCCCTACTTCAAATGACTTGACAGATCTACATGACCACACCTGGATGGCATTGCCCTACAAGTGGAATTGGTGCAGGTGGATGGGAGGGGAGGGTGGTCAGGGTACATGTGAGGGGGCAGAGAGGGTAAGAGGGAGGGAGGGAGTGGGAACTGGGATTGACATATAAAATAATAAATTAAATTAAAAAAAAGAAACACATTCTAGAAATCAAAGAAATAAAAATTAAAATAATAATAATAATAAAAAGACACAAAGTTCTTGCTATATAGACCTTTCATTCATTTGGTAATCATTACTCCAAGATACTTTATGTTGTCTGTGGCTATTGTAAAGGGTGATGTTTCTCTGATTTCTTTCTCAGACCCTATATTTTCTATATATAGTAGGAATACTGATTTTTTTTAGTTAATCTTGTATCCTGATAATTTGATTAATGTGTTTATCAGCTGTATGAGATCCCTGGTAGAGACTTTCATGTCAACTAGCATTTCTTTTATGAATGTGGGTGCCTTTGTATTTGGGGTGTAGGTTTCAGAATTGAGAGTTTGTAGTGATGGATTTCTCCTTTTATGAATATGAAATTGCCTTCTTCATCTCTTTTGGTTGATTTTGATTTGAAGTCTAACTTGTTAGATGTTCAGATAGCTACATCTGCTTGCATCTTGGCTCCATTTGATTGGAAGATCTTTTCCCAACCCTTTACCCTGAGGTAATGTCTGTCTTTGATGCTTGGGTGTGTTTCTTGTATGCAGCAGAAGGATGGATTCTGTCTTTGTATCAATTCTGTTAGCCTGTGTCTTTTATAAGCGAGGTAAGACCATTAATGTTGAGGGAAAGTAAGGACCATTGATTGTTAATGCTTGTTTGTTTGTTGTTGGTGGTGGTATGGTGAATATATTTGTCCTGCTTTATCCTTGGGTTCTGATGAAGTGGAATTATCTATTGCCTATATCTTTGTGAGTGTAGTTAACTTCCTTGGGTTGGAGTTTTCCTTTCAGAACTTTCTGTATGGATTGATTTGTAGATAAGTATTGAAAAAAATAGATTTGTCATTAAATATCTTGTTTTCTTGATCTATAGTGATTGACAGTTTTGCTGGATATAATAGCCAGGGCTGGCATTTATGGACTCTTAGTATTTGTAGAACATCTATCCAGGACCTTCTGGCTTTAAGGGTTTCCATGGAGAAGTCAGGTGTAATTTTGATAGGTATGCCTTTAAATGTTACCAAGCCTTTTTCTTTCACTGCCCTTAATATTCTTTCTTTATTCTTTATTCTATATGTTAGGTGTTTTGATTATTATGTGGCGAGAAGTGAGGGATTTTTCTTTTTTCGTTTTTTCTTTTTTCTTTTTTTTTTTTTTTTGGTCCAGTCTATTTGGTGTTCAATTTGCTTCTTGTTTCTTGTACTTTCATAGGCATGCCCTTCTTCAGATTGGAAAAGTTTTCTTCAATGATTTTGATGAATATGTTTTCTGCACATTTGAGCTGGGCTTCTCCACCTTCTTCTACTCCTATTGTTCTTAGGTTTGGCCTTTTCATGGTATCCTACATTTCTTGGATGTTGTTTGTTAAGGCTTTGTTGGATTTAAGATTTTCTTAGGTGGATGAATCTATTTCCTCTAGTTTATCTTCAGTGTCTGAGATTCTCTCTTTCATCTCCTGTGTTCTGTTGGTTATGCTTACATCTGTAGTGTGGATGTAGTGTGCTCAGAACAGACCCAGAAACTCCATAGAGGTGGAGGGTTTGTGGGACCCATGCTCTGGATGAATGTTTACCCAGAGCAGTAGAGGAGCATGCCCAGTAGGACCAATGGGGTGGGGGGTGCGATGGTAGAATGAGTTTTATAGTGATCCCCAACTTTCTATTTTTATAGAAGATTTAAAGGGTTATTAGTATTAACTGTGCTTAAATATTTGGTAGACTCTAGCAATATACTAGAATCCAGTAATATACTAACCCTTTCTGTGCGTGCACACACACACACACACACACACACACACACACACATATATATATGTATATATATATATACACACACACACACATATATATATATATATATATATATATATATATATATATATATATAACTTTTAAGTATATAACTGCTTGTTTGAGCAACCAATTAGAGCAGAACTACTGTGACAGTTTCTTAGATTTATTCCTTCACAAGCAAGTGGCCTACAATGCACTAAATTTCCCATATCTTTTGCTTTTTTGTTTCTTTACTTTCCCTTTGAACTATCTACATTTATTTTATTTGGAGTGATACAATGATAGCTGCATATGTTCCTGGTTTTTTTTTTTCTACAAGTCTACAATCCTTAGATGTTAGATTACTATTTTGTTTTTTATTTATGAGTATTGACATACATCTTTGGTGGACTAGATTTGGGCTACTTTTCTACTGTCTCATGGAAGAAATACGTACTTTCAAAATCCATGTGCATCATGCTCTAAAACATAATGATTATTCTCCCCATGTGTTTCTCCATTGTCATCATGTAGAAATATATATCTCAAATATTTAGTAGTGTCTAATATGTTCAATAGCATTGGTTCCTTGCAGATTTCTTTCTCTTCTTTCCTTCCTTTCTTCCTTCCTTTCTTCCCTCCTTCCTTTCTTTTTTGCTTTCTTTCTTTCTTTCTGTTTTGTGCAGGTTTGTTTGTTTGTTTTTCTAGACAGGGTTTCTCCATAGTGCTTTGGAACCTGTCCTAGAACTGAATTTTTGTAGACCAAGCTGGCCTGGAAATTACAGAGATCCACCAGCCTCTGCCTCCCAAGTGCTGGGATTAAAGGCATGTGCCACCAATGGCCAGCCTTACTGATTTTTTTATAGTGCTATATATTCAATAAAATTCTAGCATCTTTTGTTAAATATCTGAGATATGCATGTATTATATTATAGACTGTAAAGTAGCTAATACATATTTGGTGTTTTTTGTTTATCTAAAAGTCATACCATCAAATTCATATCTCATAGTCAAGCAACTCAATAAACTGGCTGCAAAAATATATTAAATTATCAAATACAAATGGAGGCAATTTTCTTCCAGTAAAGGAAGAAAGAGCAGAGAATAGAGGGGCCACCACATTTGGCTCAGCTCTTTTGTTGATAAAGACACTGATTGTTGAGTTGTTTAAGCATGTGTTTTAGAAAACCACTAGTGCACTACAAGAGAGGGGTTTACTACTTCCAAATAACACACTTTGAGACATAATCAGAAATTATTCTTTGCTATTGTGTCATAAGTCACTAATGGCATATTTGTTTTTTATATCTCTAATCTCTAAGTTTAAAAAAAATGCCAAGGAATGTAAATACAGAAGGGACAGGAAGAAATGGAGAATCTGTTCATTTTTGCATTCCCTGGCATGTAACTTCACCACTTAACTATGAGGTCAAAGTACTAAAAAAATGTCAGTGTAAACTAAAGTTGATATAAGACTGGAAAAAAACTTGTTCTACCTAGAATGCATCGAACATTTGGAATTTATCTAAGATGATGCTCAGGAGACAAGAATTCAGAACAACATGGCTGAAGACAAAAATTCAGAACCATTTCACACTTGTGGTCTAATATACATCAAATTATTGAAACTTTTCATAGTACATACTAATAATGAAAATGTATATTATCTGTATTGTCAGTCAGAACCTTTCAAAAAGTCCAATAAAGACTCATTGGCATTCAAAATGTAGCTTCAAAATTCAATGTTATTTTATGGATCTTAGAGACTGTATAGCATATAGCAATAACATTATTTTTGATTCTAACAATACCAACATTCTGGGACTTTGAAGTAAGTTGTATAATGTGTTAGTTAGGTACTTAACTTCTGTCACTTGTCAAATATTTTGATTTTACATGAAATAAGCTAAAAACATTTGGACCAATGACTAAGACTTTAGAACTTCCAAATAGTTTTATTTTTAAAGAAGAAAAGGAAAATTTTAAAGGGAGATTTACAGTGTTGTCATATCAAGGAACATCTCAGAAGCAGATGGCAAAAAATTTGCTATTAGCAGTTGTTTTGATGGATCATTCTGTACTTGAGGACTTCAAGGTAAGTGTTTATTCTGCGGGAATCTCTGACCAAGCATCGGATTAGGTTATAAAAGGCAAAATGGCGAACATCTTCATCGCTTGACTGCAAGGATGGCAGCCCAGACCAGACAACATAGATCTCATTATCTTTCTCTCCAATCTGAGTATGATCATTAAAAGGATAGTAAGCCAAGTATTAATTATATTTTAGTATTTGAGATGTTTAATCTTTCTAAATATAGATTTATGACAGTATCTGTATAGTCAAAATACTAAAATAAATATAGATTTTATTTTTCATGGGTAAACTTGATTGAATTACTAATGAAAAATTTCTGGTCCAAGTGAAATTTCTAATAAAATATTTCTTATAGGATTTGATAGATGAACAACCAGCAGGTGGCTATTTAACTTTTGACAAGGGCTACAAAGGGGCAAACTTTGTGTATCCTCTATATAGACATAGTCTTGTTTATTTTTTCTATTTCATGGAATTTGGAAGTAAACCAATTTCCTTTCCGATTTTCAGCCAAATCAGTTCTCCAAACAATGTGTATACAATAAAGCCTAGAACAAATGAGGATTGCTTTGGATGGCTCAAGAGGTGAATATTCAACAAATGACTGTGCTGGATCTGGTGAGGTAGTTAGGTATCTGTTTTTCTACCCAGGAAAGACACTACAAACTGAGAAAATTCTGGCATCTCCTGCTACTGCTGGATAAAGGATTCTGAGTAAAGTATATTTGAAAGGTGTGATTTGCTAGTATCCCTTTTGATAGTAAGACTATTAAAGATATGGGCCTACATTATCTGTTTTCCAGATGTGATTACTTTTTATTTTTGAAATAATAAAATTCATTATTTCTCCCTTGCTTTTATTCCTTCCAATCCCTCCCATATATTGTCCCTTGCTTTTATTTTAATTCATGGCCTATTTCTTGATTAATTGTTATTATATACCCATATATATATATATATATATATATATATATATATATATATATATATCCATCCTAATCAGTTTGTGTAATGTTAATCATGTGTATGTTTTCAGGGCAAACCATTAGGTACTGGGAAAACCAACTGATGACTTTTCCTTGGCAAAGCCTATTTCTCCTATCTCAGCATTCTTTAGTTGCTTTGTATAGGAATGCAGCCGTGTGGACCCTCCTCTGAAGCCCTGGCCACTTTGCTATATCTATTGGAGTTACTCATTCTCATTTCATGTTTAGAAAATCATGTTTGTGAGATGGTAAATGAAGCTTCTGGCATTCCTAGTAGACACACTCTTATATAAACATGCTGATCCTATGATTCTTAAATCTTTCCTTCCCATCTGAAATGTTCCCTGAGCCATAGATATGGAAATATTTTGTAGAAGTATCTGATGGAACTGGACTTCACAACTCTTTATGTTGACTGGCCATGGTTTTCTCTAATAATCTCCATGAACTACATTGCTTTTTAATTACTTTTTGCAAAGAAAAATATTTAGTAAGTAGCTACTAAATGTTTGACAGTAGAAAAGGACATTCTCAAGAAATTGGAACATGTGGGATCAGCAAGATTGAGTCAGGGGATGAACAGATAAAAGCAAAAAAAAAAAAAAAAAAAAAAAAAAGAGAGAGAGAGATACCATAATAGAGGGAGCCATTATAGGATTGAAAAGAAAACTGACTCTAGAGAAATGTTCAGAGACCTACAAGGATGACCCCAACTAACAATCTGAGCAACAGTGGAGAGGCTACCTTAATTGCCCTTCCCTGATAATGAGATTGATAACTAGCTTATATGCCATCATAGAGCCTTCATGTAGTAGCTGATGGGAACAGAAGAAGACAGGCACAGCTAAACACTGAGTCAAACTCCTGGAATCCAGTTGTAGAGAGGGAGGAGTTTTAAGAAATGGGATCAAGACCAGACTTCAGAAACTCAAAGAGACCGGTGACCTGAACAAGGGGGACCTCATGGACCCCCAGGCTGATAGCTGAGAAACCAGCATTGAACCAACTCACATCCCCTGAACATGGATCTCAGTTAGAAGACCTGGGTAGTCTAAGGGACCTCTGACAGTGGAAACAGAATGTATTCCTGGTGCACAACAGGACTTTGGAGCACTTTTCTCATGGAGGGATACTCCCTTAGCCTAGAGGCAGGGGGGGAGGGCCTAGACCCTACTCCTAATGACTTAACAGATTTTGATGATCCCTCCAGAAAGGCCTTACCTTCCCAGTGGTGTGGGTAGAGAATAAGATGGGAGTTGGATTGGGGACATGGGAGGATGGGCGTGAGAGGGAACTGGGATCAATATGTAAAATAAGGAAAAATCATAAAAATATATAAACATTTAAAAATACATTAACCATTTCAATGAATATCTCATTTTTTAAGACTAGAAGTTGTTCAGTTTAAAAGTGCAGTCAATATTCTAACCTTTTATCCTATAATTCATATGTTCCACTCTTTTTTTTAGAAAGGACCTCTGAATCCAACACCCTTTGCTTAGTTTCCACCCCCATGATGACCAGTAGTAATTTGTAACCTACCCTCCCAAATGGTAACAAATATCCATAACCTACCAAACAACCAAATATTACCCACCACACCTCTTGGGAATCTGGGTGCTATGTTCTTAAAATTACTTTGAATAACACCTCATTTAAGCATGAAAAAAACTAAGAATTGTCAGAAGACTGCTCACCTTGTTAAGTATTGCTTTAACTCCTGCCATGAGTTCATCAAATTTATCCTGAATCTCTGTGGCTTGGTAGAGAATAGCATAAGTGTCTCCTTGCAATGCAGACATTTCATTCACAAGATGAAACAGAGGTTCAATCCAAGAATACAGTAGATTGCATACCAATTTCAGTAGTACTTCTGGCTAAGTAATCATAATTTAACAGATATATTAGAATAAATGAAATTCAATAGAATCCTATATAGGTAGCTTTGCTTCAAAAACACTAACATTTCTGTAGCTATTAATATTACTTTAGAGATGATACAAGTTGTATATGTGAAAATGTAGTCATTGGCATGGTTATGAAATTTTGTTGAAGATAAAACTCACAGCAGTCAGTAGAGTACTCTATGAAGTTTCTAGCAAAATAATCCTTCCCAATAAATGAGTTTTCTTGTGCAAATTCCTATTGGTAATGTTTCTTTTATTTTCCATCATTTATATCACAATTATTTAAATGAGAATTGTAGACCTACTATTGCCATTAAACAAAACTTGACTCAATCCTGAGATGGGTTACGGCAAGGAATCATAATGAGAGATTATAACAATTATAAATTTGAGATGATGTGATATATAGACTTGCCATTATACTGAAAGGATTACATTATCCTGAGAAAGAAGCTAAAGTGTTCATTGGATTCTTTTCTCTGGAGGCTTTCAGTTACAAAGTAAAGGTAGAACAAATAGCTTTGAATTAATATTTAACAAAAGAAAAAGGAGCAGAACCAGTAACTACTGAATAGTCAGAAATGAACAGGTCAGAATGTACTATGTTACCAACTTGCTGTCCATCAGTAACCATTAGAAATACAGCTGAATTTGCATTGTATATGCTTACAATAATGAATATTCAGCCTTGAATGTTAATTAAACTTTCTACAGAATAATAAGTACAAGTCCAGGGCTTTGCAGTTGTAAAAGGATCTTCTCCATGTAAAATTATAGATCATCTAAGGGAACCCTTACCATATTTCATTTATAATTCATTAACCATACAGTATGAATTCTTTATTGCTCGTACGATAACAATTGTAATGCCTTTGATAACCTTCATTATGTGTAGAAATGCTGCATACTTCAGTTTTTCTGGTAAAGAAATATAAAAGCGTAAAGACTTACATTGCTTTCTAGAACTTGCTCCTTGTTTTCTGGAGTATCAAAAGGATCAGTGGGACAGCTGTCAGGGAACCTGTCATTGTAACTCTTGCCCTGGGTATACTGTTTATCCTGGAAATATTATAATATTAAAATAGTTAAGAGATCAGAAAATATATGAATGGGCCAATAACCCAAATTCTAATACATTTGATGTATATATTTAATTAAAATCCAACCGAAGAGAATTGATGCCTACTAATGTAAAACTAGACAACTATTAGTGGATGAAGATGTCATAGGACATATTACTGTAGTTCTTAAACCAACATATTCCATAACACTATTCTAAATAAATATACTTTCATGCACAGATAAGATTAATCTTACTTGTCACCAAAGAAGGTTTTTCTTGAAATAGATGGAGATCTATATAGTTACACAACTGACCAAAATGCAGAGAATGAATGGCTTTGAGGTTCCCAATCACAGCTGATGTAACTTTAATGTGATCCTTAAACTTGGACTCTATTAAGTCATCTCTTTCCTAGCTCTTCTTCCCTGTTCTTCCTCCAACTTGATCTTCCTGATCCCTCATGTTCTCCTTTCTCTCTCTCCTCGCCTCAATCTCCTACAGCCTTTGATGATCTCTAATGGGAGGATTCACCTTGTCTGTGGAGAGGATGGCGAGGTGGGATGGGAAGATGGTTGGGGGCAGTGGGAAGATGGGAGGGAGAGGGAACTGTATATAAAATAAGATTTTTTTTAATTTAACTTAAACATTACAAAAAGCTAAAATAAAACCTAGACACAGAGAAACTCTCAAAGGGGAAGTGGGGTAGAAAGCTTGTAAAGACAGACTCCCAGAAAGCATGCTGATAGGTAGCTTCCCTTAGACATGATAGGTAAAGTGAACCACAAATTCTCATAAATATGCTGACTGAACAAGACTAGCATAATAATAATACTGGTTGGCATATTAATATGGACAGGGGAAATCCCAAATAGCTGTATCCTTAAATGAAGAGCTACAGAGATTCCATGGCTGTGGAGAGAGGGCAAATCAGTTGCTTCCTGGGATGAATGCCCATATAGATTGTCTAATTCTTGGTAGTTAGCCATAGATAAATGCATATATAATTAGGAAAATACATATATACATACATACACACACATATATATTAGACAGCCATAATAAGAGACCATGAATTTGTGACAGGAGGTACTAGGAAATTCAGTGAGGAGATTGATACTCTCACAGAATTACCATTCATATATGAAATTCTAAAACAATAACAAATTTTTATTGAACAGTTGAAATTAATACATTAGGAGAAAGACTTTTTAATCTGTTTTAAAACATGATATGTAGTTTCATTTTTCCATTCAGCTAACCCTCAAATTTACCAAATTCCTCCATTGTTTGTTATTCTCTGACTTCCTAAAAGTTCTTCAAGCCAACAACAAAAATAACAAAACTATAAAATACCAAGTTTTATATCATCTTTTGTATTTGAGGCAAATGCCATAGTAATTAGGTGTGTATAGTTTTTAACTTAGTTTGTCAGATATCTTAATACCAAAACATTACTTGCTAATACATCTGCATCTATACAACTGTAATTTACCAAGGTCATTGTGAATTTGGAATGCTGTTTTGCTGATTGTACCAAGTGATAAAACCCTAAATGTGCTCAATCTCATCTGACATTTCTTTTTTGTTTCTTCTTATTTTACATACTGATCCCAGTTTCCTCTCCTTCCCATCCTCCCATGTCCCCAACCTCCCTCCCATTCCATTCTTCACTCACTCCACTGGGAGAATGAGGCTTTCCAGGAGGGACATCAAAATCTGTCAAGCCATTAGGATTAGGGTCTAGGCCCTCCCTCCTCTCTATAGGCTAAGGGAGTATGCTCCCAAAGTCCTTTTGTGCACTAGGGATACATACTGTTCCCACTGTTAGAGGTCCCATAGACTGCTCAGGGCTTCTAACTGAGACCCATGTTTAGGGTTCTGAGGCTGTCCAATTCTGGTTTCCCAGCATCAGTCTGGTGGTCCATGGGCCCCCCCTTGTTCAGGTCAGCTGTCTGTATGGGTTTATGTAGCCTGGTCTTGACCCCTTTTCTTTTCTTTCCTTTTCTTTTTTCTTTTGTTGTTGTTGTTATGGTTTGTTCTCTTTGTTATTTATTCATTTATTTTTCTTCGTATTTTACATATGGATCTCAGTTCCCTCTCCCTCCCTCTCTCCCTCCCTCCTATGCCCCCCGACCACCCTCCCATCCCATTCCCTTACCTCCACTCCACAGGGAGGGTGGTGCTCTCCAGGAGGGTTGACCACTTTTCTTATTACTCCTCCCTCTCTACAACTGAATTCCAGGAATTTGGCTCACTGTTTAGCTGTGGGTGTCTGCTTCTGTTTCCAACAGCTACTATGATGGCATATAAATTGGTTATCAATCTCATTATCAGGGAAGGGCATTTAAGGTAGCCTCTCCACTGTTGCACAGATTGTTAGTTGGGGTCATCATTGTAGGTCTCTGGACATTTCTCTAGAGTCAATTTTCTCTTTAAACCTGTAGTGTTTCCCTCTATTATGTTATCTCTTTTTTCCTCTTGTCTATTAATTCCATGACTCAATCTTCCTGGCCCTGGTTCTCATTTCTTGAGAATGTCCTTTTCTACTGTCAAAGACTTTAGTAGCTCCTGATTTCTTCAACCTATGATCGTATATTGCTTGAAATTTTGGTAATGATGTTTTCCACTTTAGGTTATACAACATTCCAACCAGTAGCATGAAGGCACATTTTATAGCAAAGCAATAAGTCAAGGGGTTACTTACAAATTCAGTGAACATATTTGCAGCTTGCCTACTAGTGACCTGAGAAATATAGGTGGTCAATTTAAACAGTTTCTCTAATGTCTTCTGGATATCCTCATCCCTCTTGACACAGGTGGGTGCAGAGGTCACATTCTTCCACAAAAGCAGGTAGGACACTAGTAGTAGGAGAGGTGCCCTTGCTAAAGAAGAAGAGATCTAGTTTGAGATTTCTTTCTCTCAATCACCCTGTCAACGGAAGCCTCACCACAATGGCCTCTTTTACATAGTTTGGTAGATATGCTGAGTAATAAACATCACCCACTATGCCAGTTTAACTAAGTAACTATATCTGCAAAGATTTATATTTTATGACTAAGATCCTGCATTTTTTATGTTATTTTTAGAAATGTTTCTGTTTTTTTCTAACACTTGTAGCTTAACATCATCAGGGTGATCTTGTCCTATTCTTCTGGTTGTTTAGTGTCCTGCAGATTTTTGGCAATAGGACACTCAAGAATTTGTGATTCAGTGTCTATATATAGGCATAACTGACCATAGTCTGAGAAAGGTAACATGAACAGGTTTGCTTTGTCTTCATTATTTGTGGAAATACATTACTTACCTTTTTATTGATACTGAGGATGAAGATAATGTTCTCATAATCATGATGCCATTGCCTAAAATTAAAATCTCTACTCTGAAATGTCATATATTTATTTCTTTGGAAAACATTTAATTTGATGTTTACAATAAGCCTATGAGTAGGCTTAGCAGCATACATATAATGCCAACAAAAAAAAAAATACACTGTATTTGCAGTTTGTGTGATTTTTATAATGCCATTATTAGCAATTTTGGAAGGCAAAGCATACACACACACACACACACACACACACACACACAGACACACAGACACACACACACACACACACACAGAGAGAGAGAGAGAGAGAGAGAGAGAGAGAGAGAGAGAGAGAGAGAGAAGTGGACTTTGCATCTCCTTTTGTACCTCCTTTGAGGCTCTGTGTTGCTAAGGGTTGTCATCATTACTTGTAAAGACCCACATAGGTGACATATCATTGACTCCAGGAATTTGATTTTATCTATTTTCTCTGTAAAAGATGCCTTTAAATATTTTTGCAATGCTTAGTGTTGGTTCCATCAGTTTCCTTTGCACGTGTCCTTTATATGAGGAACCACATAATTGTAACACATTAATAGTTTGTAACAGGGTGATATATAATGCATTTATCAAATTAAATGGGTATTTACTTTTATGAACACATGTCTGAAACAAATTATGTTATGAAATATGACTCTTATGACTCTATACTTCGATAGGAACTTTGTTAATACGAGTGCTAATGCCCAACACACACACAATTTGTGGGGAATAACATGGGAAAGATCAACCCCCAAATACTTACAATATTTAAATATACTGAAAAGTTATTTAAAATATAGATAACAATCAATTTCATGTACAAACAAAAATATTGCCAAATAATTAATATTACTACACACTTTCAAAAATGCTCATGCTTTAAATTTAATCTATTAGTGACATGTATACATATTAAAATATGTATAAATATGCTCTATCCATTCATCAACTGAAGAATTTTCATTGTCCAAGAAGAAAGGAAGAAGACTCATTACTTTCTTTTTCTGCATAAAATCATTCATTTTTCTTGAAATATTATTAAGAAAATCGAAGCAAGTTAACATTAGTGTGAGGTTTTGCATCATTCTTATACTTGAACCAAATTGTCAAGATTCTGTAATACCCACATCTGCTAATCCTGCATACATTTCTCTCTAGAAGTAAAAATTTGGTTATAATCATTCAAGTGAAAGAACTCATAGTCAAGTCCCCAGACCCAAAATATGTTACTTTCTTCCTTCCTAATATGTCACTAATTTAATCCATTAGAATCTACTGCTCTCATATAATCTTAATTTCTCCTAATCTGCAATTTTCACTTTTGGAAATGACTCATTCCCTGTTTTGGATATGTCTTTTTCACATAATAAAATGTTAACAAATCCCTGGTTTTTAATTCCTTGGCACAGGTAATGCCCATACCCCTGACACACACACACATACACACACACACACACACACACACACACACTTTGTACATCATATCAGTTAAGACAAGGCAAAATGCTTTCAGACATAACTACATGTCTCTATGCTATGATGACTCCCCTTTGAAACCCACTAATCCAAGAATGTATTTTCTTTCTAGAGCAATGACCACAAAGTATATCTAAAGTCTAAGCAGCTTGGATTCTTCTTATGAACACAATTCAATCATACCAGATAGATAAGCAATTATATCAATAAACAAACTGTCCAATAGGAATGTTCAAGCATCTATAGAGGAACTCAAATGAGGAGTTACTTACAGGAAAGTGTTGCAATCAAAGAGAGTGACATCCCTGAGAAGTCACTTACTCAGGAAAACTGCATCACTTTGGTCCTTTCCTTCCTTCTCTTAGCTTTCTACCTCCTATATAGTAGAGCACATCCTGCTACAGGGCACAAGGAAGTAACACCTGGAATCCAAATGAGGATCCCATGACCTTTGTCTGTTAGGGGTCAGTGACTGCAGCCTAGAATCCGTGACCACAGACATAAGTGTATCTTGGGTGTTTATCTTATTTCCTGTCTGTTAATAGTGTCCAAGATATGTTGTACATAGCCTCAGCCACCTCTTGTTCATAAATACTGATCATACTTTTATTCTCAAATGGAAATAGCTATGGCCTGGAGTTTGGCTATTTTCTTCATGTTCTTGTATGTTCCTGTCACCACATCTGTAAATAAATACCTATAGCTATAGGTATTTATTCTCAACACCTTATCCTTTGCAAGTCTTTACCAATATTCATGGAATACTGTACATAGTTTTGGTTGGTAGACAGATACAAGAAGTAACAGGTAAACACTTAGTTTACAAGGCAACTGGTAGAAATAGCACATCTATTGAAACAAACAATTGCAGAAGTCATCCTAATCGGGACTATTACATCCTTTTCCACAAATTTTTAAGCTGAATAATACCAAATGTGTGTTCTATGTTGCTGAGATGGCCTTAAATCCAACAAGAAAGTGGTTTGCTGAACTCAAAACATATACCACTATTGGCTCAGTGGTTATATCTTACTTGGCTGGGTATTCCATTATCATTTGATTGTGCAGGTCCCACACTGACACTTTATTCCAGTAATTAGTATGGTGCCATGTGGCATGATGAAGGATGCTTAATATTATGGAAATGTCCACTCATTCTCACCCTAATTTCTTCATAACATGTGGCATGTTTATGTAGTATTAGAAATAAGTTCTTACCATTTAGTTCTGGCATGCTCCAAAATCATACACAATGCATCTACGGTTTGAAGTTCAAAGAGACTTCTCCATCCATCAACACAAATGTAGTTAACCAAATCTGACCTTGGGGGTTTTCAACAGCCCAATGAGCATTTATAGTAACTGTTTCTACCATAAATTGTTCCCTCTTATACATTCTTAACTGATATGATTACTATAACGAGTAAGGTTTTTCCTCCTGCCGCCAGTCTTGTCCCACAGCAGCGCCAGCCCCAATTAATGCACCGAGACTCTGTATTTGATATAATGCTGTTGGCCACATACTAGTTTCTTATCCGCTAGCTCTGTCTTAAGTTTTAACCCATTTCTATTAAAGATAAGTACTTCCACATGCTCTAATCTTACTGGGGAATGGGGCAGGTGTCTAGTCTCCCCAGTCTCTCCATCTTGACCCTCCTTACTACTTCCCCTTTCCTCCTTGTCTCCTAGTCCTGCCTATCGTGCTTTCCTATTGGCCAACTGTGCTTTATTCATTAACCAGTATGAGAAACATATTTACAGAATGACATCTCCCATCAGATTATTGTTCTTTTAGATTGTCTTCAAATGCATATGATATTAGTTGTTATCATTATGAATGAATTCCCTACAGATTTTCAGCAGAGTATTTGAAGGTCTGCTGCATATGTTGCTATTGGAATTAAGCATCTATGATAGTGGTTCACAACCTGTAGATTGTGGTATCTTTGTGGTATTAATGACTCTTTCACAGGAGTTCTATATTCTACCTATTAGATATTTATATTATGAGTCATAACAGTAGCAAAATAATAGTTACGAAGTAGCAACAAATATACTTTTATGGTTGGGGATTACCACAACCTGAGGAACTGTATTCAAGGGTTGCAACATTAGGAAGGTTGAGAAATATTGATATAAAGGAATCTATTTAAAAAACTATGTGGCTCTAAGTAAGTATGGAAAGAACTAATTGTTTCCTTCTTCTGTAAGGAATGATTTGGGTTACAACATAATAATGGGAGATACTAACTTATTTAGTTATCAGTAATACACTATTTATTGTTAATATGCATTATTAAATCAATTAACCTGGGCTCAGAGGGACTCACAGAAGTTGAAATAACTACCAAGGAGCCTGCATGGGACAACCAAGCAGTCTGCATGCATGTTACAGTTGTATAGCTTGGTCCTCTTGTGGGACTCTTAATACTGGGAGCAGGGGCTCTCTACAACTCTTTCACTGGATTTTGGAACTCCTCATACTGGGTCTAGTCTTAATACATTGGAAAGTGTTTAGCATTACTTGATATGCCATGATTTGTCTATATTCATGTGAGGCCTTCCCTTTCCTAAACAGAAACATAGGAGGAATAGATGGTAGATGTCATTCTGTAAATATGTTTCTCATACTGGTTAATGAAAGCACTGTTGCCCAATAAGAAAGCAAGATAGGCAGGACTAGGAGACAAGGAGGAAAGGGGAAGTAGTAAGGGGAGTCAACATGGAGAGTCTGGAGAGAGCAGGATGCCAGCCGGCTCTCGATAACCACGTGGAAATATTAGATTAACAGAAATGGGTAAATACTTAAGGCAGAGGTAGCTGATAAGATAAAAGTAACTGGCCAACAACATTATATCAAATACAGAATCTCTGTGTGTTAATTCGGGCTGGTGCAGCAGCAGGACAAGATCTGCGGCAAAACCGTACTCCTTACAAGGAATGGATTGGGGAGTGGTATAAAAAGGGTTGAGGGACTAAAAGAAGAGGCGGGATGGAAAACTGTGGCAGGAGGTTAAATAAATAAATGAGTTTATAAAAATATGCATTAACCTAACTTCATGTAGAATATCCCATGATACTGTTGCTCATAGTTTGTATCAGAAGCTTGCCATAGAACTTGGCAGCATGGTACAGGTGGCACTGGTTTTGCAGGCATAGAAATACAAAACTACAGGAATCATTGCCACTT